>NC_054489.1:13545144-13861602 GCF_017639515.1 Carcharodon carcharias
GTCTGGCAGCATCGGCGGAGAAGAAAAGAGTTGACGTTTCGAGTCCTCATGACCCTTCGACAGAACTTGCGTTCGAGTCCAAGAAAGAGTTGAAATACCTATTTCAACTCTTTCTTGGACTCGAACGCAAGTTCTGTCGAAGGGTCATGAGGACTCGAAACGTCAACTCTTTTCTTCTCCGCCGATGCTGCCAGACCTGCTGAGTTTTTCCAGGTAATTCTGTTTTTGTTTTGGATTTCCAGCAAGCGCAGTTTTTTTGTTTTTATAATAGTGCAGAATGGTTGATATTGAATTGGCCACCCTGTGTACGCAATGTCTGAGATGCAGTTCTATTACAGTTGATGCCTCTTTGTAACTTTCTGCTCTGATCTACACAACTTGTGTCTTATAGCTTGTCATTTGAAAATCTGGATATACAATCCTTCATCCAAGTCATTGATATTTATGGTGAAAAGCTGAGACCCCAGCATAGCCCCTGAGGAACACCACTTGCAACATCTCATCAACCAGAGAACATTCCCTTTATACCAACTGTCCTTCTCTAACCTCCCAACCAAATACCAAGTCACGTCCATGTTGGTGACTTCCTGAAAAAAATACAGCTTGATTAGTCAAAAATGTGTTTCCCTTTACCAATCCATGCTGATTCTCATGAACAACCCTTGCTCAGTCACTCTGTCCCTCATGATAAATTCCAGTAACTACTCCACAAATGACAAACTGACAAGGCTGTCGTTTCCAGGTTTCTCCACCCCCTCCTTCCTCTTAAAAAAATTACATTTGCACTTTGCAATGACGTCTTGAGGTGAGGTGCCAGAGAAACCTGAGCTATTACTGAGAAACTATCTCAAGCTAAAACAATTGGTTCATCATTTATGAATAAATGAGAAATAATTTTTAAAATGGTAACTAGTTTTGAACAAATAGTTGGACGAACACTTTGCAGATCTCAAGCAAAACTGACTGAGCAGCAGCAAATAAAACCTTACAAAGGAAAATTAAATGTAATCCAGAAGAGTTGGGGAGCATTTTTAGGATATGTAAATGGTAAAGGAAAGAATGAGCACAGCCACCCTGTGAGATCAGAAAGGCACAATGCAAGTGCTAGCCACATAAATTAGACAAACAAATACCATATTAATTAGGGCCAGAAACTGGCTATAAAACCTCAACTGCTGTTAGTCAAATTAAAGGCAACAGTTCAAAAAAAAAGCAGAGAACTTGTTCACAAAGAAGCTTTGTTATGTTAACTCTTCAGGGCTGCTGCAGGACAATGGGAAAACTGGAGAACACACTAAACAAATGGCCTGGTAATCTGCATGCCAGGCAGCTATTCAGAGCATCTGAACTCTGCATGAATTCTGCCACACTAACATTACACCAGATGACAGAGCTATTAGGTGGCACTGAAGGCTGGATAGCAGAAGACATCTTAATAAGATGGTACATCAATTATTATTCTATAAAATACAATTTTTCACAAACTTTCAGGCCCAAGAGTTGCTTTCCCACACCCTCAATGTGTCCCTAAGTAAAAGCTGTTGAAGGATTGTGAGGACTCGAAACGTCAACTTTGTTCTCCGCCGATGCTGCCAGACCTGCTGAGTTTTTCCAGGTATTTCTGTTTTTGTTTTGCACATCCCCTTCACTAATCTACACTAAATCCCCTTGTAAATTTGTCTTTGTTCTCTTCTTCAAATCCTCCAAGGCCCCATATCTGGAACTTGCTTTACCCTTACATTCCCCTAAGAAAGACCTCAGCCTCCTGAGTGCCATTCTGTTGCACTCCTTCCCAAACCCCTTTACCTATCTACTTCTCTTTTCCTTGTTCCAAAGCCTTTACAAAATACATGTTTTTGACCAGGCTTAAATGAACCAAACCTCCTAATCTCCTGCTCCATGATTCAGCATCCACTTCACCTTGTGTTTCCACTTGCTCTGCTTTGGTATACAAATAGTCATTTGGTCATACAGAATTCGAGTATTGCTGAGAAAAGAGACATGTTGAAGCTTTTTGCCTTGCACTCATCAGGACACATAGCAAGAATACCAATATAAGAGGAAAACAACAATTTATACTGTATATGAAGAGAATGTTGATTGGTTGGCATGTGGACTCTGATTTGGTAAAGTCACTGCCATGGAGAATGCACCATGGATGATGACTGACAGTTAACTGCCAAGCATTGTTCGAAATTTAAACCAGGCAACTTGATCCTGATATTCCTCAGGGCAACGTCTTGACCAATATCAGCAAATGGCTGTCATTTATTTTGTTTAGCTAAAACAGGCACAATGTGTGTACATGCTCTTTCTATCTGCAAAGAACAGGGCCCTGTGTATTAATATATGTAGCTTCCAGTACACGCAAATGCGCCACACTGCAGTCCTGACAATCTTAAATTGTTTGTCAGCGTAATTCTTAGCACGCTGATGAGTAATTTAGCAAATGTTGTCCAATCACGGAATCACATCTAATGCTCAAACTTTTGAGATACCTTGGCCTTCCAGGGTAATCAGGGCTGAAAGTGATGGCCTTAGGCCCATTCATGAGTTTACGTGGTATACAGTGCAAAATGATTTGATCAGGGTAGTCATTATCCAATGGAGAGTTTTCCCTCCTGATCCCCATTGACTCCAGTTTTGTTAGGGCACTTTGATGCCACATTCAGTCAAATGCTGCCTTGATGTCAAGGGCAGTCACTCTCATTTCACCTCGAGTTCAGCTTTTTTGACCATGTTCGAATCAAGGCTGCCATCGCTTGATGGTAATGGTAGAGTCGGTGATATGCCGGGCCATGTGGTTGAATATAATTTTGCTGCTGCTGATGGCCCACAGTGCCTCATGATTCATCAACTGGTGGGTGGTGGGTTGGGGCGGGGTGTGGTGGGCAGTTGGTGGTAATCAGCAAGAGGTCTCCTTGTCCGTGTTTCACCTGAAGCCATGAGACTTCATGAGGTCCGGAGTCAATGTTGAGGACTCCCAGGGGAACTCCGTCCAGACTGTGTACCACCGTGCTGCCATCGCTGGTGGGTCAGGACATATCCAGGGATGGTGATAATGATGTCTGGGACATTGTAAGGTATGATTCTGTGAATATAACTATATCACACTGTTGCTGGACTAGTCTGTGGGACAGCTCCTGCAATTTTGGTACATCGCCCAGATCTCAGTAAGGAGGACTTTGCAGGGTTGACAGGACTGGGTGTGCCATTTCTGGTGCCTAGGTCAATGCTGAGTGGTCTGTCTGGTTTCATTCCTTATCGACTTTTGATACAACCATGTGGCTCGTTAGGCCATTGCTCTGGGTTTGGAGTCACATGTAGGCTAGAACAGGTAAGAATGGCAGATTTCCTTCCCTAATAGGACATTAGTGAACCAGATGGGTTTTTACAGCAATTGACTATAGTTTCATGGTCACCATTACTGAGGCTAGCTTTTAATTCCAATTTTCAATTCCAGATTTATTAATTAAATTTAAATTCCACCAGCTGTCATGGTGGGATTTGAACCCATGTCCCCAGAGCATTAGCCTGGGCACCTGAGTTATTAGTC
Source organism: Carcharodon carcharias (assembly GCF_017639515.1). NCBI lineage: Eukaryota > Metazoa > Chordata > Chondrichthyes > Lamniformes > Lamnidae > Carcharodon > Carcharodon carcharias. The sequence continues at coordinate 13,548,701 of NC_054489.1, forward strand.
CAGTAACATTACCACCACACCCCCTGAAAGCTATTCTATTGTGAAGACCATTACAGCCCAATGCAGTCTTTATCTAACAGCCAGACATGTACTTTGCAGCAGGAGTCACTGAATAATGATTCAAAACAGAAACTCTGATTTTCTTCCCCTTCCCTAGCACAAGACTATTGAAGCCAACAGCAGTGCTGAGCTTGACCAACTTGGCATAGACCAGATATTGAACTTAGGGCCTTCCAAGTCTTCATGGTTTCGTACCAAACCAAACAGTAAATACAACCAGTGAACTTTTCAGGTGAACTGACCTAATTTCCCCAGGTTACACAGCTAAGACCGACTTATCCAGCTTTGCATTTATTATTGAACTTCCCTCAGCATCACTACCTCACTGTTTTTGTGCTCATCACCATACTGTGATATACATCAGGATTGTGTTTCTGAAGTCAGACATTAACTGGAGTTATTGTCTCCAGTATCACGTGCCATTGTCTCTTTTAACAACAGTGTCGTCACTTACAATTAACCCTCCCCCTGTTGCTTTTCCAAACATTTTTGCAGTAACAAAATGCTATTTCTAAGTAGCGTGTTAAAATAATGAATGATTGATCCTAATTTGGAAGCGTGTGGGGGGGACTCCTTGTCCATTTTGTGCACCAACTGACTTGAGAGCAACTCAGAACTCCTTGCATAAAAATTCATTCAATGACTTCTGTTCCTGTGTCTCCCATACTGCAAGCCAGGGAGCGGTCTCCTCTTCTGTACATTTTTAGACTATAGTCTCACACCCCTTGGAGAAGTGAATCTCACTATTTAATTTTGATTTATACTATAACCTTTTCTAGTGGTACAGATATCATGCAAATGCAACTTTATTGCTTACTTTAGATTTTGTGGTGTTAGATCACAACCAGAAATGGGAGAAAAATGGCTTTGATGCAGGATAAGTAATCCTGAGGTCAGGAGACCAGTGCTCTAGAGGCTTGAGTTAAAATCCCATCATGGCATCCGGGTGATTTCAATTCAGTTAATTAAATAAATCTGGAGTAAAAAGCATCAGTATTGAAATCTGCCATCGTTACTCAGTGTTGCCTATAGGTGACTCCAGACTCATAGGAATGTAATTGGCTCTTGGCTGCCCTCTAAAATGGCCGAACAAGCCCTCAGTTGTTAAGATGATGGTGCACAATCACCTTCTCAAGGGCAAGTAGTGATGCACAATAAATGCTGGCTTTGCCAGCAATGCCCACATCCTGTGAATAAAAAAATTATGCCAGATATTATAGATTAGAAAAGATATACATATTTTGAAATTTGGACAGGATGTCAGTCCTCAAGTGTGGATATTGTCCTCAACTAAATTTTTCCTAAAATATTGTTAGTGACATTGGTGTCATCAGCTTCAAGAACTGAGGAAATAACTCAAAAAAAGCTGACCACAATCTGTGCACTTCATGCTGTCAACCAAGTTCATCAATTATTGTCACCAACGTACTGTGAACAGTGCAAAATACAGTAATCATAAAGCAGAGAGACGGTATTGTTTAATCACCCTTTACCCTTTGTATTTGACTCTAGCATCTGAACAATTTGTGGAGGAAAATGTCACTCCACAGCCAACGTGCATTCTTTTAACATGAGGGAACATCTTGTAACGGTTTCAATGTTTGCCAACTTCTTGCTGAATAAAAGGTATTGAAAAAAGGGCTCAAGCTGAGATTTTTTTTATTGAATGAGAAAAGCAGAAAAATCACGGCGTAATTTGGACTGGCTAGCCAAGAAATGAGCTGGATGTTCTAGGGTCAGCCTAATTGACATCAAAAATGAGCACTCAGTATCAGGACTGCTTTTCTCAAATGCTGAAAGTATACCTGAGAATATCCCCTATCTTGGAGTTTTCAGGTGATACTCAGGTAAGTGCCTTTTAAGGCCAAAGTGAATTTGAATGGGTGGCAAACGTGGCTTTCTATTGTCACTGCGAGTTCTGAATGTTTGAATTCTTTTTTAGCTTCAACTTGAAATTTGAATAACAGTCAATGGTTGAAACTAACATGTTTTCAATTTTCCAATGGTTTGAACTTCAGCTTTGGAAAATCCGAAGAATCAAGACGGCATGGCTTCGGATCCATAAACTCTTGATGTCAAATTCCAAAGGTTAATCCAAATTCTGAGCACATGCTGCTATTGTTCCCCTACCCTCCTAAAACAAATGGCTTTTTATTTCGACTGCAATGGTTATTGGTTCACTAAGGGTAACAGAAATTTGGATCTCTCTCGCTCCAAACAGAATCACAGAATTGTTACAGCTCAGAAGGAGGCCATTCTTCCCATTGAGGCTGCACTGACTTTCCAAATGAGCAATTCACTTTCTTTTCTCCAAGGAAAACAGTCCTAACTTCTCCAATCTATCTTCATAATTGAAGTTCCTCATCACTGCAACTATTCTCGTGAATCTTTTCTGCACCTTCACATCCTTCCTAAAGTGCAGCATCCAGAACTGGATGCAATACTCCAGCTGAGGCCGAACTAGCTCAACATAACCTCCTTGCTTTTGTACTCTACACCCCTATTAATAAAGTCCAGGCTATTGTATGCTTTATTAACTGCTCTCTCAATCTGTCCTTCAATGACTAATGCACACCCAAGCTCCTCTGCTCCTGCACCCACTTGAGAACTGTGCCCTTCATTTGATATTGTCTCACCATGTTCTTCCTAACAAAATTAATCACTTCACACTTCTCCACATTGAACTTCATCTGCCACCTGTCTGCCCGTTCCACCAACTAGTCTATGTCCTTTCGAAGTTCTACCATATGCTCCTCATAGTTCACAATGCTTCCAAGTTTCCTAGCATCTGCAAACTTTGAAATTGTGCACTGTACACCATAGTCAGGGTCATTAATATATATTAGGAAAGCAAGGGTCCCAACATTGACCCCTGAGGAGCTCCACTACAAACCTTCCTCCAGTCCAAAATACATTCACTAACCACTATTCGTGTTTCCTGTCACTCAGCTAATTGCATATCCATGTTGCTACTGTCCCTTTTATTCTATGAGTTATAACTTTGCTCACAAGTCTGTTGTGTGGCACTGTACTGAACGCCTTTTGGAAGTCCATGTACATATCAGCTGTGTTACCCTCATCAATCTCCTTTGTTATCTCTTCAAAAAAACTCTAGCAAGTTAGTTAAACATGATTTTCCCTTAAGAAATTCAGCCTGGCTTTCTTTAATTAACCCACATTTGTCGATGTGACTATTAATTTTGTCCTGCATTATTGTTTCTAGAAGTTTCCCTACCACCGAAATTAAACTGACTGCCCTGTAGTTGCTGGGCTTAACTTTATAGCCTTTTTGGAACAGGGGTGTAATGTTTGCAATTCTCCAGTACTCTGGCACCATCCCCAAGTCTTAAGGAAGACTGAAAAATTGTGGGCTATGCCTCTGCAATTTCCCCTCTCATTTCCTTCAGTGTCATTGGACGTATTCCATCTGGTCCTGGTGTTTTACCCACTATAGATACAGACAGTACCACCTCCTTATCAATTTTAAACCTATCTAGAAGTGTCTGAATTACCTCCTCTTTCACCACGGCCCAAGTAGCATCTACTTCCTTGGTAAAGACAGATGCAAAGTATTCATTTAATACCTCAGCTATGACCCCTACCTCCACATGTAAGTCTCTTTTCTTCTCTCTAATTGGCCCTATTCTTCTTTTTACCCACCCTTTTACTATTAACATGCCTATAGAAGACCTTGGGATTCCCTTTTATGTTGGTTGCCAGTCTCTTTTCATACTTCCTCTTTGCTTCTCTTACTTACTTTTCCACTTCCCCTCTGAACCTTTTATATACAGTTGTGGATGCTCGGTGATTTGAAATTTTCAAGACTGAGAATAGGTTTTTGTTGGTGGAAGAAAGGGTGGAGGGGGTGTATCAGGGATATAGAGCAAAGATAGGGAAATGGAGTTAACCAGATCTAACTGAATGGTGGAATTGGCTCGAGAGACTGTATGGCCTACTCCTGTTCCTATGCAACTCGTTTCCTTCCTAGATTCAAAGGGGTAACTTTTCAAATTTCAGTCCCTTCCGCACCCGAATTCCTATCACGGTCTGTTGAGTGTGTACAGCTCCACAGTGGCAGCATAAGTTCACATGGGTAATTCTACAATGGGAACGAGTTCTTCAATTTTAGTTGAAAAATTTGGGGCAGCCTTCATTTGGTAGGTTGTGAATGTCATGGGCAAATGGTTTTCCTCAAGAGTTCTAAAATACCACATTGATGGTGTGTTAATGTTCTTGGTCAGAGCAACTGGATCCATCTTGTGCTCTGCAATTCCCCACGAGTTCCTAATTCTGTCTGGAAGGATAGCCAGGTGCAAGCAGAGGGAACGCTGCATTTTTTCCCCTTCTCCTTAGCATTGAGTTCCAGACTACGCTTTTCGTTACATTCAGAACATTTTTGTCACCGTTTTCTGGAAAGCACCGAGTTTTAATTTTTTTTAACCATTTGATATTTTTCTTTCGCTAGTTTTCACCATCCCTCTGCTCAACACATCAACTCCTTGCTGAGGTAACATTCCATAGATATCTGTCACATTCCACTGCCTTGGTCATTCATATGAAAATAGACAGTGAGTGTAGGAGACACTTTGATCATTGAAGCATCATAGCCAAGCCTTTGGGTTTAGCAGCAATGTGGTTATATTACTGGACTAGTAATCCAGAGGCCTGGACTAAAGATCTGGAGACATGAGTTCAAGTCCCACCGTAGCAGTTGAGGAATTTAAATTTAATTAAATAAATCTGGAATAAGAAAACTAGTATCAATAACGAAGACCATAAAAAACACGTCTTGTTTACTCATGTCCTTTTGGGGAAGGAATGTGTCACCCTTACTCAGTCTGGTCTGGTCTGGTCTAGCCTACATGTGATACCAGACCCACAGCAATGTGGTTGACCCTTAACTGCCCTTTGAAGTGACCTTGCAAGCCATTTGGTTGCATCAAATCTCTACGAAAAGGTCTAATAAAAATAGAACTGGATGGACCACCTGTTGAGTTAGGAACCGGACATGACAAAGGCACACCTAGCTTATTCGAAACTGCAAAGGCCTCCATGCTAGCATTTGACTAAACCATGCCAAAATTGAGAGCTGCCCCACAGATTGTTCATGCATTAATCAACACAATCATGCTCACAGAATCATACCTTTCAGCAAACTGCCTAGACTCCTCCACCACCATCCACTGGGAGGACACGTCCACCAGAGGTACATACAGTGGTATTCAGACATGAGGAGTGGCCTTGTAAATCCTCAAGATTGACTCTGGACCCCGTGAAGTCCATGCACCAAGTCAAGAACGGGCAAGGAAACCTCTTGCTCAGTACACTGACTACCCTCCCTCAGCTGATGGATGTTCCATGTTGAATATGAATAGGAAAAAGCACTGAAGGTGGCAAGGGCACAGAATGTACTCTAGGTGGGGGACTTCAAAGTCCATGACCAAGAGTAGCTCGGTAATACTACTACTGACCAATCTGGTCGAGTCCTGAAGGACACAGCTGCCAGCCCACGCCTGTGGAAAATGGTGACAGAACCAACATGAGGAAAATACCTACATGACCTCATCCTCACCTATCTAACTGTGGCTGATGGATCTTTCAGAGGGCAGTTAAGAGTCAACCACAGCTGTGGGTCTGGAGTCACATGTAGGCCAGGCCAAATAAAGCTAACAAATTTCCTTCCCTAAAGGCAAGTGGCAAGTGCCAGGCAATGACCATCGCCAGCAAGAGTCTAACCATCTCCAACTCTATTACCGTCACCACCTTGGAGGTTAACATTGACCAGAAACCTAAATGGGCCAGCCATATAAATATTGCAGCTACCACAGCAAGTTAGAGGTTGGGTTCTCTGCAGCAAATAACTCTCCTCCTGACTCCCCAAAGCCTGTCCACCTCCTACAAGGTGGAATTCAGAAGTGTGATGGAATACTCCTTACATGCCTGGATGAGTGCAGCTCCAAAAACATGGAAGATGCTCAACACCATCCAGGACAAAGCAGCCCTGGTTGATCTGCACCCCATCCACCGCCTTAAACATTCAATCTCTCCTCCACCAGCGCAGCATGGCTACAGTGTGTGCCAACCACAAGAAGCATTGCAGCAATTCCCCAAGGATCCTTTGGAAACACCTCCAAAACCTGCAACCTCTACCATCTAGAAGAACAAGGGCAGCAAACGCAAGGGAACACTACGACCTATAAGTCCCCCTCTAAGTTACACACCACAATGACTTAGAATTATATCACCTTTAATTCATCGCCGCTGCGTTAAAATCTTGGAACTTTCTGGCTAACAGCATTGTAGGAGTACGTACATCACACAGGATGCATGGATTCAAAAAAGCAACTCACCACCATCTTCTCAAGGACAGTTAGGGATAGGTAATAAATGATGACACCCACACCTCATAAGTGAATGTTAAAAATGTGTGGATCGATATCCACACACATGCACTTCCACCAGGAGTTTTTGTTTAGAAACCCAGAGAGATAGAGAAGCCTGGTCAAGTTCCCTCTATAACCTAGGGTTGACTATAGCTGTCTATCTGAGGTCGACTAACTTAATATTTTATTTTTATACTCATATGGCTGTGAAAGCAGTTATAGTCTGATGTCGAGGTTTTAACGTGAGGTGTTTTCCCAATGTCCTGGAGTTCTTTTGATTGGAAAGCCAGGGCCAAGTCAGCAGAAAATGCAAAGAGCCGTGACTCTGTTGGAGGGAGGTCACTGGTATATATGTTGAAGAGGGCCCGTGCAAGAACTGATCCCTGTGGAAGCCCATTGTTAGTTACATCCGGGTAGCTGATTTGATCTCTAAGGTGGACACAGAACTGTCAGCTGTTGATTATGGAGTTGATTAGTTGTAGCATTTTCACACTGGAGATGTGGAGAGTTCCAGCAGAATGCTTGTGCTCCACACTGTGTCATAGGCACAGGCATCCTTAATATAAACTAGGATCAAATCATAGAATGGTACAACACAAGAGGCCATTCAGCCCATCATGCTTGTGCTGGAGCTTTGGAAGAACTATCCAATTAGTCCCAAATCCCCCCTCTTTTCCCATAGTCTAAATTTTTTCCCCTTCAAGTGTTCATTAAATTCCCTTCCGAAAATTACCACTGAATTTGTTACAGTTAAGAGTAAGGAACTTGAGGAAGGAGGGGAAGAAAATTGGAAACGGTCATAATTATTTGACATGTGCAAGTAACTATTTGGATTATATCTTTTGGCGGGGGTGTTGCTGGCAGAATCCACTACTTGCAAATCCTTTGGCAAGAACTATTAGAGATCAGAAGAAGGGAAGTAAAAGGACTAATAAAATGGCATGAATAAAATAATGACTGCCATGTTAGTGCTGTGTAGGTTATAATGTACTTGCCATTATGTCTGTCACTAATCTTGCTTTAATGTTCTGGATGCTGATTTTTCCATGCTAAGTGAGAAGTGGTGAAAAGCCCAGTATGGTAAACTGCTCTTTTGTAGTTTAATTTTGTACCATGTTTTTTGATTCTAACCAATGGTTTTTAAATGGTAATTAGAAACAACTTTAATTTTATCTTACATGGAGTAAATGCTTATATTACTACAGAAGTGGCTTGAAAATGTTAACAGGCAAAATCAGCAGCTGTTCCTGCTAAAAAGAGACTGGACTCTCCACTTGCCAGGGTCTTTTGTGACCTTCAGTCTATGTCTATGTCTTGAAGTCTGTGTCAAAATAAAGGCCCATTGAGGTCTTATTGGGACATCACAATGTTTTCATTGAATTTTGATTGCAATTAATCTACTTATTCATGGTTCTTCTCCAAAACCAGTACACAGGGATCACGGCCTAGGTCACTTGTGAGTGGTCAAACAAGCTTAAAATTGACAAGTGGCTCTTTGGGAATGAGGCTAATTGAGACTGCAGCATTAAGTTAAAGTGAAATAAAAATATTTAGGAGAAAATAGGGTTTAGTGTTTTCTATTGTTTGCTTCCAAAACACAGAATGATGGGATAAGTAAAAATAAGGAGCAATCATCAATTCATACAGATATCTTCCCCTTAGACTGCTCTCCAATGAAGCGTGTGTGTGTGCGCGCATGCACATGTGTGTGTTTAAGGCGTTTACAATAAGGCCATTCTTCACTCAAACAATGCGTTTATCGAAACTTGGGCTGCCAATGAACTAACCATTAGATATTAATTTCTTAAATTCCATTATTGAATGCTGGAAACTATTTAACTTGGGACTTGGGAGTTCTAGTCCAGGATTCTCTTAGGTTAACTTGCAGGTTGAGTCGGTAGTTAGGAAGGCAAATGCAATGTTGGCATTTATTTCGAGAGGACTAGAATATAAGCAGGGATGTGCTGCTGAGGCTTTATAAGGCTCTGGTCAGACCACATTTAGAATGTTGTGAGCAATTTGGGTCCCGTACCTCAGGAAGGATGTGCTGGCCCTGGAGAGGGTCCAGAGGAGTTTCACGAGAATGATCCCAGGAATGAAAGGCTTAACATATGAGGGACGTTTCAGGACTCTGGGTCTATACTTGATGGAGTTTAGAAGGATGAGGGGGGGGGATCTGATTGAAACTTACAGAATACTGAAAGGCCTGGATAGAGTGGACGTGGGGAAGATGTTTCCATTAGTAGGAGAGACTAGGACCCGAGGGCACAACCTCAGAGTAAAGGGAAGACCTTTTAGAACAGAGATGAGAAACTTCTTTAGCCAGAGAGTGGTGAACCTATGGAATTCATTGCTACAGAAGGTTGTGGAGGCCAGGTCATTGAGTGTATTTAAGACCGAGATAGATAGGTTCTTGATTGGTAAGGGGATCAAAGGTTACGGGGAGAAGGCGGGAGAATAAGGTTGAGAAACTCATCAGCCTTGATTGAATGGCGGAGCAGACTCGATGGGCCGAATGGCCTAATTTCTGCTCCTATGTCTTATGGGCTTAACCATTGTTTTAGACATCGTTAAATTACAACTTTTCCAATCGTGATCACGAGAGCTCTTGTATCTAAAAATGGAACAGTGCAGTTTGTTTGGGTCATTTCATGAGTTAATTCATTCTGAATAACAAGCTTTCACAAAGGCCATGGTTTCTGCAGATACGTTATCAGATCAGCCTAACACAGAGGTGCATCTGAAGTAATGCTTACACCCACAAACAATATACAGAATACTACAGGTCAGGAGGCGATGTTAGCGCTATCTGGAATAATGGATGCGTGGGAGGTAGCTACAAGACTGCAATTTAATCGAGTTCTGATGAGGTTTTAAACCTGCAAGAGCAAAGCTCAAGCAGTTTCTATACCTCAGCAGAAACAAAATATTCAATTACTGTCTTTAAGTCCCTGCCCAACATCTGCTCCTTTATAAAATAAACACTGACTACCTAGGTGCCTGCTCCTATTTAAAAAGTGACATTTTAAAAATACACATCTTAGATGGCACAATGCATTGATGTATAAAAGCAGGAGACAACATAAGTTTAAAAAATGTATAAAAAACTGATGGAAAGCCACTTCAAATAAAGATAGTAAATAAAGCTATTAACATCAAGTTCAAAACAACATTAATAGTGATAAAAGTGATATATTGCACCTTTAAGCATATATGAGGACATTTGGGGCACAGTACCACCCCTAGGAATGCCGTGTTTCATATGCAAAAAGGATAATGCTGGTTCAGTAAGCTAAGCCACAACCTGCTGTGGTCCTCACAGATCACAAAGATTTCAGGTTCAATACCGTGTCAAGTTAGTCAACTTCAGTCAGGGGGCTAGTGGATGGGTAATTTCTAAATTGGTCTCAGTGCCTCTGGGGCATGTAAATGAAAAGGATCAGCTCGAATTGCCATTCCAGATCACTGTCCTGTTTAAAAGTGCACAAGGGTGAACACTGAGTAAGGACAAGATTGATGCTCTCACAGTTGAATAGCATGTTGCCATTCAGTGTGAAGGGTCACACATTAAAACTACCAACGCCCAGCACGAATTGCTTTCTTTGAGCACAAAAGGGAAGAAGATTTGGGTTGGAAAAAAATAAGTTCTATGCTTCATTGCAGAATCATACAATGCTGGGTTCATCCAAAATTCATGTATTTCGTTGCTTTGCATTGAACTGTTCAAAATCATATTAAAAACTTTCTAAAACATTGGTAGTATATGGTTGCATGCTATGACTGTAGTGAAATAGGCCAAATGTAACACATATGCCAATCCAGCTAACTCCGTACAGACTGGGGATCAAACTCAGGATCTTCCTAATCTGCATGTCTCAGTTACTTGCTGGCTAAACTTTCTAAGCCATTGGGGAAAGTAAGTAAATGTTTAATGCAGTAAAGGCACACAAAGGTGAAAAATATGGCTGGTCCACTGCACATAAGTAAACTGCATCTAGGTGCAAATACAGAAAATATTACAATAAAGAAAGTGTTGAGGAAGTTGGCGGGTGGTGGGGTGGGGGAGATAAATTTGGAGGCGAGGAGAATCATTTCCCCAAAAGTACAGAGGACGTGCTGCCTGTTTTGCTTTGACTAGTGTCAGCAGAGGTTGTTGCACAGACGTTACTGTGGGCACAAAAACTCTGCAAATGAGGGCTGGGCTTCCTCACCTTACATTTTCTGCGGTTTGCTCCAGGAAGAAAACACATCACTGAACGCCAGTATAAACAGGGGCACATCCAAACGCACTTCCTGGCCTTCAGTTTCTTAAAGTTGTATTTAGCTGGTTTCTGAGCGTGTGAGCCCTTTATGCTTTGCTTTGTTACATGTAGCTTGGCACTCTGTTAGTTTGTTTTTTTTTCTCGTTTCCTGTCTCACGTCCTACCACACTGGAATGTTTCGCTCCCAATTTGAGACAGCTTCAATGTCAGAGTGAGTTTTCCTCTAGGAATTCCTCTTGCTCTCAGGGGGCTAGGCAACAAGGAAGAGATCCTTAGGAATAAGCAGAGAGAGACCACAAAACCCCATCCCCACCACAGTTACATGGTCATGTTAGAGGAGATACACTTCACTGGGTATGGCTTTCTCTAGGTTGACACAGTATCCTTGACAAGACAGCTTGTGGTACATGTAGAAAAGTAGTTAAGAGATACAGGAAGTTGAAACAATAGCACATATCTAATGTCAAATATGTGGATTGCCGGCACACGCACGTGGGTTTCAGGACGACATATCAAGTAGCTAGTTGGTTTGCAATAGCTTGAGGTGCGATATCCTTGAAAGATGGGAGTGTGGTAAGGCCTTCAACTGTTTATTACATGTTTAAATTTGCACCCAGACAGGAGATGCAGTGCAAAAGCTGTAGGCTTGAATGAGGTAACTACCAGAGACCAGGTGTAATGTTGGGACGGATTAACAGGCAATTTCTACAGCATGCAATATTGGATCAACTACTTGATACATGGTACTGCAAGTGTTAATCTTGCCTAGTCAGAGTCCTTAAAATGTGCCATTTACTTCAAATCCTGCAGCAGTACACACTGCACTGAACCTGGTAACCACCTGCAGCTAGAAATGATGCACTGCTGTCCACCAGGATACCAAATAGGGACCTTCCTCATATCGACCTCTTGCAGCTGCACATCCATTTTTGTTGACCATCAAATAGGGGATTGTGTGCTGTATCATATAGATTAGAATAGAGCCAGCAGTTTTGGCACAGCATCAGAATCAGTATAAACATAGCTACAGTGAACATTCCCTCTTCCCACAGCTCTAAAGCAATAAAAAAGGTGACATATCTCCCTCCGCCACTCCTCATATACATGTATGAGGAGCAGGTGTTTTTCAATTCCACTACCCAAATGATATTAATTTCATAGGTAGTTTATTATTTTGATTATTTAAGGCATGGATTAACTGTCTGGTATTAGTTGCCTTTTTGGAAAATAGGAGTGTCCGACTAATAGGATGTCTCCACTGATCTAACACAAAAGCCTTAAGAGTTTTTAACACAGAAATAAATATTAGGCCCAGGAAACAAGTCACCCCGCCACCCCCCACCGCCCCACATCACTCTCACCAACTTTGCCTTCTCACCATATTCCTCAACCCCATTTCTCTTCAAATAAAAGGGTTGCTTAATTTATACTATCTACTACAATCTCATTCTTGATAACATATTCTATAACTTTATTATCCTTCAGGTGAAATAGCTCTGCCTGATTCCCTAACTTATTTTGAACATCCCAATATTTTATCCTTGTGCTTTCTGGTATTGGGTTTAAAACAAGAAGTTCTTGTTTAAAAATAAGTCCTAAAAATGATTTTTGCCTTATCAAGGAATCCAAAGCAGGACTCAAGATTGTTGCAAAATGTTGAACCTAACTGGTACAGATCAGAAGAATTTTAGGAGATCATTTCAACTATAGAATATTCTCCATAAATTCCTGTAAAAGTGAGTATTCCAGTAAACGCTTCTGGGAATAAGAGGGATATAATAACGCAGGCAGTAAGCACCTTCTCTTGGCAAAACTATATATAAAAAAAACTAATAAAAATTGTGCTTTATACGGATAGAAATCACAATGGTTAAACATAACCACATGCTGAAATTCTAGGCCTGCAGGCCGACATGGCCCCACAGTGTCGGCAAAGGCACAATTTTCTCACAGCACCAAAAACAACAAATGGTTCAGAGGATAACGATCTGTAGTTTAGATTAAGCTTCAGAAAAGTAAACACGTTTTTAACAATTACAGCCCTTCTCCTTGGTCTTTTTATAGATTTATTCCAAGGTCTGTTAACTATCTCCTGCTCAAAATAATTGAAAACATTTGTCACGCAAAGCTCTTGTGAAGATGAAGATGGCATGTCAGTTTTGTCGTTAATGCCATTGTTCAAAACTTTACATAATTTTATGGTACAATGTTCAAACTAGTTAACAAGAACCACATTTAGATTTTATTTAGACCTTGTTAGGTGGGATGAAAATCGTGTTAGGGTGACAACACACACTGAGAAATCATATTGGAAAATCATTAGGTGGGAAAAATGATTGAAGTAAGTCAAATTATTCTATCCCATTTGAGTGTATTTCTTGCCAACTTTAAAAAATATACTTTTCTTTGCTATTTATCTTTTTTTTTGACTGCAGCTTCTGGATGTGTCCACTTCGATCTGCTTCCTCAAATTACAATTTACAAAGCTGACTAGAAATGAAGCTGTGTTGATGTCCTTAATGGGTAGTAACATGGCCCAGTGTAATATCCCAACAAAGCAGCCCAGGTATGATTCCCAACATAAAGAGCTGAGTTGTACAATCTCACTCAAAGCACTAATCCTAGAGCTACAGTAGGCAAATGTTACACCACTTTTCAAGAAAGAAGGGAGAGAGCAAATAGTGAACTACAGGACAATTAGCCTAACATCAGTTGTTGGGAAAATGTTGGAATCTATTATTAAAGAAGTCTTAACAATGCACTTAGAAAATCATAGTGTGATTAGACCAAGTCAACACGGTTTTACTAAAGGAAAATCCTGTTTGACAAATTTCAGTTTTTTGAGAATGTAACTTGTAGGGTAGATAAAGGGGAAGTAGTAGATGTAATATACCTAGATTTCCAAAAAGAATTTGATAAGGTGCCACATCAAAGCTTAATAGGCAACCATGGATTTGGGGGTAATATTTTAGCATGGATAGAGGATTGCTTAATGGATGGAAAGCAGAGAGTGGGCATAAACGAGGCTTTTTCAGACTGGCAGGCAGTGAATAATGGAGTGCCACAAGGATCAGTGCTAGGCCCTCAGTTATTTACAATCCATATTAAGGATTTAGGTTAAGAATGGAGAGTCATGTATCAAAGCTTGCTGATGATACCAAGCTAGGTGGAAAGGTAAGCTGTGGGGAGGACACAGAGAGACTGCAAAGAGATATAAACAGGTTAAATGAGTGGGCAACAAGATGGCAGATGGAATATAATGTAGGGAAGTGTCAAGTTATTCAATTTTGTCGTAAGAATGTAAAAATAGAAGTAGAATATTTTTTAAAATGTGAGAAACTTGTAAGTGTTGATGTTCAAAGACGTGCTGGTACAAGGAATGCAGAAAGTTAGCATGTAGGCGCAGCAAGCAATTAGGAAGGTAAATGACGTGTTGGCCTTTATTGCAAGGGGACTAGAGTACAAGAATAAAGAAGTATTGCTACAAATTGCACAGGGTTTTGGTGAGGCCACATCTGGAATACTGAGTACAGTTTTGGTCTCCACATTTAAGAAAGTGTATACTCATATTGGAGGTGGTGCTGCAAAGGTTCACTAAATTGGTTCCTGGGATGAGGGAGCTGTCCTATGATGGGAGGCTCAGTCAATTGGGGCTTACGTTCTCTGGAGTTTAGAAGAATGGGAGGCGATGTCATTGAAACCGACAAAATGTTGAAGGAGCTTGATGGGGTCAGCGGAGAGAGATTGTTTCTGCTGGTCATAGCTGGTCATTTCTCCTGGGGGCATAGTCTCAGGATAAAGGGCCAAACATTTAGGATTAAGATGAGGAGAAATTACTTCAAAGGGCTCTGTATCTTTGGAATTCCCTACCCCGGAGCGTTGTGGATCTCCATTGCTGAATACATTTAAAGCTGAGACACAGACAGATCTTTGGTCTCCTAGGGGATTAAGGGCGGGAAGATGGAATTGAAGCCCAAGGCCAACCCTGATCGTACAGAATGGAGGAACAGGCTCGATGGGCCATATGGTCTACTCCTGCTCCTCTTTCTTGTGTTCTTGTATCACAATAAGCAGGATCATGTTCCCACAAGATATTCAAACAGGCACAATTTTGGGCAGAAGTCATTGAAATTGCATCCAGAAATAGGCTGTATGGCTCTTTTTTTTCATCTCCAGCTTGGAGACTCTAAGTAAATCAAAGTGCACTCATTGCTGCCCGAGCTAGACGAGCTAACTAAACAGAAAGCAGAGATCAAACCGGAGACTGTTCTGGTTTGTCGGCTCGGCCTATCGACCTATCAGAGGAGTTGGAGTGAATCTTCCAAAGAATTGCAAAGGTGGGTATATGGCAAAATAGGGATTATCATTGTAAGGCTTCTTGTTACTTGTCTAGGATTTTCAGATATAACTTGAGCTCCAATTTGATCCTGTGGCAAATTTTAACAAAATTATAGAGTAGGTCCCTACCTGATACTTCGACCTGTCTGGTCTCTGATTGCTGAGCGATTTGAGCACTTTCTTTTCTTGTCCAGGTTACCAAAACCTGCAGCTTTTTTGCTCTTACATTGTCATGGCCACTAGCTCCACATCGATGGGTCGGGTGCTGCAGCAGCAAGCCCAAAGTAAACATCTGGATTCGCCAAGGCCTATTTTACCTGTGGTGCTCCCAGCTGTTGGCTTTAACTAATGTGGACAATTTAACTTGGCTTGTCAATAGGTGGTTGTGCATGATCTATGCTTTGTGAGCCAGTGCCCAACTAAATCAAATATAAGCAACCAAAGTGGGAAGATACTATGAAGCAGTAATGCTCCTGTTTGATCAATGAATACATACATTGTGTAGCATGATGCTGGACCGCATAACTAGGAAGGATGCAAATTTAACCTCAGGGCCTTGTTAAGTTAGCTGCTTTTAGCAGGGCAGCAGTGGGATTGAATGATCGATCTCAGTGTTCTGAGGCTAGGGAGGGGACTGGAAGGAAAAACATAGATCTCCATCCTGATCGTTATCCAGTGCCTTCTGCTGCAAAACAGAATGCACAGATATTGTGTGAGGATAGGCTTAGCTGTAATGTCATCAAGATAAAACAGCCTCCAGCTCACTCGTTAGGTTTGCACATGGAAGATGGGGCATCAGAAGATTGCTGGCCCCTGTGAACAGTACACCAAACAAGGAGACAATGCCCTTGGGAGAGGAGACGAGAAAATTGGAAGGGGAGGGGGAGAAAAACTGCTTGATGCCTGTGTTTTATCACAGCAAGGCTATAGGCCCCAACACTACATGCCTTTGTCAGCAGACAATACCAGGCAGGCCACCCTTAGAGCTTTTTACATTTTGCTGCACACACAGTGAAAATTACACTGCATCTAGCCTCCCAGAGTGAAGCTACAAAATCTAACCCACATCAAAAACAACAACAACAAAAAAAAGAATAGAAACCAGCCCTGCACAACCACAAAACAAAACACTGGCCACCTCTGAGCACCACCCTAGCTACAAAAAGCAGTGGAATTGGGGGGAGGAATAAATTAAATAGCTATTTTGTGCAAATTGCTATAGTAAACCAATGGGAAAAAAAAGTGTGGAATTTCGAGTAAAACCTACTCAGCACTTATTTTTGTCGGTTAAGAGATAAGTTGTCGTTTTAAAAAGTGCCTTGTGTCTCTCACATCTTCACATCTAATAAAATACTTCAAATGCAGTCCCTGCTGTTACGGAAGTAAATACGGTACCCACCTTATACACAGTACAACCCTACAAATGTGAGACACAGGACCAGTTCTATCTGTTTTATTTTTTGGTGCTGTTGGCTGAAGGAGGAAAGTTTTCAAGGTTATTGAGTGAGTTCCCTGCTCACTTCAGATAGTGCCGTTGAACATAGAACAAAGGTAGGCCATTCAGCTCATCGAGCCTGTTCCACCATTCAATGAAGTCTTAGTATGACAAGTCTATTTACCTATCTCAGTTCTGTGCTTCTTAATACCCTTAGCTAGAAAAATAATCTAGCAATCCCCAATTTAAAATTATTAAAGAGTGAGCATCTACTGCTTTTTGTTGCCTTTTGTGTGAAGGAGTGTTACCATGCTCCTCTAATTTTAAGGTTATGTTCCCTGCCTCAGACATCCCCACCAGCACAAAGTTTGTCTCTATAGCCTATCAATTCTTTTTAAAATCTTACAAACTTCAAATAATATCCCAACTTAGCATTCTATATTCCAGGGAACATAGGCCTAGTCTGTATGATCACTCCTCACAACTTAACCCTTGGTCACCCAGCAACATTTCAATGAATATGCACTGCACTCCTTCCAAGGTCAATAGATTCTAAGGCGCAGTGCACAGAACTGCACTCTAGATGTGACCTAACTAGGGCTTTGTATAGCTGTGGCAAAACTTCCTCCCATTTATATCCTTTACATTCAACAAAATCAGCAGATGGATTCTTGGCTTAATGACTGAC
Source organism: Carcharodon carcharias (assembly GCF_017639515.1). Taxonomy (NCBI): domain Eukaryota; kingdom Metazoa; phylum Chordata; class Chondrichthyes; order Lamniformes; family Lamnidae; genus Carcharodon; species Carcharodon carcharias. The sequence goes on from NC_054489.1 coordinate 13,565,867, forward strand.
TGCCACCTCTGATAGTGCAACACCACAATGAAGTGCCAATCCTGGGTTGTGTGCTGCAAGTCCTAGAGTGGGACTTGAACCCTCAACCGTTTCATGCAGAGATGAGTCTTACCAACTGAGCCAATCTACTTTAACAAAGGATTTGAGTATAATAGCAGATTCTCAGCTGGCTGGCTTTAAAAAAAAAGGAAAAAAAAACAACGGGCTACATTTTCGAATATCAAGTTGCAAACTCCAATCCCAAATAAAGGGTGATTGTTGGCATTTGGGGCCATTTTATTTCATTTAGTGTTTCTGCAGCTTGGATCATGAAAGAGTGACAGCCGTGTGCCAGCTCTCCATGTTTACACTGCTAAAATGCACTTCCTTCTAACAGTACAACATGGATTTACGATTCTGCTGTCGGGAATAAGGAAGCTGCATTTGGTAATAGAAATCTGAGGAGTTGCTGTGCTGAGGTGACTCTCCCATGCTCTGAAATCCAGAGGCACCCACTGCAGAGGGGAGCAGCTTCAAACAGCTCCACGTCATTTTAGTCATGATGCTCATTTCGTGCAAGAGACCCAATGAGACTTTCGTGACACTGCAATGTTTTCATAATGCAAGTAACAGAATTACACTGCATTTTAAAACAAGAGGTAAAGTTTTTCCAACAGGTTTACAACAGAAACAGTGTCCCCCTTATGAGCATATTAAACACAGGAGTGTTTATAGTCATTAACTACAACATAGGAATGGGAAACTTGAAAATAATCAAGTGAAAAATGCACGTAGTTGCTGTGATGTCTATACAGCTATGTCTTCACTTAAAACTTCAGCTATCATACTCTTCACCCAAAATATATCCTGCATTTAGACTGGTACAAACTGCCATGAATTACGAAGAGCCTCTTAATATCTACTTTAAACTATTATTTAAAGGGAAATTCAAATTCGGGAAGCTAGGACAAGGAGTATCCGTGATCACTGCTATGGAAGAAATGTCGGAAATGGTTAGCCTAACAGCAGAAAAATCATGTGCCCAGGGGAAACTAATGCCAACTGCATCAGGTCACAAGCACCTTGGAGCAAGAAACATTACATTCTAATCAGCAAGAAATTTAAGTAGTACAAATTTGCTGCGCCAGAGTGGCTTCAGAAACTGGAGAGCAAAGTTTATTGCTTTGGCTTTATATTAGGTTGGAAGTGTGGGAGGGGTGGGGGCAGTAGCGAGGGGATCAGAGTCACAAAGACTTTAATCTCTTGTGGTACTCTTAGTGAAGAATCTGGGCCTTCAGAACACTAAAACTACTGGCTTCTAGGGCTGGGTTTGAATATGCGTGCTGTCTGACTGAATATTCAGCTGGCTTTTACAACAAACATGTTGATCACTCCTTTTAAAACTATTTTTTACAATAAGACATGGCTCAGCATTAAAATAGACACATTGTTGATTCTTACTCACAAAGTTCAAACCTTCATTTTTAAAACTAAACTTGTGTGGCTGAACTTTGCACTGCTCTAAGTGTAAATTACTTTTTCATGATATTTCATGAACGGAATTTTAACATGTTTAAATAGTTTAATAGCTCAAACTGGAAAAGATTGACTGAACAATACACACGCAAGAATTCCTCCAAAAATTAAGTTGCCTGAAAAAGACCAATATGGATGAATTGAGTTTGTGGTACCTACACTGAGGGTTAGGTAGCCTCTGCCAGTCTTTGTGTCTGATCCCAATGAAGCAGGGCGGGCTCGATCCTTTTTCCTGGAGCATGCAGGAGGGGCTTTGAGAGTAAAAATCCACCAGCTGTCCTGGATTTACTGTCAGCACATCCATACAGTCAAACATTGCGAAACAGGACAGGAATCAAAATGTACCAAGAATGCTAAACAGTCCACAGTCCTCTTATCTCTCTCTCTCTGCTTCTTTCAAGCAGGGGTCGGTAGCCTGCAAATTAGCATTAAGCTTCAGAGCAACACCTCTGAGTCAAAGGGGGACAAGGTTGCCAGAATTAGAAACAGGGATCATGTTTGAGTTCTGTTTCTGTTGTTGTGACTGGGACCTAGAATCATGGTCAGTCCCAGCTGCTGAAGTCGTGATCCTGTAATCAATCCAACTGTTCATTTACCATTTAAATATCTCGACACCACCAAAACCACAAAGGGAGGCACAACCCTGCTTAGTCAGAATAACATCACCAGTTCCACTGCTTTGCCTGTCAGAAGAGCCTCAGAGTCTCTATGCTTCTTCAGCCAATGCCTCTTCAAATGCCTGGGATAGTCCTTATAGATTAAAACACAATAGTTTAAACAGTGTTCGCTCTCATCTCCCCTTCTCTCTGATCTGGAGTAAGATATCTTGGTGTTCTCTGCTGGTCTTTCTCCTCCCTCCCTCTCTGTCACTGGGTTAAAAGGATTCATTTGCTTAATATATGCGCCTGAACTCTCCCTGAACCCTTTCCCTGGCAGCTAACCTTCAAATGACCCTTCACCATTCTGACATCACATTCAGCCCCTCTCAATCTCTCTTCTTTCTCTTTCAGTGCCGCAAATATTCCTGTCAATCAAACCAGACACTGAGACGAACTCCTGCAGCCAGCAACTGGGGCAGCACAGAAAACAAGGATAATTTAAGAAGCTGACAGGGTTCTGCACTTTGGACAATCCATATAAAAGACAATAATAATAGCCTCTCTGATGGGTCATTTATAATTTTCTCACAGCATTTTTCGAAAAATAAAATTAACATTTTGGTAATACACATAAGGTGTGGAAATGTATAACTGAGAGCTGAGATGCTTCGTTCACATGGGACACAGACTGCTACAATAAAGAAATTATTCATATGGTTTTACAAAACATTGGTGGATCTGAAAAAATGGAGCATTTTTAGTCTATTCACCTTCCCATCTCGTTATTTAACGAGTCTTGCAGCAAAATAATTTAGTATTACAAGTAACATTTGGTAGTTACTCAAAGAATGGGAAATATAAAAGTTTCTCACTCCACTCTGGGATGTTGAGGTTATCACAGTACACAGTAGTGATCATGGATGAAATAAGAGGATATATGAGTTTTTAACTTGTTCACCTGTCTTAAGCTTGGCCATTTAGCTCTGCTAGTAACCCAAAAGCACTTATGGTAAAAGTAGTGTGAGTTGAAAGACTAGGTTGAACCCTATGTTGACATCACAATGTTGAAAGCGCATGAATACAGAGGTTCTTATATAGAAACATCGAACATTTATGGCACAGGAGGCCATTCTGCCCATTGTGTCTCTGCCAGCCAAAATGGAGCTAACCAGCCTAATCCCACTTTCTGGCCCTTGATCTGTAGCCTTGTAGGTTATGGTAGTTCAAGTGCATATCCAAGTAAGTTTTTTTAATTGCAATGAGGGTTTCTGCATCTACCACTGTTTCAGGCAGAGTCCCAGATTCCCACCACTCTCTGGGTGAAACAATTCCTCAGCTTCCCACTAATCCTTCTGCTGTTTGTGTTAATTATTCTAGCAGAACATAGAAAAGACAATTCATATCGCATTTCTTTTTTTAAAAACTGACAACTCAAAATGGAAAGCCAAGGCCCAAAACTGAAGATAACATCAGGGATGAGTTAAATCAGAAAGCAGTAGAGAAGGGTTTTTCCAGGTATTTTTATTTTTGTTTTGGATTTCCAGCATCCGCAGTTTTTTGCTTTTATTATAGTAATAGAGAAGGGAGTGAGTAGCTACTATATTTTCCAGCTTTCCAGTGAAAATCCAACCTTAGATTATAAAAGCCTGAAGATTGTGAGAGGAAGAACTGACTTGTTTTATTCTTTCTATATTCCTTCCCTCAAAGTCAGAGACAATGGGATGAATCTTGATTTCAACAGTGTCAGGATTCAGGCAGGAAAGAAAGAACTTGCATTTATATGACGCCTTTCACAGCCCTAGGATCCCTGAAAGTGATTTATGGCCAGTGATATACCCATGTAGTCACTGTTATAATGTAACTAATTTGCAGCCAATTTGCACACAGCAAGGTGCCACAAAAGTAGCAATGAGATGACCAGATAATTTGATTCGATTTAGTGATGGTTAAAGGATAAACATTGGCCAGGACACTGTGGAGAACTCCCCTGCTCCTCTTTTAATAGTGCTGCTTGATCTTTTACATCCACCTATGAGAACATCTCTTCAGAAAATGGTACCTCCAACAATGTATCACTCCCTTAGTATTTCCCTGAAATCCCTGGCTAGATTAAGTGCTCAAATCTCTGGAGTGGGACTTGAACCCACAACTTTCTGACTCATAGGTAAGAGTGCTCTCACTGAGCCAAGGCCGACACAAGGAAGTAAGATGAGCATGTAGGGTGATATTTTCAATTTAGGAGTAACAAAAATACTCTAATTGAAATACTTTAAAATAATTTTACAAAATGAACCTACTACATGTTATAGAAAGTAATCCTTGACTGGGTATCAGCATTTTAAAAGTAGAAGTTGTTTTAGACTCTGGAGTCCAATTTTCAGGTATTTTATGTGCAGGTAACAAGATTGGAAAATGTCCAGTCCTGATGCTCCAGCTATCATAGCGTGGGAAAAGCTTGATGGAATGGGCCTTCTTTTCCTGTCTGTCATTTTAAATTGGAGAGATTACATAGCCCAACTCTGTCAAGGTGTGCCAACAGTTTCTATTAATGAATTCAAACTAAAATGTGGGAGTATAAAGTTGGCATTGTCCCACAATCACAGGAGGAAAGAAACAGTTACCAATGACACTGTCACCAACACAAATTTATTTTTCTCTCTCACTTTTGAGAAGCCATCAAGCAGATTTCAAATGTGTCCCAATGGGAACAGGAGGAAAACCAGATAGCGGTTATGCTAGACCACTCCTGTAGATTCTAATCAAAAACAAAAATACCGGAAAAACTCAGCAGGTCTGGCAGCATCTGTGAAGAGGAGCACAGTTAACGTTTCGAGTCCACATGACTCTTCAACAGAACTAAGGAAAAATAGAAAAGGGGTGAAACATAAGCTGGTTTAAGGGGGGGTGGGGTGGTGGAACAAGAACAGCTGGACAGAGGGCCAGTGATAGGTGGAGATAACCAAAAGATGTCACAGACAAAAGGACAAAGGAGGTGTTGAAGGTGGTGATATTATCTGAAGGAATGTGCTAATTAAGCGTAGAAAGCAGGACGAACAACGTACAGATAGCCCTAGTGGGGGTGGGGTGGGGTGAAGGAATCGAAAAAGGCTAAAAGGTAGAGATAAAACAATGGATGGAAATACATTTAAAAATAATGGAAATAAGTGGGAAAAGAAAAATCTATATAAATTATTGGAAAAAACAAAGAGGAGGGGGAAAATCGGAAAGGAGGTGGGGATGGAGGAGAGAGTTCATGATCTAAAACTGTTGAACTCAATATTCAGTCCAGAAGGCTGTAAAGTGCCTAGTCGGAAGATGAGGTGCTGTTCCTCCAGTTTGCGTTGAGCTTCACTGGAATAATGCAACAAGCCAAGGACAGACATGTGGGCATGAGAGCAGGGTGGAGTGTTGAAATGGCAAGCAACAGGAGGTCTGGGTAATGCTTGCGGACAGACCAAAGGTGTTCTGCAAAGCAGTCACCCAATCTGCGTTTGGTGTCTCCAATGTAGAGGAAACCGCATTGGGAGCAACAAATGTAGTAGACTAAGTTGAGGGAAGTGCAAGTGAAATGCTGCTTCACTTAAAATGAGTGTTTGGGCCCTTGGACAGTGAGGAGAAGGGAAGTAAAGGGGCAGGTGTTGCATCTTCTGCTGGCTGGCTGCACAGCAGTGCTGACAAAAGGAGGTCTCCACTCTATGCTTGGATCCACACATAGCAGAGGGAGATGGAAGCTGAATTTATATGACAGCTTCACAGTCAGAAACAACCCAGTCTTCAGCTCTGCAACGCAAGCAAGACATGATTACTCCCTCAGATGCTGGGGAGACCCATGTAAAGAGGTGGTTCCTCACCATGTTACTGCAAAATTAACACAATGGTTGCCTCTAGGGGCAAAAAGACACAGCTAATAGCAGACCAATTCTTTTGGTTGCGAGTAGGCAATGCTCTGATCCCATCCATACAGACAATAATGGGGTAAAAGCAAAAAACTGCGGATGCTGGAAATCCAAAACAAAAACAAAAATAAAAATACCTGGAAAAACTCAGCAGGTCTGATAGCATCTGCAGAGAGGAACACAGTTAACATTTCGAGTCCCTATGACTCTTCACCAGAACAATAATGGGGTACTTGGATTGCTGGTCTATATGGTCTTTCCTCAGTATCAGGGCAAGTCTGCGGCCTGATGTTCAAGTTGGATTTATGACTGAAAGAACTACCATTGCTTCAGGGTTGCCATGAGTGCTCTTAATCAGTTTTACAAACATGGCAATATTCAGGGTTCCAGCAGGAATGCTCCAGGTGGGCAGGAAAAAATTTCTAAAGTTACCATGCAAGAAATAAACAGGAACTTTTCTTGACATTAATGTAAGTATCATAAGAGGAGTCAATCTAAGGTACTAATCATTGATTTACAGAGATTGTGCGGTAAAGGACACAAATCCCCCACTGATATCAGAGGGATTGTCATGTTCACTGCTGGGAAGACCGATTGCTATGTTTTTCAGTTCAGAAAAAGATGCTCATCAAGCAGAAGCTGTGACTTTAAATTACCATTTGAACAGGGTCGGTGGGGTTCCTTCTGTATTTGCAAGTTAAGGGGGAGAAAAAGCTCCCACTGTTTGGGCAGTTCCATCTGAAATAGCAGGCTGTGTGAATGGGAGGCCTGTGATGGGTAACCGCCCTTTAGCTCAGTAGTAGAATACCCAGATGAAAAGGAAGCACAACCCCCTTTGGAGACCTTGCTGTGGAATTCTAGAACAGAGATTGTGGTTTAAACAAAACAAGTAGTAAGCTTAAAAGGTAAAATGGGTCGAAAAGCCTAAATATTTTCAAACACCTTTTATTTTACTTACAGAGCCCTCACCAACTTGACTAAAATGCTGGGTGAGTGGTAACAAAGCAGGAAAATTAATTCAGGCAGAAACTGCCTTGTTCAAAAACATCATTTTGAATTAAGTTAAATTAGATTAAAAGATCAGTTTTCTCCTAAATTCAGCATACATGGCGGAAATTATGGGGCCAGTGAATTCCTTCTGGGAGCAATGATGTGTCTCATGTGACCTTGATATGGTAATATGCAGCTAACCTTTTCTAGAGAAGCGAGGCTGCAATGCGATTATATATCTGATCTACGTACAGTGAAACATCACCACCGAGTGGCGGGGCAAGTGTGGGGGATGGGGGGGGCGAGTGTAAATACAATTATTCTGGCCACTTTCTGTAGAGGCACTGTTTAACGCATTTGAGAAGAATACATTTGCGATTCATGCACAGTGACCAGAGCAATTCCCCAAAACCCCCATTCAGATTATTTTACAATTCATCAGTGTACATGGTGCGTAAAATATTCCTGCACTGTAGTATTTTGAACCTCATTCGAAAAGGACGAAAATTTCACTTTAAAATTTAATAAGCCAAACAACACAAGCTTTCTCGGGCTCCCAGGTTAAATTAAGTTTCCGTGGACTGGCAATCAAACACAACCATCAGGATAGCCTGGAGAAAATTTATTCCCGATTTCTTTCAAGATAATTGTTGGCAAACTATTTATCAGTGACAACAGCATTGTGAGGCTCTATACCACATATGGACCAGGTTTCACCTCTCTCTGTAATTTCCTCCAGCCCCACAAAACTGACATATCTGTGCTCCTCTAATTCTGGCCTCATGTGCATCCCCAATTTTAATCGCTCCACCTTTGGTGGCTGCATCTTCAGTTGCTTAGGCCACAAACTCTGGAATACCCTCCCTACACCTCCCCACCCCATTTTCTGCCTTTAATGCTTCTAAATGCCTACCTCTTTGACCAAGCTTCTGACCTAATTCTCCTTCTGTGATTCAATGTCATACTTAATGTTCCTGTGAAGAGCCTTGGGACATTTAATTATGTTAAAGGTCCTATATAGAACCATAGAAAAGTTACTGTGCAGAAAGAGGCCATTCAGCCCATCATGTCTGCACTGGCCAAAAAGAGAAGAAAGAAACTAGGTGCTCATTTTAATCCCACTTTCCAGCACCTGATCTGCAGTCTTGCAGGTTACAATGCTTCAATGCAGGTCAAGGTACCTTTTAAATGAGTTGAGCGTTTCAGCCTCACCCACCAACTTAGGTAGTGAATTCCACAGCCCTCTGGGTGAAAATGTTTTTCCTCATGCCCCCTCTAACCCTTCCACCAATCACCTTAAATCTATGCCCCCCCACCACCCCCCAACCCCCAGTAATTGACCCCACAGCTAGGGGAAACAAGTCTTTCCTGTTTGCCCTATCTAAGCCCCTTATAATTTTGTACACATCATTGGGTCACCTCTCAGCCTCCTCTGTTCTAAGGTAAAACAACTCTAGCCTATCCAACCTCACCTCATAGCTGCAATTTTCAAGCCCTGGCAACATTCTAATAAATCTCCTCTGTACTCTCTCCAATGTCCTTCCTGTAATATGGTGACCAGAACTGTACACAAAATTCCAGCTGTGGCCTAACCAGCATTTTAAGCTGTTCCATCATTACATCCCTGCTTCTGTATTCAATACCTCGCCCAATACAGGAAAGCATTCCATATGCTTTCTTGATCATCTTGTCCACCTGCCCTACTACTTTCAAGGATCTGTGGACATGCACTCCAAGGTGTCTTACTTCCTCAACCCCTCTCAATAACTTCCCGTTTATTGAGTGTTCCCTTGCTTTGTTTGCCCTCCCCAAATGCATTACCATATAAACGTAAGTTTTATATTCCCAGTTCACTCCAGATGGTACTCTTACGGTTGACAGCAAACTGGGAATATATCAGCAGCCAGAAACAAGATGTGCTGCCTAAATTGGGGACACCTACACATTTCTCTGATAACAGTGCTGCCCCTGTCAGCAACATAAACACAAGTAGGTGTGCCATTAGGGGTAGAGATGGTTAGACAAAATCATGGCCACAGGCAGGCTATAAACAGAGATTTTATCAGCAGCAGTTAACAGAACCACTTTCTGAAGGAATTCCACAATCTAAGTAGACAGGTTTCTAATATTAAATAAAGGTTGAGCAGAGCCATTGGTAGGACCCATGTGCTTGGCAAAGATATAGTTTCTCAATGTATTCATAGATGAATATTACAGAGAATTTGAGGTGTGGGAGAGAGCGCGAAAAGGTAATTAAATGTGTTTATAAGATTATTAAATTAAAAATGTAAAACAAATTACAGTACAAATATCTCAAATTTATTGAGACATCACTGTCTCCGTTAATTTAACCTTTAAGTGTCAGCCATGGTTTGGTTAGTAGCACACTCACCCCTGAATCACAAGGTTTTGGGTTCAAGGCCCACTCTAGAGACTTGAGTACACAAATCAAGACTGACACTCCAGTGCAGTACTGAGGGAGCACTGCACTGTGGAAGGTGTTGTCTTTCAGATAAGATGTAACCAAGGCCCCATCTGCCTGCTCGGGTGCACGTACAAGATCCCATGGCACTATTTTGAAGAAGAGCAGGGGGGTTATCCCCAGTGTCCTGGCCAAATTTATCCCTCAATCAAAATCGCAAAAAACAGATTATCTGGTCATAACCACACTGCTGTTTGTGCGAATTTGCTAAGCACAAATTAACTGCTGTGTTTCCTATATTACAGCAGCAACTACATTTCAAAAAGTACTTAATTGGCTGTTAAGTGCTTTGTGATGTCCAATGGTCATGAAAAGCACTATAGAAATGCAAGTCTTTTTTTTAAAAAAGTATTTGATTTCCACTTATCTTTCAATATCAGCTTATCAGCTCCTCAACCATAGAATTTTTTATTAATGTGTTAAGAAGCTGACACAAAGTTGAAATTGCTAGAACATAAATTATTGCAAGAATTAATTTAAAAAATGCCTCCCCCAGCTAGGTCGATTGACACTGACTTCAGCCATCTTGGCAAAAGTCCATGATGGCCACACCAGCCTCATGAACGGGAGAAAGTCAAATAACACAGACAGTGTCAATGAATGATGCTGTAGAGCGTGAGAGATCACCAATGGGGCCATGTTACTGCTCATCAACAAGACTGAGGAAAGCTTCAATATTGTTTGTTATCAAAACCCACAGGAAAATGAGTAATCCTTCAGGGCATCATTACAAACATAATGTGATTGGCAGAATTACTCTACCTCGGCAGCTTCATTCGGTTTCCCAGACAACAGTAGGTTGAGTATCAAAAGTGATCGGGTCACTGCAGTGTTTGGCACTGAGCTTGACCTGAGATCGTAGCACAGACTTCCACGTTTATCAAGGCAGCAAAAGCCGTGAGTGCAATAACCTAAAATTTGCACCATATTTCCAATATCAAAGGAAGTCAATCTTATGGGAGTTAAATCTAATACCGTTACATAAACAATGACTATCAATGCAACACCATTTGTATAAGCATAAGGATAGGTTTTAAGGAACGACTTAAAGGAGGAGAGAGAAGTGGAGAGGTTTAGGGAAGGAACTCCAGAGCTTGGGGCTGTCAATGGTGGAGAGATTAAAACTGGATATATTCAAGGGGCCAGAATTTGTAATTTATTAGATGAATAAACAGAAAACAAAACAAAAATTAAACTTCAGCCGATTGTGCTGGTCGAATACTTTGGGCGGCAATTTCCACTTATCCAAAACCTTTTTACCCTGCTCCAATTACTCATAAAGGTCCACCACAAGGGACAGTGCATTGACAACAATGAATAGCAGCCATTAATCATACAAAGAAAGAATAAAAAAAGCTAAACTAGTTTACCATTCATCATGGGGATGGACAAAGACGCAGCGACGATGACTTTTATCCACAAACACATCCCAGATTTTTCAAAAAATGGCAAAAAAGAAAAGAATTGTATTTGAAGGGGGAAAGATTGAAACTCTTTGTTGGATCAATGTTTTTTAAATCTTTCTTTTTAACTTGAAATGTCCTGAATAATATTTAACTTGATTCTCTGTTTCGCGGCTCTCTCATCAATCTACCTATCACCCCTTCCTTTTATGTATTTCATACTATTGTAATGCGCTATTCAATCAGTACTGCAATCAAATATTTAGGCTTTTGTGCTTCTCTCTATCTGTGCCCTTAGGTTCAAAGGATCTCATTAATCCAACTCATCTTGAACTATACGAAGGAGTTTCAGGAGAAATATTCAATGTATCTAGAATCTACGAATGACAAAAGGATGAAAACCAGCGGCCTTCCTGTCACTGCTCTTTGGCAGAGGAGAAATGGAGGCCAACTAAAGCGGGCTGGAAAGCTGAATGTTGCCATCAGGCTTATACTGCAAACTGGTACAAATACATTATCACAGTGGGGGGGGTAGAGAGAGAACATTCTCACTTATGGCCTCAAATTGGTGCCCCACCAACTAGTTACAAAAGAATCGCAACTCAGATATGGAGCTCTCTAAAGTTTTCCTTCAAATATAATGCAAATACAGCTGGTTACTATAATAATTATACCAGCATGTATGTTTTCCAGTGCAAGTGGAAATGATTATGAAAATTTCACACATACATCAATACACTTTACTGACATCCTCTGAAAGGCGGAAGGAATGACTTACATCACAGCCAAGAATGTGCTTTTTGAAACATAGTCACTGTTCTCATGTTGCAAATGCAGCAACCAATTTGGGTATAGCAAGGTCCCACACAAAGTAGTGAAATAAATGGTGTGCTTATCTGTTATAGGTGTTGGTTAAAGAATAAAAATTGACCAGGGCACTGGTTAGAGCTCCTGTGTTTTTCTTCGAATAGTGCCATGGGATCTTTAATGTCCACCTGAGAGAGCAGGCTGGTTTAACATCTCATCCAAAAGAAAGCACTCCAACAATACAGTGTTCCCTTGATACTGTACTGAAATGCTAGCCTATATATTTAAATCTCTAGGGTTCAAACCTGTGGCTTTCTGACTTGTAGGTCAGAATGATATTGCTGAGCTGACATCTTGTAGCGAAACACTATAGATGTCACACAAAGGGATGAATCAGCCAGCAAGATGGCTTCAAAAAATAACTTGAACCTAAAATAAGTCTGATGAGGTTTTCACCTTTCTGTTGTTATGTGAATAAGAATCTTAGAATCATAGGATGCTACACAAGGAGGCTATTTAGCCTTTTGAGTCTGGGCCATCTCTTTCAAGAGCAATCCAGTTAGCTCCACTCCTCTGCTCTTTCCCCATATCCTTGCATTTTTTCTCCTTCAAGTATTTGTCCAGTTCCCTTTTGAAAGCTACTGTTGAATCTGTTTCTATTACCTAAAAGACAGTAGATTTCAAATCCTAACCACTCATTGCATAGTTTTTCCTCAAAACTTCTGGTTCTTTTGCCATTCACTTCGAATCTGTGCCCTCTGGTTATCAACTCTTAAGTTGTTAGAAATAGTTTCTCTTCACCTACTCCACCTAAACCTTTCATGATTTTAAACACCTCAAATGGGACAGAAGGGGCCACAGTAATACAATCTTTACAAATGCAGCAGTGTATACAGTCCAACCTTGGAAAGCAAGTTCCATATTTGATTAGCCGCATTGTAATAACAGCAGTTGCAAAATGCAATCCCCACCTAAATTTTTGACCAAATATTAGAAAAGCTGATGCAGTATTTACCAAATCACTTTCTAATAGCATAACCTCATCAGGTGTTGAGCTGATCCCTCTTTGTGAATCATATGAATTGGGTTCACATGACTGAGATAAGTGCAGAAATAATTGAATAAGCTTTAAATAGTCCCAATCACTCCTAATTATTTCACTAACTCTCTTAGTCCAGCCCACTAACCTGCTGTCAGCTGTGTAACATCTATTTAACATCCTCAATAGTAGCTTTCATTTACCAGCAATTCTCTGCAATGTGACTGAAAATTGAATTACATTGTTCAGGTGAAGGCATATCTGAGCACAGCAATACTCAATGGTGTTTTATTCTCCTGCAGATTCATCATCAGAGATAACAAGTCATGTCATGCACACTAACCGCAATCTTCACTTTAACCAAGATCAGTTGCCTGAATGCAATCTTTAAACAAACGTCTTACTTGTACATGACTTGATATTTGGAGCAGATACGTCAGAATGAAATAACAGAGTACACCAAATCTAGGGGTTCAGATGATTTAAACCATAAATATGAAATTTGACTGTAGTATAAATGGCGCCCAAGCCTGAAATCTGCCTATAACTTCAAAGCGCCTCCTTTGTGCCTCACAAAGTATATGTACGTTTCCATTTAATTTCAAAGAAAATGTCAAGTGCATCATTAGCTATAAGCAGACAGAGTTCTTATACTGTGAAAGTTACCAATATGGAACAAAATTGTACACCTTTGTGATTGGACATAACAGCATCACCAGCTGCACACAGCAGGTATCTTTGTGTTTGCAGCACAATAAATAAGCTTTGCCATGAACTTTTTAGAGAGTTTACACTGATTTGTTTCCCCTCCTGACTCGTGCTCAGGCACTGTTCTACAGCAACACCAACTTGTATTTATATAGCACCTTAAGCATAGGCACTTCACAAGTTCATCAAACAAAAATTTGACACTGAGCCACTTCAGGAGAGATTAGGGCAGATGACCAAAAGCTTGGTCAAAGAGGGAGGTTTTAAAGCATCTGGGAGAAGGAAAGAGAGGGGCAGAAGCAGCAGAGTTTAGGGATGGAATTCTCAAGGAACAGGAATTAAAGGACAGATATCTTAGAAGATTGTGGGTAGGAGAAGATTACAGAGATAGGGAGGGTTGAGGCCAAGGAGGAATTTGAAAACAAGGATGAGAATTTTAATAGAGGCTTTATTAAACTGGGAGCCAATGTAGGTTTGGCCAGCAAGCACAGGGGTGATGCATTGACAGGACTTGGTGTGAACTGGCCACAAGCAGCAGGATTTTGAATGACCTCAAGTTTACGCAGGGTAGAACATGGGAAGCCTGCCAGAAGTGCATTAGAATAGTCAAGTGTAGAGATAGCAAAAGCATGGGTGAAGACTTCAGCCAAAGCAACCATCTTTCAGATGACGTGTTAAACCCAGGTCCTGTATCCCCTCTCAGGTAGACATAAAACATCCCACAATACTATTTCAAAAGGAATGGTGGAATTCTCTCACAGTCCTAGCCAACATTTATCACTCAACCAACTAAAACAGATTATCTGATCATTTATTTCACTGTTTGTAGGAGCTTGCTGTACTCAAATTAGCTGCTGCATTTTCTACGTTATTACACTTAAAGGTGGTACTGGCTGTACAGTGCTTTGAAGTCATGAAAGACACTATATAAATGGAAGTCTTTCTTATACAGTTGGGAATAAATCAGTGGTTTTTTTCACATGGTGGATTTGCTTGATTGGGGCATTATTTAGTATTTAACCTATTCTTGCTGCCCCAGAACCTTACAAACAGGTTCAGATTATCTGCCAGTTGCAATACAACTCTACAGGTTAAACTGGGTTGGGTGCTATTGAGAATTTGACCCCTGTCTTATTCACTTAACTCTCAATACCAATAGGTCTGTTTCAGTTACTATAGTAACCTCCAAAGAATACATTCTATATTAGTAAGAGTACTGGAAACTGAATACAGGAACTAAGGTGCCTTTATCTTGATAGGGAGCAGCGATCCAATGGAGTTTGCAATTGGCCAAGTCTGTTCTTACCATTTGAGTTTAGTAGTGTACCATACTGAGCTCAATGGAGTCAAAATAAGGCTTCAATTTTGTGTAGCCTCTGTTAACATCCTTTAATGGCCTTCTAAAATCATAATATGACACCTACAGGAGTATCACACCACATACTGTAAAAGCTCACTCTAACATGAGGCCCATATCTATGACAAGTACGAGCCCGCAAATCACCTTTTGGACCAACTAAACTCTTTGGCAGTAGATGGAAGTCAAAAGAAGGGAGGCATAAAAGAAGATCCACTTAGTACAGAAGGAATCGATGTTGAAGCCTGAAATGTTTGCCTGGAGATAGCTAATTAAATCTAACTATTTAGTAGATTTAACATTTTCTCACGAAACTAACTTTTTTTTTTCATCCCATTTACTCGAAGACCAGTGCATTAAAAGTACGGAGTAAATGGTGTGCAGTGCCAAACTCATCCTAACCTATGTCAGGATTTTACACATCTATTTGCTTAATTCTGCAACAGGAACCCAGACCAAGCATGTCTGCATGGAAAACAATCGGGGGGGAGGGGAGTGGGGTGGAGACTGCCATCACCCATTGTCATGAGCCTCCTTTTTGAGGAAATGTTTGGATTCTGAAAAAGCTAGTGCCAAATTTGGTTTCCGTTATTTAGCATTCCACCCCCACCCTGCAACTGATTTCTCTTGCGCTCTTGCAGGTAGTGTTTAACAAGCCTCAGCCCTTCACCAATCTTGGAAATCTTTCAGGAGAATCTTGCATGGTTGGAAACAAAGATACTCGCACAACCGAGAATTTGCCACACCAGCTGAGATTCGATAAACAAGTTTATCTGACCAGATCCGGAAGGTGCTGATTTCGTGCCAAGGCACAGTTCTACAGCAGCTTGTCAAAATGGCTGTTCTTTATATACGAACCCAGATCGTGACTGTGGACAGCCTATTTAACTGTGGTAGGCTTCACACCTAAGTCTGACGATGCTCTTGGTTGAGGCCCGCCTTACCTCCTGCATTTACCAGCAGGGTAGAGACCAAGAGTGGAAACTCTGATTGATTTGTCTCCCTCCCCACCCTCCTGTAACTGTCCTTGCCCCAGGAACGTGGAGGCCCATTGCTCCGGCTGAAATTTGCCATAATACACGCCTTGTGAAAATAAACAGAAAATTGCTTCTGAGGAGGTTATAAGATTCTGGACAGACAGGTTGCAAAAACCGAGAAGCTCTGGAGCTTCAAATGCTTCTAACATTCTGTAGAATTACTGGCTAAAATGCAATACAAAGACTTAATTAGCTTTCTTAAAAGGAAAGGCATGGCAAGGGGCTTTTTCTTCCTTTCTGATTCACTATGTGAAGCTTAAAGGTTAAAAAGAAAAGCAAGAGCCCATGTGTAATAAATATTTAATTGACCTTGGTGGAACATACCGACCCCCTGCCAATGCAGCCACCTCAATTTTATTCTGGACCATTGAAGGTCATGCATATAATACGATATAAATATCCACACAGACACAAGCTGACCCCTGTTTTTTCCCAAATTGCCAGCAATATTAAGGTCAGATAAACTTATCATCGACTCCTCAGCTGGTCTGACAAATTCTTTGTTGGGAGGGAAATATCCTCACATCCAGCTCCACAAGATTCTTATGCAAGATTGCTCATTTGTTCCTGTGAAGAATGGGGAATTTCTTATTGCGTGATGAAGCGGTGAGTGCAGGCATCCAGGCTCGCTAATGACTGCCTTCAATAAGCCTGACAAGTCTCATTACATCAATTACTGAATCCATCTACTGCCTTCGGCACAGAATGTTTGATTTTATTTCAACATTATCTCAGTTCCAGAAACAGAAAAGATGACTGGAATACTGAATCAGAGAATGAAGGCACCAGGAAGAAGAAAGGGTCACCCGTCACTTTGTGTTAGGCATACTGGTTTCATTCTTTTCCACTCTGCAGCCTCGAACGAACAGTTAAAATATTACATTCAACACGGTTTACAGCCTCGGGATGGCTGCAGTATTTCTTTTATCTTGAATAATGACACCTTTAAAGATGTAAAAACCCTATTTTCTGAACGTTGTAAACCTACTCTCAATCAGATTATTGTTCTGTGCCTTCTAGTTATTAAAATCTAATTTTCTTCATACATTTGTATGTTACTCTATGATGTTGGAGTTATTTTTCCCTCAGAGCACAGACACCCCATCACTATGTACATTATTCTTCAAGTGAAAGGGTGGGCCGACGGCTGATTCTAGAATTCAACCAATCCTACTTGGCAGCTACCTATGTGGAGGCATGGGCGTAGCTGTGAGAGTTTACCTGTACATTTTCCTTTTTAGACATCAGGTACAATGTATCATGGCGCACTTACAGTGCTTTTGCTTTACTGAATTTTATGATGATACTTGCCTTGGGAGTCTGAGCTTTGCCTGTCACTGATATTTGGCTCCAGGTGCTGTGCTCCTTAGACATGCTGTGCTTCAATACAAAGGTTCAAAGTGCAAACGCATGGATTTCACTCGCCACATTTAGTTTCCTAACAGGAGGCCTTAATCAGGGGGTAGATTTGATACGCCTACATTTTCTCGGTCAACGATGCTGTCAGTTTCCTGCAGGTTTTAATCATTTGTACTCAGGGTACAGCTGATGATGAGCAAATGGTGCGCCAGCAGTCAGCTGCACTTGTCCAATGTAAAAGTGGCTACGGAACCACGGCTGTAGCACATCTGAAATACGTAGTGAAATGGAACTATTGAAATATGCAGAAATAAATACTGCAGCCCTGAAATTTGCTGGCAGTTACACTGGGGTCATGCTTCCTCAAGCTTTCCTGTTCTAACCCCACAGCACAAGTGCAGGGAGTGAGGGGGGCGGTGGGTTGGGGGGAGCACAATTGTAAGCACGTGCATCACCAGCCCCCAGGGTCCTTCCATCCACTTGGGGAGGGGGGTGGGTGGTTCTCATCTTGTTCCTTTCAGCAAGCCTCCTTGAGCCACGCTCCCAGTTTGTACTGATTGACAGTCAGGGTGATGAAAGGGACATCTAAAACTGAACTTAGTTAAGGCAGGGAATATTGCCAGGATTCTACTCCAATCACTTCTGAAATATTCCTGTGGATGCAATGTGAGGGCAAGGGATTGGGCTCAGCTGTGATACCTCCCTGCGGGCAAATAACCCGTCAATTCTTACAGTTAATGCCCACTCATGAATAATCATCTACAAAAGCAAAATACAGCAGATGCTGGAAATCTGAAACATACACTAGAAGTGCTGAAAATATGTGAAAAAAAACAGAGTTAACGTTTCAGGTCACTGAACTTTCATCATCAGGTCCTGATGAAGGGTTGTCGACCTGGAATGTTGACGCTATTTCTCTCTCTCTACAGATGCTTCCTGACCTGCTGAGTACTTCCAGCATTTTTGGTTTTATTTTATGGCTAACCCTCAGCAGGGTGCGATACTGGAGGATCTCAGCACATAGTGAACTAAGTGCAAGCAAGGAACCAACACTTCCATGTGGAGAGAAAATGTGAAGAGAAAACCTTACCCAAGAAAAAGAGAAAAATGCAAATGCCATTATTCAATGATATTTTGGTAGAAACTATATTTTTTCCTGACTAAGTGTACCGTAAAAAAAAAAAATGCTCTTGGGAAACGGCTGAGCAAATATTAAACCCAAAGCTGTCCTCCTCTCTACCACTTACTTCATAACGACCCTCATTAAACTGTTAACAAGGAAAGGCTTTTACAGCAGATCTACTTTGGCTAGACAATTGCACATCAGTTTTCAATTAACAATCCAGCTGTTTTCATGCTTTGAATCATACACAACACATTGACATGCTTGAGAGTCAGTAAGCAGTCAATCTATTCATGAGAGTCGCACAGAGAGAAGTTTAATAGCATGATCTGTATCAATAATTAATTATAATACTTCATCTCCATATCGTTTCTCACAGACAAAAATTAAAAAGTCTCTATTCAGGCAGCTGTTGTCTTGTTCATTTCCCACTCTCTAATTCATGCTGTATTTCTCTTCACGTTAACTTATTTCCTCCAACAGTAAGCCAAGAGGATTGGATCGGCTACTAATTTTACATCCTGCTCCATTTTCCATGGGATCTTTTACATAGACCCGAGAGGCCTGAAGGGGCCTTGGTCTAATGTCGCATCCGAAAGGTGGCTCTTCTGACGATTTAGCTCTCTCTCAGTGCTGCAGTGAAGTGTCAGCCTGGATTATGTGGGGCTTGAACCTATGACCTTCTGACTTTGAGGTGAGAGTGCTACACACTGTGCCAAGGATGACACCTGAACACAGCAACATAACATCCTTACGTATAAAAACAAAAAACTGCGGATGCTGGAAATCCAAAACAAAAACAGAATTACCTGGAAAAACTCAGCAGGTCTGGCAGCATCGGCGGAGAAGAAAAGAGTTGACGTTTCGAGTCTTCATGACCCTTCAACAGAATTAGGATGCCCCTTTTAGTTGTACAATGGCTTCATAAAACACCTGTATGTATAACAAACTCATGGGAGATAAATATACATTCTTGAAAATGCAATAAAAACAGTACAGTTGAGTTAAGTGGAGACTGACAAGCCATAATAATGCCAGATGTGAGAGCTGACAATATGTAAGCTGCTTATTTTTTTGAATTCCCAGCCTGCAAACTAGCTTTGCCTGCTGAAATGTTTCTTGTAGTTGACCAGCATTCATTCACAACTTGCATGTTTATTGTGCAGGTAGATGTTTCCAACCTCTTCAAAATAAAAAGAGAAAATAAAAGACAACAGCAAATGCTGAACAACAGGGAAACAGGGAAGGGTGGGCTGAAGGGCCAAGAAACAATCGGGTTAAAGGGTTTATGAAGGAAGATGATTGGGTGGAATTTGAGGGGACGGGAGTGTAACAGTGAAATGAGCAGCGTAACAGGATGTGGTGGGGTGGTGGTGGTTGCCAAAGTTCACTGTCTAAAGGGGTGGCTGCTAGGGTTGGGGTCAAAGCCAGAGGCGCACAAATCACAGCAGAAGTCAGAAGGTGGATGGCAGTCAGCTGAAGGAAATTTTAGCTCATCTGGGCCTTGATGTTGGTTAAACTCATCTTATGAACCTGGGGTTTCACCTAGGCATCAGCTTGCTCAAGGGAACTGGGAGGGTACAATTATTTCCATGGTTTGGGGCCAGGTTGGGAGGCAGACATAGTCAGTTTAAACTCTAATTTGCACATGCACAAATTCTTTAGGCAAGCTATTCGTTTTTTTTTTACTTGGGCTTCAAGTATGTTGAGCCTCAGATTGGAGAGCTATGGTGGCTATGTATGAGTTTGAAGCTGTACAAGAGGCCTGAAGAGGTGCAAAAACATTGCATCACACAGTCTTAACCAGAGGAAAAAGGCCACTGAAGGATGCCCATGACATTTACTCAGGTGTGTTCCTAGCACTGAGACTCACCAACCAGGAATGCATGTTGAGAAATCATGCACATGCTCCCCATAATTTTTTTACCCGCTCCTGTAAGTGCAATTTTGGAAAATTGGACCTACACTTCAAATGAAAAGATACGGATTTATTAACAGGGTATAAAATGCAACTCTGCTGTCAAATTTGAGGGTCAATGCAATTCTCATTACTATCAATGTTACTTGTTACGTAGTTCTCGCCTGATGCTCAGTTACAGAAAAACAATACTTGAAGTTAATACTTGATGTTTTTTCCCAATTAAGATAAATGCTTAGTCAGAAGGCATCAGGCGATTTTTTGGACATCAGAAAGAAACAAAAAGCATTGTCCATGGGCACCAAGATTCTGAATATTTGCCGAAAGTTCACCATATCTGTAGCATATTTTGCGACTATCCTCTGGGCAGGGAAGGGGATGGTAAGCTTTGAGGTAGAACAGGATCCAAGATGAACAACTGCCATCAAAGTTCAGAACTAAACCAATCCTTAGTGGCGGGCATTATTCAAGACATTAACCAGTTAAATTTCTACTGCTCCAGGCCACTGATTAGCTCACAAATGGAGTGTGTTGGGATGGGCCTTTCATGGAGGGTTGGGATTCTTCCCAGTCTATTCCAGGTAATATTGCAAATAGCTAATGAATAGGGTTAGCCTAGTTAGGCAAGCAATGTATGCGGTGGCTTTACTAACTCATAAAAGCTCATTAAAAGTCAACAGCACTGTTGTGGTGCATGGGAGATCGCCAAGTATTGGCCCTGTCAACCTGTGGCTAAACACTCTGGGCTTAAGTGGGATGTATCACTCACTCTGGGGACAGGACATGCATTCTATCAGGCAAACAGATAATCTGTGTTTAGATTTTTTGGCAGACAGAATATTCAAATTAAAGCCAAACAGGGCAGAAAATACCAAATGTTCTACAGTTGATCTTAATGGGTGCAGTTTAGGCGCATACAACAGCAATGAGACAGGAAGAGTAAGGGTTCCTTATCTCCATCTTACGAAGCATGAGTTCAGACAACAGGCAAGGATAGGATTTGGCATGATGTTCTCCAGGATTGAAGAGGCTCACATAAGAAGTAACTCACTTGGGTAAGGGACTGGATGGTATGGCATTGAGTAGGAACCCGAAAGGAAACCATACCATCAACAAAAAATCTTATGGGGGTATGTGACGGAGTGGTTGGAAAATAAATTTTATTTATTTAAAACACAAGCAACTTGTCTATTCCTGGTTGTCTGCCATTGCAGACTGTAAAGACTGAAGAACAAAGCTACATCTTCATCTAATAATCAGTCCAATCCCATTGGAACCCTGATCTTTCAAAAAAGAAAATGATACTGTCTATGTTAATCCAGCTAAATTGGAGAAAATTTGATCTCCTGTCACTGAAAAGAAATGCAAGCCCAGGGATATCACTGGGATTGCATAGTTCAGATTCGTTGAGGTCCCCCAGGCAAATAATTAGTTAGTTACATAGGGGCTCAACCAATGAGTGAATTTATCGACTCAATTAAATTATACTCAAGTTTAGTTAATAGGGTTTCTCTATCCCTCCCACTTCACAGGTCTTTATCTCTACAGTATCTATTTAATGGAGACCATTTACAACAGAGCTGAGAAATCTCCACATACAAACCCATCCTGACATTTTTGATTTGGTTCTCAGTTATAGTGTTTGATGCCACAAATCCCTCGGATGAATAGAAAAGGCATATTTTACACACAACTGTAATCCTGCACCAAAGACCCTGATGTGGTTCAAAGTTGGCTGCCATGCTTTCAAAATGTGCATTCTCAGTATTTGCCCTGTTCTTGATTGCAAGTCTTGTGAAATAGTTTATCATCTATCATAATCTTGCATCCATTTCAAAAAGCTGGTGTTTCAAAAATTTAAATTACAAGCAGTGACCTCTCCATTTTATGAACGTAAATGCTTCATCTTCACAGCTCAAAGAAACAAACTAAAATCTATCATCGCATCCTGAAACACAGATCGGTCTATTCCTCAATTCAAAATTGCTCAATTCAGATGGATCAGGTGATTTAAATGTTTTTAAATGCAAAAAAAAAGACTAACTTATCAGTAGACCAATACAATATGTTGATATTTGCCAATACAATTCAAAATAATCCATTTTCAAACATTTCAACACAAATGTGAGTGTTATGGTCATCAGGATGTTATCAAAGTATTTGGAAAGCATGTTTGGAAAGCTTTTAACAGTAGTACTAATGTTAATAAATAGCCTTACAGGGGGCATATGGTCCTGAGATTTACCTGCAACTTATATTTTAAAATTAAGTAATTTAGCGTATTTGAGGGCAAAAGCTAAGGCAAAAGAAAAGCAATCTTTAAAGTTCTCACCACAATTTAAATTATTTAAGCCCTCTTTGTTTACCCCTAAACCTTTTCCTTGTTCTCCTGAAGATGTAGACTCATCCAGATTTATGGCTTGAATTAGGAGCAGGAATAGGCCATTTGGCCCCTTGAGCCTCCTCTGCCATTCGATAAGATCATGGCTGATCTGATTGTGGCCTCAATTCCACTACCCCCAATACGCTTCGACTCCCTTGTTAGTCAAGAATCTATCTACCGCTGTCTTAAAAATGTTCAGTGACCCTGCAAGAACCAAATAATTTTTTAATTTATCAATTATCAGTTATGTGAAGTTTACATGATAGACACAGGTTCATAGGTATAGGTTTTTTTCCGAAAGCATTCAGGGAGACATGGATTCCACAAGTAAGTGTCTAATGACTGTCATATGAATAGGAGTATAATTTGTTAACAAAGCTATATGTAATCCAAAGCTCAGGCTCAGTAAATATTAACTGTCAGTCTGCTGCATGTAAAAGCAAGAAACACCCTTTAATGCTGATCTTGTGCTTTACTGAAGGAGGTTTGAAAATGGAGACCGATAAAATACCTGTTTCCTTCTGCAGCCAAATATCAGTGCTGTTTACATATTGTGAAAATTCACTTCACTTTGTCAATAAATTGGCTAGGTCAGGTTTTTGCAAATTGGCAGTAAAAATAACCAATTTGCGAACCTTTGTACCACATTAGCCCATTTAATCACTGAAGAATTTGGTCTAAACAACAATAAAACGCTATAATCAAAAGTATATTTTCACATAAATGTGAGTGAACTAAAATGCACCACTGTCTCCTGATGAAATTGGTCAACTAATATTTGTGGAATATGGAGGCAAGAAAATTGTAAAGATGCTGCACTCTGATTAGAACTTTTGTGTTTATTTTTCCTGTGTTATATAACAGGAGTGAACAGGAAGTGATTTGCTAAACAGGAGTTCTATTCAGGTCAGGCTGCAAAGTACTTAGAAGAGTCCAGGAGACAGTGACTGTAATAGTGAGACTCAACTCCACTCACAAACTTGAGGCCAGTATGTGCAGTAAGTGTGCGTTCACTGCAGGCCTTCAGAAAGGAGATGGTTTCCACTTGTAGAAGCTATCTCATTACAGGCAGTAAATAAGTTACCTCAGAATAGCAATGGCATGGGATATTGCTTGGCTCTCCTCCTGTATCTTGTCCAAGGGGCCACACTTTGTGCAAAGAGCCTGGATTTGAGCCCAATTTCTCTTCACTCAATGTTCATGTACAGACATCTTACAGCAGCAATCACTGGTGTCAACTGTGGTTCAGTGGGGCATGAGGGAGGAGCTGGCCAGAATTGACTGGGAGATGAGCCTAGCAGGAAAGACAGTGGAACAGCAATGGCAGGAGTTTCTGGGAGTAATTTGGGAGGCAGCAAAAATTCATCCCTAGGAAGAAGAAGCATATTAAAGAGACGACGAAGCAACCATGGCTGACAAGGGAAGTCAGGGACAGCATAAAAGCTAAAGAGAAAGCATACAATGCGGCGAAAAGCAGTGGGAAACCAGGGGATTGGGAAGCCTACAAAGACCAACAGAGGACAACTAAAAACGAAATATGGAGGGAGAAGATTAAATATGACGGTAAACTAGCCAGTAATATAAAAGAAGATTGCAAGAGTTTTTTAGATATGTAAAGGGTAAGAGAGAGGCAAAAGTGGACATTGGGATGCTGGAAAATGGCGCTGGAGAAGTAGTAGTGGGGAACAAAGAAATGGCGGAGGAACTGAATAGGTACTTTGCGTCAGTCTTCACGGTGGAAGACACATGTAACATCCCCAAAGTTCAAGAGAGTCAGGGGGCAGAGGTGAGTATGGTGGCCTTTACCAAGGAGAAGGTGCTAGGAAAACTGAAAGGTCTGAAGGTGGATATATCACCTGGACCAGATGGATTACACCCCAGAGTTCTGAAGGCGATAGCTGAAGAGATAGTGGAGGCGTTAGTGGGGATCTTTCAGGAATCACTGGCGTCAGGGAGGGTCCCAGAGGACTGGAAAATCGCTAATATAACCCCCCTGTTTAAGAAGGGAGTGAGGCAAAAGACAGGAAATTACAGGCCGATTAGCCTGACCTCGGTCGTTGGTAAGATTTTAGAGTCCATTATTAAGGATGAGATTTCAGAATACTTGGGAGTGCATGATAAAATAGGGCAAAGTCAGCATGGTTTCATCAAGGGGAGGTTATGCCTGACAAATCTGTTAGAATTCTTTGAGGAGGTAACCAGTAGGTTAGACAAAAGACAGCCAATGGATGTTATCTACTTGGACTTCCAGAAGGCCTTTGACAAGGTGCCGCACAGGAGGCTGCTCAGTAAGATAAGAGCCCATGGTGTTAGAGGCAAGGTACTAGCATGGATAGAAGATTGGCTGTCTGGCAGGAGGCAGAGAGTGGGGATAAGGGAGTCCTTCTCAGGATGGCGGCCGGTGACTAGTGGAGTTCCACAGGGGTCAGTGTTGGGACCACAACTTTTCGCTTTATACATTAATGATCTAGATGAAGGAACTGAGGGCATCCTGAATAAGTTTGCAGATGATACAAAGATAGGTGGAGGGACAGGTAGTATTGAGGAGGCGGGGAGGCTGCAGAAGGATTTGGACAGGTTAGGCGAATGGGCAAAGAAGTGACAGATGGAATACAATGTGGGGAAGTGTGAAGTCATGCACTTTGGTAGGAAGAATGGAGGCATAGACTATTTTCTAAATGGGGAGAGAATTCAGAAATCTGGAGTGCAAAGGGACTTGGGAAGTCAGGGACAGAATAAAAGCTATAGAGAAAGCACACAATACAGCAAAGAGCAGTGGGAAACCAGGGGATTGGGAAGCCTACAAAGACCAACAGAGGACAACTAAAAATGAAATATGGAGCGAGAAGATTAAATATGAGGTTAACTTGCAGGTTCAGTCAGTAGTTAGGAATGCAAATGCAATGTTGACATTTATTTCAAGAGGACTAGAATATAAAAGCAGGGATGTGCTGCTGAGGCTTTATAAGGCTCTGGTCAGACAACATTTAGAATGTGAGCAATTTTGGGCCCCGTATCTCAGGAAGGATGTTCTGGCCCTGGAGAGGGTCCAGAGGAGGTTCACGAGAATGATCCCAGGAATGAAAGGCTTAATATATGAGGAACCTTTGAGGACTCTGGGTCTATACTCAATGGAGTTTAGAAGGATGAAACTTACAGAATACGGAAAGGCCTGGATAGAGTGGACGTAGGGAAGATGTTTCCATTAGTAGGAGAGACTAGGACCTGAGGGCACAGCCTCAGAGTAAAGGGAAGACCTTTGAGAACAGAGATGAGGAGAAACTTCTTTAGCCAGAGAGTGGTGAATCTATGGAATTCATTGCCATAGAGGGCTGTGGAGGCCAGGTCATTGAGTGTATTTAAGACCGAGATAGATAGGTTCTTGATTGGTAAGGGAATCAAAGGTTACTGGGAGAAGGAGGGAGAATGGGGTTAAGAAACTTATCAGCCACGATTGAATGGCGGAGCAGACTCGACAGGCCGAATGGCCTAATTTCTGCTCCTATGTCTTATGGTCTTATAATACTCTTGCCTCTGAGTCAGGAAGCAGCGGGTTCAATTCCATAGACTTTAGCACATAAACCAGGTTGATGCTTCAGTGTGGTATTGAGTGAAATCTGCACTGTCAGAAGTGTCGTATTTCAGAGGAGATGTTAACAGAGGCCCCATCTGCCCTCTCAGCTGGACATATGACACTATTTCAAAGAGGAGCATGGGAGTTCTCCCCCAGTGTCCTGGTCCACATTTAACCCTCAACCAGTATTGCTAAAAATATTATCTGGTCATCATCACATTGCTGTTTGAGGGACTTTGCAAATTGGCAGCTTCATTTGCTATATTACAACAGTGACTGCACTTCAAAAGTACTTCACTGGCTGTAAAGCCAATATTACGAAAGAATACAGAGGCACTGGGCAGGATTCAAAAAGGGTTTACATGGATGATACCAGGCCGCAAGGCTATACCGATCAGGAAAATGGGGAGGCCCATTAAATTTCCGAAAGCTTTTAACATGACTAAACACAGAATATTTCCACTTGTGGGGAAGAACAAAACTAGAGGCCATCAATACAAGATAGTCACCAAGAAATCCAATAGGGAATACAGAAGAAAGCTTCTTTACCTCGAGTATGGCGAGAATGGAGAATGTGCGACCACAAGGAACAGCTAAGTGAATTTAAGGGGAAGCTAGATAAACTCAAGATATGAGGAAGAAGGGAATAGAGAGTTATGCTGATAAAGTTAGATGAGGAAGGATGGCAGGAGGCTCGAGTGGAAAATAAACAGCAGCCTGGACTGATTGGACGGTATGGTCTGTTTCTGTGCTATATATTCTATGTAATTATACATAAAGCACCTCGGAATGTTGTGAAAGTCACTCTGTAAAATTTAAGCCTTTCATTTCTGTTACTTGGTTATGATGAGGAACAGGAACCCTTGCTATGATATTCCTCTCCAGCCCAGAGGCCTTATGGTCAATTAGAATGCTATAACTGCTACGCTGACTCAGATAATCAAACATAGACCAAGATTCAAACTTGGGATCCTTTGGCCTGTACAAAACACAGACTTATAAGCTCACTGTCAATCATCTATTCTGGAAATATTTTCATTCACGACACCTTACAGGAATCAATATTGAATTTGAGCAGCGCCTCAGTAGCAGGCTCTGCTTTTCTCTTGATGCAATAGTTCATTTGAATTCCATCAGTAAATCAATTCATTCCATCAATTGGCACCCTGCTTCTGCACTGACAAAAATTGATCAATTCATTAAGCAACCCACTGTGGGATTGCAGTAATGTCAATATTTTAGCAAATAACTCAAAAACCTTTACTGACAAAATTTTCCTTGAATGCATGGTTTAAAACATGGGGTTTGAGATTTGAATAGGAGAAAGCCATTCAGCCCTTTGAACATATTCTGCAATTCTAGTAGATTATGGCTGATCTGTACCTTAACTCCATTTACCCACCTGCTATCCACATCCTTTGATAACTTTACCAATAAAAATTTGTCAATCTCTGTCTGGAAAATGGTAGCTGGCAGCCGGTATCCCAGCCTTTTGAAGGAGAGAATTCCAGATTTCCTTTGTATGAAAAAGTGCTTCCTAATTTCACCCCTCATTCACCTTCAAGATTGTGCCCTCTAGTTCTGGATACTCCGGAGAAAAGAATGTTTCAGTATTTACTCTATTGAGTCCCTTAGTCTTTTGAAAGACCTCCTGGTGCAGCAGTGCTCAAGTCATTTTTAATGGGCTCCTCAGGAGCACCTATGACAGGCATAAACAGTAGCCACCAGCAGCACTAAGGTTAGATTTGCCATTTTGGATCAGCCCTTACAGTTCACCTATACAAGCCATCAATGTGGCTTTGACATTACTAGCCCATGCAGAACTGCCCCCAAATTTGGGAAGGTTCCAGCCAAACTGTTCAAGTTGCAGATGTGACTATATGCTAATGGTATATGCTTGAATCTTGCACATGACTATTCCACTGGTACTAAATCTGGAAGGTGTCTGTGATGTAAATTGTCTATAAAAAGACAACAGCCCAATTAGAGCACCAGAAGTTATACTGAAATTTTCCCACATTATGACAGTGGTAATCAAACCAGTTTAACATTTAGTATTTGTGTTGATTGCCAGAATGGGCCTGACATCTAGTGAAATCTGGTCTACAGCTGCTTGTACAGATGGTGCAGTTTCTGCAATCCAAGTTGGTCCCAGCATAAGGTAAACTTACTTGAAATATTGCTTCCATGCAAAGCTCAACCCAGAGTCAGAACAGTCTATACACCTGCTGAAGGCAGTGTCATGCACCAATTAAGTTTTCCCACTTCCCACACCCACCCCATTATCTCCCCTTTCTTCTCTCTTTAACATCCTGACTCTTGTTTTGCTGGTACTCGGAACCCTCCATTACGTTGTCATGGATACTCATCATGTGCGAAACATGAGAATTTCATAGGCTATTTCTCCACAGAAAGCATCAATGCAAACCCCAATCTTAACCTCAGCTGACATCCAAACAGAAGCAATTTCCAACCAGTAGCAAGAACTCTGGTCAATTCTTTCCCTACCTTGCTAACCCATATGCTCGGATGACAATTATCCCTACTAGTGCTGTGGCTAAAATTTAATTAATTCAATATGGACTGGGGATTGAACCTAGGACCTTGTCTGTACGGTTCAGTCAACTGGATTAACTTGCTCAGCTCCAGGAGAAGATGAAAGTTGCATTTAAATTAGAACTTGTTTAGTGCAAATTCTGGAAGGCTATGAGAAAACAGTCTTTGATAAGGTAGCAGGAGTTAGGAGCGCAAAGGCAGAGAAATGGCTAAAGGCTATCACTCTTGAATCTGAATTAAACCAGAATCAAGGCACTAGGGTTGACACATTTTATTTGTGTTATTTACATTCTGGACGGTGACAGGGGAGGGGGGGTGGTAGGCTTGTTCTCCATCCTCTCAATAAAATGATCCTGCTTTTGTGTTGGGATAGCAATCCAGATAGACAGTTAACAAGCCCATATCCTCCAGCTCACCATAAAGTGATTGACAGGAATGTGCAGAATTACCTGAGCTAAAGGAATTCACATACCACTCAAAGCACCCAGGACAATAGCTGCTCCCAAGATTACATACCAGCCTTGTTTGACATCTGGTCAATAAGTAGCAAAACTGGTCACTACAAAGCCGCTGGTCAGCTATAAATTTGCATTAGCTCTGACATTAAAATGGGAATAAAGCCATTCATCGCATTTGGGGCACAAATCTGAATTTGTAAATTTATAGCTGGCATTATACACCATGCGTTTAAACTATATGAAACGCTGAACTACTTAATGCCATTTGTATTTCTGTATACAGGTTCTCACTTCTTGACCATCCCAGTTAATTCAGACTGAAATACAAGAGGTTTGCATTAGGCATGTATAAATGCCTTGCAAAAATCTTCTGTCTCCTCTGCTCACCATCTGCTTCAAAAGGCCCAAAGATATCAGAAAACTAGAAAGGTCAGAGACATTCAAGAGGGCATTAGATGATTATTTGAATAGAAACAACGTGCAAGGGTACGGGGAAAAGGAGAGCAATGGCACTTGGTCATAATGCTCATTTGGAGAGCCGGTGCAGACACAATGGGCTGAATGGCTTCTTTCTGTGCCATTAAAATTCTGTGATTCTGTGAACTACCAAGTTGGGTGGTTAAGATTGCTATCCATCTGCAAAGCCTGTTCTTTTGAGTTTGAAATCTTGAAAATTCTTCAACTTTAAACTAGACACCAAGAGGGGGGTGATAACAAACCAAATGCTGTGTCACTAATGTCCATAGTACTTGCACCTGTGCAAAAATTGGCTAACCTTACGTGACAACGCAAAGTCAATCCATTTACAAAAGTACCAGTGTTTCGCACATATCTCTCAGAATGTGCTGGGAGCATCAAGGTTGCATTAGGAGGTCCAAAATCCAGAAACCAGGTTTCCCATTGCTTACTGAGCACTTTCCGCACATGGGCACCAGGCCATGGGGTTGAGGAGGATTGGAGGCAGGAGGAAAAATGGGCAGATTTGAAAAATTTGGGCTTCTCTTCGATGACTGTTCAAAATGAGCTGTGTTCAGCGTGAGTGTTGCTCAGACACTCCAGCCACATTACGAGGTAGACATCTCATTTAAATACAATTCAAGGGCCTAATAAGCTTAGGTCACAACTCAGGAGCTGGCTCTAAGCCCCTTTGTGCTCAGCTCCTACACTGGTTTCCCACTATTCTATTTTCAGCACCTTAATATTTGGATTTTAAATTAAAAGTCAATGTTCTCCACTGACTTCTCTCATCATGGGTTGGCAAGATTAAACTTTCATGTTATTACATTTTCCAAGCCTCAGAACTCAACCCATGAATTCATTCCCACCTCAAGTATCTCTAAATTAAAATCAAAATACTGCAGATGCTAGAAATCTGAAATGAAAACAGAAAATGATGGAAAAACTCAGCAGGCAGCATCGGCGGAGAGAGGAAGAGTTAATCTTTCGAGTCCAATATGACTTCTTCAGGACAGAGAGTCATACTGGACTTGAAACTTTAACTCTGTTTCTCTCTCCACAGATGCTGCCAGATCTGCTAAGTTTTTCCAGCATTTTCTGTTTTCATTTCAAGTATCTCTATTCTGCCTTGGTCCGGTTTTCAACTCATAAAAGATGTAAA
Organism: Carcharodon carcharias; assembly: GCF_017639515.1. NCBI lineage: Eukaryota > Metazoa > Chordata > Chondrichthyes > Lamniformes > Lamnidae > Carcharodon > Carcharodon carcharias. The sequence goes on from NC_054489.1 coordinate 13,596,689, forward strand.
CTGAGGAACTTTACTCCTATTCTAGCCCTTTATGGTTGAGATGCACTATTGCACCAGTGTAAATTGTGAAATGCCAACGTGAACACTATTTAGGTTATGGACTTCACTTGATCTCTTATGGATTTTGTTGCAGTGCTTACAGGGGAAGAACATAAGACGTCAAGTTCTATAAAATATAAAGGGCAAGTTATTGGATAAAATAACAGAAACACAATCTGCTAACAAAGAACACAGGAAGTAGTCCAATTCTTTTGAAATGCTACCTGGTACAATAGAGTAAAGGAATTTGGCTTATTTATTGCAAAGAAATGAACTCTGTCAACCATTAATTATTAACTGTGAAAATGGACACTGGACAGTGGACAGAAAGTAAGTCAACAGAGTGATAAGGGAACTGCAGATAATTATTTACTCTCGTGTTGACACGACACTGAAAGTTTGCTCAGAGCTGGAGATTAAAAGAAACTCTTCAGGTATTTATAGCCATGATGAGCCAATTTCAGAAGAGTGGGCCAAGTTCATATCAGGCAAATCCTAATTATTCCTCTTCTAGCAGCTCTTCAGTGCTTCACGAGTGGTTATTTTCCATGAACAAACTCAGCGTGGGCATAATTTCCAAGAGGAAATACTGGATAGAGGCTTTTCTAGTGATTTGTTGCTGTCAGCATCTGTAACAAAGTGTGACACTTGATAGATATGCATTAGATGCATGATTTGTACATAATAATTACATGAATATCCAGGGAGAAAATATTAACTAACATTGTGCAGCTTATTTTGAAGAGAAAGGAATGGAGCAAAGCTCCACCACCTTCCTTCAAGCATCAGCATTGTAGAAACCTCTTTCCCTATGGGTTTGAAAGAAATTATTTCACTTTTTTGAAAAATCCTCCTTCAGGGAAATGCTTTTTAAATAAACTGGTGCACATTATCCAGACTATTAAAAATCTGCCTGCAGGGAGTTTCAAATATGCAGTTACACTGCTCGATAATTGCTTTCCATTTGAAAACATATTTGATAATGATACCTTTTATACACTACCAAAAAACCCTGCTGGTTTTTATGTAAAGTGGCACTGGTTCAATTAAGACCTTTCAGCGCTATAAACTTAATCTGAGTGTTACTCAGTTAGAAATTTTGTCATTTCCAATGGTATTGAGGGCCTAAGGTTCCTGCGCAAAGCAGTGCATCTGGAAGAAATAAAAAAAAAATGTTTTTATCTATAACTTAGAAATACAAAACCATCAGCTAAACCTCCTGTAGCTATTTTTCAAAACCTGTCAAGAGCTGAAAGTGAACCAACTGCTGGAATCAGCATGATCAGGACAGCTCCAAAAATGGGTCCCTCCATGGCTCAGCAGATTGCTTGGCTGATGGTTTGCAAGTTGCCAGGGTGAAGGATGGAACCATATAAATCTTACATCATTCTTATAATTTTCAGAAAATTAATTAAAGGGGCTTAGATTAAAAAGTTAACAGACTCTGGAACTGAAGGCTTTGGAGTTACATAAACTTGGGCTTTGTTAACAGAAGGCTAGCTTAACTTTATGCAAAGATAGAGAGAGAAAGTGGAAACCCTGGTGAGACAACCATGGCTAACAGTGATCGTCAGTTAGCAGATTTTAGAGCTGTAATAAAGCTTGGGAGGTTGAATTGTGTCTAAAAATCACAGGGAAAGCTATTAAAGCTATATTGTTCTCAACCCTTGCCCTTTCCCAGCTTTTACTACACTTTTAACCTTCTGTGTTACAGTCTAGTTCCTATTGGCCCTATCTCACTTGATAGTCCTGCATTATTCATGCTTACAGCTTCTAAAATTATCAGCTTTACTTTTAATTTATGGATAAGAAAGGTAGTGGCAGACATAGAATTGTCCAGGACAAATGAAAATGATTACTTTAGGCTGCTTTCCTCAAGCAACCTTGCTTTCCTTCTCCTGTGCTCTTTATTTCATTGGTCTTTGATTTTATCATCCTCAATTTTCTCCTATATCTGGTAGTGGAGGTGGCAACTTATGTTGGGCAGAGCTTCATGCATTCTGGTGGCCCTCGAGTATCTTGTCTAAATTGCTTTTCTTCATATGCTATTTGGCCATGAAGAGCTTCAAAGAGGAATCCAATCCTGTCCACATATATCACCAATAAATGTTCATTTATATTGTGCCTTCAACATAGAAATATATACCTAGAGCTTCACAGTTGGAGGACAGGCCACAGCAAGAGTAGGAGCCATAGCCAGACTTTAAGGAGGCTTTTAAAAATAAGAAGCAGGTGCAGGAGTAAGCCATTCCCCCCTTTGAACCTGTTCCACCATTCGATATGTAAATGGCCGATCTTCTACCTCAACTCCACCTTCCCACGCTATTCATACATCTCGATCTCTTTAGTATCCAAAAACCTATAAACCTCAGTCTTGAATGTACACCACGACTGAACATCCACAGCTCTCTGAGGTACAGAAACCCAAAGATCCACAACCCTTCAAGGCAAACAATTTCTCCTCACTTCAGTCCTAAATGGCCAACTCCTTACTCTGAGACTGTGAATTCTGAAGTTGAACAGGGCTGTGTAACAAGTTAACTGCAACAGAGCTGTAAGTAAGTTGGTTGAAGGAGGAGAACATGTATGCAGATGCACAGAGGGCATCAGGTAAACATTTGAGTGCCTCCCTTCCAGGACAGGCACCTAAAAATGCCTGCATCCTTCTTGAAGGTTTCTTTTAATGTGTTCTTTTCTGCACATTTAATTGGATTGCTTGCCCTAACTGCAACACAAGACTAGTAATGAAGTGGTAATGAGATTTCACGTGTTATTAACTAACACGGTTATACTTACGCATATGTGGCAAAGCATGTCATCGTCAAATTATAATTATAATTGTTTAGTGAAATGAACTTGATTATTTTATCGTGCATCGCTAACTCTGAAAATGCTTTCTTGTCTGATTTGAGTGAATGGAGTATGTGTGCTTCCAATAATCAGCATTAATTTCCAGCTCGAGAATAGTCAAAACCCAAGTGCTTTAAACTCCTTCGTAGCTACACATCCAATAATTTTATGTCTCTTTCTGATGTACCGTCTTGAAAAGAAATGTTATCCAGGGTTTTCTCTTTTTGGGTGCTGATCTAGCTGTAAAGGAGGTACTTAATCCTTTTCAGTGCCAGGATGCAACAGGTCAGTGAGGCAAAAGGCCTTATTGTAAAATTGGGCACCAGCTGCTCACAAGTTTCCATCCGATACATTTTAATAAACAGAAAAGTAGGTGCAGCTTGTACTCAATTTTATATGTAGAGCTTTCACTTTGGTAATCCCAGTGCCAGTATTTGGTTTTTATTTTCAGGTTTGGTTTTTATCCTCAATTTGCTATCCTCCATGTTACGCACTAAAGTATTATACTCCACTTACTCAGCAAAGCGTTGAAATTACCAATTTATCATTCCAGGCATATTCATGTAGTTTTTACACTAAAGTTAAACAAGATGGGAATTTCACGATAATAAACCTTTTACTGAGCAGTTACTTCCTTCAACTAAATATGCAGAAATCCAGAACTCTCAAAAAATTTAGCTCAAGAGCCACAATTCCGCAGCCTCTACACATTTAACATTCAGATCACCATCTTATCTGAAGACTAGCCTTATTAAAATCCAATGCATATTCCACCTCAAACCCAGCCGATTAAACTCACATAATGGAATGATTCCTCTTTACCTCTTCACTAAAAAAGCAATCCCTGACCTGTCTGGCTTCAGTTACCGGCAGCTTTTAATTGTGTGAGTGTGTGAGATCAGTGAGAGAAGGTAAAGTTGTTATACTGTTGGTAGTGATTTATTGCACTGAAATAGTCAAACGGTTTTGCGCTGTGAGCCATTTCTTAGACAGCATACACTCCTAAGTAAAAGGATGATCAGCAATATTATGTTTAATATCCCACCAGTGCTTATAATAAAATAATGCATGGACTTTTAATTTCCTGCATGTTGGCTATAAGCAGCAATAGATTTACAACATCCAATGCTGAGTACTTAAAGAAACCTATTATTTTTTATTGTGAAAAAGGAAAGCAGAGGTTTTATTTGAAGATATACTGCCACTTGTCTGATAGCTCTGAGGTAAATTCACCATCTTTAATCCATAAAAGTCCAAGAGGGCTATTGGTTTGATCTCTAGCTTGGCTGAGTTTGTTGGACACTTGTCGGGACATTACAAGTAGCCAGGGTCTCTTCACGAAAGGGGAAAAAAATAAGCCAGATTTCCATTCCTGATCACTATCAGTCAACCCAACAACCACCTACATTTAACACAGAAAACTCTGCAAAGCCATTCAGGGGGGTGAGGGGAAAATTAAACATTGAGCCAAACAGGAAAAGATTAGTAAGGGTGACCAAAAGTTTAGTGAGTTGAGTTTTAAGGAGGGACAAAATGGAACTGTCGAGCCCGGAGACAGGTTGACTGAGGCACAGACATCAGTGTGACAACAGTGGACAGAGATCAGAAATGGAAATCAATTAATTTTTGAGCTCATTTTGATGCAGTATAGCAAACATGACTTACTGAGCTGTACTTAAGAGGTGAATCTGATACAAATTATTTGCCTTTTTTCTCCCTCTCTTTCCTTAGTTATTGACAGCTTGCTGGGGTACATTCTCAAGTGATAGTCACCCTCCAATATTACAGCCATCATTCACGTGAATAATGAGTATCAGTTGCATAATGGGTCATTGTAACGTACCCAACATACATGCACGCACCCACCAAAGAGATGTTGAAGTCGATATTAGTACCGCTGACGTGGTCCTTTCTGAGATCTGTTAGCTCAGCGCAACTTATGGGTTTCAGGAATTGAATGCAAGATCTTTGTTGTCTTTGTCGCTATCTATTCAGTGGGAAAACTCACTTTGCCATCGGGAGCTACTGCTGTTTTTTTAAATACACAGAAACTATAATAGCTTTCCATTTTAATGTCTGTCCATGTTAAGTATCTTTTATGGTCTCGGTTACTGAGCCCCAAAGAACGAACAAACATATCATAAAAGTTCAGAACACTTCAAGTAGCAATGAATAAAAATGGAATTTTACGAGGTAAACTTAGAGACAGATTGCACCTACTAAAGCAATTAAAGTACTGGGTGCTGTTCAAGGCTATTGTGTGGTGATAAACTACTAACATCTCTGTGAATGTGAGTCTGATGTAGGAACCATTGCATTAATTATTTAGAATTATTACACGTTGTCAGGAATGTCTGAGTTAAGTAGGTATTGTCCTTATTTATGTAGACCAGGAAATGCCTGATATTCATTTTACGTTCAGAACAAGCATTTGAAACAAGGTGGGAATGGAAACAGTCTGCTCTCGTGGGTTACGGCAGTTTTTGAGGTGGATTAATTTAATCTACTCTTACGTAGTAATGTAAATGGGAACATAATGAGTATTTTGCTTTGTTCGGTTTGTTCCCATAACTTTCAAACAGCCCATTCTTCAGAAACATACCTTACATTGGTGCCACTCAGGGGAGTTAGGAGAAATGCTTCTGCTATTTGTACAAAATTGCAAAACATTTGCATCATAAAAAAATATAATTTTGCTACAAATAGTGCAGAGTTAACAATCTCTCCCTACAGGTTTCAGATTGTTTTGCCACTGTATAAGCAGCCAAAAATATAGTAGCACCTAGCCTTAGCGTCTGTAGCCCCACTCTGCTCTCACCCCCATCTCTCCCCTTCATTGCAACATTTTTATTTGAGTTGAACTTTGATGTCCCTTGCATCGCCATGAAAAACTATGGAATAAAAAATAGTGGAAAATACTCCTCTCCTAAAAGCCGGGCAGTGGAAGAAGAGGCACAGATTTTAAAAAATACTTCCTTATTTCCTACTTCTGAGTTTTCACAATGAAGGGGACACCATGGGGGATAATTCTGGAGGCTATTTGTAATGATCCGTTTGAAGGAATGCCTTTGCACATGGTTGCCCATTGTGTACTGTGGCTTGCCATGGTCATGTGACCTCTGATGTAATTCCTTTGTGAGTAAAAGATTGAAGCAGAAGCCATTTTATCCACCACATTGAACATGGTGTCAGGAGAGTGTTGTTGAAATTCAGTGGATTTTGATAGCTGGAAGAGAGCCAAATGTAAAAAACAGCAGAGAATAATTAAAAATTCAGTCTGCAACTTTGTACAGGTCATTGGCAGCTGTGTGAGTCGGTATGGCTTTGAATATTCTAGTACCAGCTCCTATGGAAATAAAGGCAGATTTCAGAATGAATTAGGAGTTCTTCCACTCTATATGGCAGAATTATGAAATTGCCACAGAGTTAAACAAGAAACCTGAAAAAATAAGGATAGCAACTCTGTTGTCAGTGCTGGGGAAAGAGTGCTACAAGCTATATTGTACCCAGGACCTTACTGAGGAGAAGAAAAGCCTGTCTTGTGAAATCCACTTCGAAGATCCACTTTGAACGCTCTACTGTTATTTCTGAATACTATGTTTTCAACATCAGAGCTCAGGACGAGGGGTAGAATATTGATCAGTATCTGACTGCATTGAGATGTCTAGTTGAATCTTGTGATTTTGGGCAACTGAAGGATGATCCGATCAGAGATAGAACCATCTTAGGAACAAGAGAGCCCACCATGAAAGCATGTCTACTGAGAGAGGAGAAACTTACTGTCAAGAAAGCTACTGACATGTACAGAAGCTTTGAAGTGATTAATCATCAGCTGCAGAATATTGATGGGAGAACTGACAAGGCTTTGCACTATGTGGAGAGGTCATTCAGGCCTTCCAAGCACAAGACAATGGAGAAAAGTAGGAACTATATACAGAAGGCCCAACAGAAAGATCAAGGCCAGATTACTGGATATAAATATTGCAGAAGACACCACACAAAAAAAGGAAGCATGGGGAAAGCAGTGCTCTAACTGCAAGAAGCTGAATGACTTTGCACTAAGTGGAAGGAAGGAAGGAAAGCAAGCCTATAAAGATGGTTGCATGAGAGATGACAGTTAATGTGGTGTCAAATAGACACAGTTGCTATGTGCAACATCATGAGCCTCACAGACCTGTGTGAAGTTGCTGAAGATGGTGACCTGAAAATGGAGCCATCAAAGGTAAAGTTGAGGCTATAGAATGGAATGATGCTCACCCCAAGAGGGCAAGCTAAGATGAGAGCCCAATGCAATGGGAAGAAAGAAGATCTGCAGTTCCAGATAGCAGGCACTAAGCAAAATCCACTGATCTCAGCTGATACAAGTCAGAAGCTTGGACTGGTAACCCTCCATGTACCAGAAGAGATTTGCAGTGTTTTATGTGGCGCCAAGCCATTGACTGCTGAACAGATCCTGACAAATTACAAAGATGTTTTCACAGGTCTTGATATTCACCAGGAAGACATCGATCTTGAAGCAGATGAGAGCGTGAGGCAAACTCAGCATCTTCCAAGGAGAGTTCCAGCTGCCTTCAAGTCCAGCCTGAAAGACAAGTTGGAGGAGCTTGAAAATATGGGAATAATTAAGAAAGTGACAAGTCCTACAGACTGGTTTAGCAGCATGGCAGCAGTGAAACCACCTGGAAAACTGTAAGCGCAAACATTCAATGCACTCAAAAGAAGTCATCCCACTTGGCATCTTGCAACCTGTGCAAAGCAGTTGTCATCTCATTCGTACCAGGTGAAAGTGAACGACCAGATATATTGTCACAACTGCAGACACAAATGTGCGACCAGAAAAGCTACTCCTCCACAGCAGACAGCTGATGAGGAAGAGTTAACTTCACCAACTGAAAAAAGAACAGAATGACCATCAGTCAACTGCTCCCCAACAAAAGCAACAGATCAGCAGCAACACTCGTCACAGCAACAACATTCCCCCAGAGAGGCAAAATCACCCCAGAGAGGCAAAGTCATGCCAGGGACCAGTAGACACTAGGCGAACAACCAATAACAACCCATATATGTACCATTAGAAGACCTAAATGCTTTAAAGATAGTGTGAAATGTGCGTGTAGTGACAGAAGAAAATGAGACATACTAGAATGAATAGTTTTCTGTTTGCTCGTGATGACTTTCTCCATAGATTGCATATGTGGGTAACTTGCAACTACAAATGATTCTGTATGCAATGTGTTTTTAATTCTTTATGAAAAAGATGATATTTGGGGAAATGCCTTTGTGCATTTTCTGCTTGTTGTGTACTGTGACTTGCCATAGTGACCTGAGTCATGTGACCTCTGATGCCATTCCTTTGAGAGTAAAGGATTGAGGCAAAAGTCATTTTATCCACCATATGGAGCAGGATCCAAAATATGTGCTCGAATATTTCCTCTGATGAATAGCTCTTGTCAAATCATAAAATCATGCTTTTAAAACACTCAAGAGTAAATGCTTCCTCCTTATATCAATCATACCAAAACTGCAGCCGTATTGTTTGCCAGATGGCTCCAAGATATTCCATAGATTGTCTTCTAACCAATTGGGCTGCCAGGATGACTGTAAAGTCATCATCCTATGCTGGCCTTCAATTCAGATCCCTTTAAGAGATAATTAGTCACAGCCTGGCAGTAGATTTCTGCCAACATTAAATTACCCAGTAATTTCTTCCCACACACTTATTTTTCCTTTCCTCCTGATTGATGCTGGAGATGGGGCAAGTTTTATGAGTGCCAGCTGCCCTTTGCCATCTAAACTAGCCCGACTTCATGTCAACCCCCACTATGAGTGCCATTTTCATTCAGATGCCTAAAATCTACTCCAGAGTTTCAACAAGTTATTGCTAAACTTAAACAAAAGCAACACACTCCAGATGCTGGAAACCCAAAACATAAACAGAAAATGTTTGAAATGCTCAGTAGGTCAGGCAGAATCTGTAGAGAGAAACAGAGTTAACACTATTGACCTGAAATGTTAACTCAGTTTCTCTCTCCGCACATGATGTCTGACCACCTGAGCGTTTCTAGCATTTTGTATTTTTACTCCGCAGTTTATGTTTCGATGTAATAATCATTGATTTGTTTCACCACAGCTCTAAATCCCCCAAAAAGACCCCATCACACACAATACTAAATCCCACCAAATAAAGCTCACCACTGCAATCAATTCTCCACAGCACTAAATCTCCCAAAATAATTCCTCACAACAAAATCCCCTCCAAATTAATGACCACTCACGATGACAATACATGTCCCAAATTAGCCCTTCACTCAGCGCAAAAAAACCAGGCCAGCAAACATGAGACCTCCGGTTGATCAGCGAGGCCTCCCTCAGTCACACAAGGCCTCAGGCAGCCCCGAATTCATCCAGACGCTGGGAGAGCAGCTCCCTGGATTGCTGGAGGGAAGGGCCCGCCTCCCCAACTACAAATGGCTCCCAGAACCAACCCAACCCTCCACTCCTCGTGGCTTCCAGCCAGCCCTGCACTCAGGCCTCAAACGACGCCAGGCTCCAGCTCCCCACCCCAACCAGCCCAAGAAATGCCCCACTTAAAAACAGCCATTGCCAATCCCACCTGATTTGATGGCCTGGAAGGGCAAGGGTACAGCAATCTCCTGAGCCGCTGTGAGTGATCACTGCCCGTTAATGCTCAGCACGGCAACATGTTGTTCAGGCCATAGTTCTTCAGCTGCATACCCAAGTACCTTTTGTATGGTGAGACTGCTGAAGCCAGACGACCAATAGGATGCCCAAAGCTCTGCTTCAAGGATGCTTGCAAGCGTGACATAAAGGCCCTAGACACGGTTATCGCACCCTTGAGTCACTAGCTGAATATAGGAGGAAAATGGTGACACCTCCTGTGGTCTGGTGTGCACCACCACGATGACCAGTGGCTACCATGGCTTGGCAACTGACACCAACAGCAAATACAACAACAGCAATGACACTTGGTAGCTTCATGTGTGGCACTTGCAGCAGAACCTGTCTTCAAGGATTGGCCTCTGCTGTTATTAGTAAAAGTGTGCCTATGATGGTAGCCCATCTAAAACGGGCCTGTTTACATGCAGCATGCATCTAGCTTCCTAGATGGAAGGATGCTGATTATTTATAATTGTATCTTTGTTGTATTTATTAATTCTCTTCATTGTTTATAACAAAACTTGGACTATGTTTTTCACGTCGTCTTTCATTTCCATTCTACTGCCTCCAATTAATCTCTCTTCAGGCCTCCAAAAAAAATAAAAATTTAAAAGATAATTTGATGGTCAGGGTTTACTGATGACTCGTGTCCATGTTAGAAAATTTTTGGATTCAAGCCCCGTTCTACATCAAGACTATGCCTGTTCAAGCGGATGTAAAAGATTCTAGGCACTATTTGATGAAAAAGGGATCTTTGGTATCTTGGCCAAAATTCATCTCCCAGCCAAATTTACAAAACAGTGATTGATCATTCCTCTCATTCTATATTAGTGGGATCATGCAGTGTGCAAACTGGCTACCACACCTGTCTACATGATGGCAGAGACTACACTTCAATAGTAACTAATTAGTTGTTAAGTGCTTTGAAATGTCCTGAGGGTATAATGGGGTGCTACATAACTACAAGACTTTCTTACTGGGTATTTCCCACTCCATCGCATACTGTCCTCTCAACAAACACCACCAAAAAGCAGTTTAATTGGCCATTCATCTCATTGCTGCTTGTGAGATCTCTTTAGACACAAATAATTTCCACCTTTGCCTATAACTACTGCACACCAAAGTAATTCATTCCATGTTAATATCAAGATATTGAGATGTGATAAGGCAAAATAAAAATGCCAGTCTTTCTTTTATCTTTCTTCTTCGAACCCTTTCCAATACCTGCATTTTTTCCTCCAAGATGTTGCTCTCATGTCGCTTAATGGTGCAGCTTTCTTAAATTTGCGTCCTATGGATCTATTTACATGACATAGCACACGTTTTACAATCTGCTGTTTTAAGCACCATGATCTCTCTCTCTCTTACGCTTCTTAATGATAATCATCTGCCATGTGACCCCTTATCATTTCCCTGAATTTCATTTTTTTTCTCTGAATTTCATTTCCACACAATTTAATGGTATATGCCAACTTAAGAGGTCCTTTTTTAAAAAAAATAACGGCCTCTAACCTTCAAGGAAAGTCTCGTCCATCAGATTTACCTCCTGTTTTCTCTATATTAAGGGTATTTCACAAGACAAACACAGATGGCCTGTTTCCACATGACTGACAGTACCATTTTTTGGTCAGCCACCAAGTGTGCTAGGCTGTTCTGGGAGGGTTCTTCTATTCAAATTTCCCTCATTTCTGCTTCATTTGGGAACCATGTGTATGGCATAGTTCAGATATAAAACTGAAAAGGGTGGATGTAGACCCTGTGCTCACCCACTCATAAAGCTGTGTCAAATGCCACCCCTAACCTCTAATGGCATCAAACATGCAATACAATAGTCCCACCAAGATAATCTATAAATAACAACAACATTATGGTCTCAGATCCCTGAGGTATTCTGCTACATATTCCAATCATGATCATTGTTAATATTAGGCACTAGTACATTGCACTTAAACCAGTTCATTGCACATAAACACTTTGAAACCTGAGAAACATAATAAGGTTCTATTTAAATTCATGCCCTTCCTTACTTATTGATGAAGTATTTCCTACCACCAAGTCAATACATTAGCCAATCACACCATGGCTTTTCATTTGAGACACATCGTTTTATTCATGACAGATTTTATTAAATACATCCTGAAAATCAAACTGTATAATTTCTAAACTAATAACACTTATCTACTAACTATGTTACATACATCTTCAAAGAAATGCAGTAATTCCAACAGGGAGGCATAACCAGCCTTTAAAAAACCATGGGAGTTATTGCTCTGTTAAAAATGTTTAGATTGCTTCCTGTAATAGATTGAGCTATTTTTCCAGCTGTGCCATATTAATAAGCTTGATGCATTTAATTTTCTCGGCCCTATTTTTCTGTTGGTACTCTCCTGAAATATGTAAATGTTAATATTTGTTCCCTTCCCCTTTCTGTCCCTCTTGTTGCCTTTGATTCTTTCTGCAGCATTTAATATTATACTACTGATGCCTTAATTTTTTCATTCTCCACTTTTTTTTATTTTCTCTCTACTGTTTTTGATTATGAATCTGATACCTCTAATCTTCTCCTTCACATTCTTCTGTTGACTATAAAAGCTGTCAGAATGGCCTAAAAAGATGACTGGTTCAATAATATCTCTTCAGGGAAGGGAACCAGTCACCCCTGCATGATCTGGTCTACATGTGACTCCAATCCCACATTACATGGTTGACTCTTTAATGTCCCATGAAGCTAGCAAACCATTCAGTTTAAAAATATCTTTACTCAAGAAGCGTCCATCAACAGCTGATCAGGGCAACTGGGGATAGGCAAGAAATACTTGCTTGCTAGCACCGGCTGCATTGAGAGAACAATAGCAAATTCTCTGTTAAATGAAACCCCTTTTCTCAGTCCTCGCAAAGGTGGCTCCAGTTCAGAGATAAAAGTGGGGCTTTAGATTTCTAGATATTGATAACAAGTGTCTTCTGTGTTCCGCACTACATTTGAGAGTTAGAAGCAGTGTTTTACTTGGGAGTACAAAACATGTCTGAAATTCTATGTTCAGCATATTTTTTGTTTTGTATTTGTGAGCCTAAAAAGGGCAAGTTGCATGTTTCTAAATTAGCAACTTTCCTCAATGTTAATACTTCACATAAAACTTAATAACCTGTCCGACAAATATATGTGTGTAAAATTGTTGATCCAAATAATACACGCACAGCAGTGTTCTTGCAGTCTTGCTAGAGCTGCCATTTTGAGCATGGAGGGACTGAATGAGGTGTAGTTACACACCCGCACCAACTTGTAGCCAGCAGCTATTTCCCAGACATGATGCATGATAAAGTGCCAGATGTGATAGGTTTGTTATGGCATTTGTTACAGAGGCCGCATAGAGGGATATGGGACCAGCTGGGATGAAGGATCAATTTCCTAACCCTTTTAAAAAAAAAATGCACCCTTGGGAGTGATGTGGGTACATGAAAAAAATGAGCAAACAGAGCTCCTTCAAGCAAGTTTATATCAATTGCATGGACACATTGGTATTGGTATATACATTACTTCCCAACATTTTGCGTGGAAAGACTTTAAACACAATCCATTGCATCAGATTTACAGCACCTTTGAACTGTAGAGTAGTTGTAACTCAACAGCTGTCTGCAATAGACACACATTCACATCATCTATCCCTACAAACATAAACCTAGAGAATGGAATGCAACACATTTCTAACTTGACACACAGACAGAAATGTATGCTGTGGATGATTTCTGTTCCATTTCAGAAATTTAAAAATTGAGACAAAACACGGGTTTCCCAAAAGGCCACTATCAATTTTAACAGACCTACTGCTGCAAAACACTTACTGAATGAACTAGATGTTATTTCCTCTAATACCTAAATTTCAGTTTTCTAATCAAATGGCAAGACACTGTATTTTACTGCATTTTTTAGTAATGACCTAATGATAGACTTTCACTAAAGATGTAATAGTGAAATTTCAATCTCAATGCGTTCCGAGAACATGAACAAGAATTTCCTGACTAAGGGATCTTAGCTAACAGCCTCATAGACCCACACTGAGATCCATTTAACAGTAAATGTTTTGCAATAAGTCCACTATAAATGACTGTTTCTCCTCATAAATAACTTTACTCAAAGGCAATGTTATTGGGGGTGAATTCAAACATTGGTGCCAAGCGGTTTGACTTTACACTGATGCTGCAATGGAAATACCTAGCCTCAGGATTGAGATGACCTCAGGGTGAAGCAGAGAGGTTTACTGAAGGAGGAAACCTCACATTACTTAGTTCGGGAATCAGTTTAAGCCTTGGCACCCGACCTACGTTGCCAAGTTTAGAAGCTCTTTTCAGTTTCACGCCAATGCTAAACTTCGGCAGGTGAATGTGGCCTTAGTTAACACCAAAAACAATGACATACCCACATGTTGGTACAGATTAATGTTGCGTTTATATTACAAACTTTTCAAAAAGGTGCAGTTCTGCAATACTTCAGGCTTTTGGTGCTGGGGCATCTGCTTTGTTTACATTACTTGTTAGTGTGCAGTTACTCAAAAGCCACAATTCATGGTGATATTTCCTGGATAGCTTTGAGCTGGAAAATGCAGCACTGATGTACATATGTGCGCTCAGACTTCCTGCGGTCAGAGGAAAAGACAATTGCATCAGAAGCAGTGGTTACATGATTTTTAGAGGAGTAATGGTTTGAGGCCACCAGCAAAGATTACCCCTTCTTGGGTGTGTTTCATGCTTCCAGAAGCAGCATGGGGCATAATATTTTTGGTGTTTGTATAGCGGGTGCCATTGGCTTTGGTACTATAGAGTAAACACAGCTCACCCAAGTTGCCTTTCTTCACTAAGATAAAAGCAAAATACTGCGGATGCTGGAAATCTGAAACAAAATGAAAAATAGCTGGAAAAACTCAGCAGGTCTGACAGCATCTGCGGAGAGGAACACATTTAACGTTTCAAGTCCGAATGACTCTTCATCATCTGGATGTAGTTACTCAACTAAAATGTTATTACGCATTAACGTTCAGGACAAAGCACTCAAAATTTGGTTGGATGTTTGTTTATAACGTGGAGCATTTTCAGCAACAAAAAGAGAAACAGATGCTGTCAGACCTGCTGAGTTTTTCCGGCTATTTTTGTTGCCCTTCCTCACGTGAGCGCTAAGCAGTTATTGTTGACAGGCTCACACCACAACAATTTGCATTCATATAGCATCTTCAACATTGTAAAATATATCAAGGTGCTTCATAAGAGTGGTATAAAACAAGGTTTGACACCGAGCCACGAGATATTAGGGCATGTGACAGAAATTTGAATGAAGAGGTAGGTTTTAAGGAGTGTCTTAAAGAGGTAAAAGAGACAGGCTGAGGGGGTTAGGGCCTAGGCCCTCAGCAGCTGATTACCGTTGGTCAAGAGAAAGAAATCGGGAATGCGGAAGAAGTTAGAAATGGAGGACACAGAAATCCCTGAGGGTTGTAGGGCTGGAGGAGGTTACCGAGATAGGAAGTGGGGAGAGGTCATGGATGGATTTGAAAACAAGGATGAGAATTTTAAAATCAAGGTGGTACCACTCTGGGAATCAATGTAGGTCGGTGAACCAAAGGATGGCACGCGAAAGGGACTTGAGCAGCAGAGGTGAGCTGGATCTTAGCCTCCTGCATGGACTGGATAACGCTCAGGGCCAGAAATCTTAGCTGATTCTTCTCCTCCTTAATCAAGAGCCACTGAGGGCAATTAGTGATCCAGTTGCTATCCTGGCTGAAATCAACTAATGAACTTGGGGCATTCCAGCTTCTCTGACTTAATAATACACAAGGCCGTGCAGCTTCATCCAATCACACATCAAGAGAGCTGATCTTTCAAACTTCTAAGATTATCCCTCAGTCAATCTGGACCTTCCAACTCCATTCACCCGCTTAGACAGGCGATGTAGAATTACTTGCTGATAGATTAAAATTGCCTGGATTCTGATATTATTAATTTCTTCTCAGACACTGGTTTCCTCATGTTGTTTATTCATAAATGTATAGTGACAAGGTGATGGATCTGTTCCATAGCCTATTGCTAATGATCTATGGGCTTAGTTTGAAAATACTCCAAAGAAAATTAAAAAAAGGTTTTTGCCAAGTTTGTGCGCAGTTAAGGCACTTTCTCTTGAATGGACATAGCTACTCAACCAAAATGTTATTATGCATTAACGTTCAGGACAAAGCACTCAAAATTTGGTTGGATGTTTGTTTATAACGTGGAGCATTTTCAGCAACAAAAAGAGAAACTGTGGACAAGCAGCTATTCAGAAGCCACGAACACAACTATAAAGCGCATACGGAAGTTTTCAGCAGTTAATATAAAGGCACATTTATGATCCCACTGATTTGTTCTGTACATGCACACTGACCCACAATCAGATCAATTGTGTAAACGCCACCACTGGCACCTAATCATCACAGTCTCTCAACAAAACTGCAGAGGGGGGGTTTAGTGCCGCTGACAGTGCCAGCAAATATAAATTCTGATGTCCCCATTCCCCTCACATGCCAGGAATGTATTGTTACAGAATTTCATCCTCCCAGCCAGGGATGTTCTGCCCATTAACATCAATGGACACAAAATCGCTGGTTGGAAGCAAGTAACTTTATCCAAGGAATCATAGAATAGCACAACACAGGAGGAGGTTGCCATTGAGTCTGCTGAGTTATTAACTTAAGAAGCTGAATTTTTGCCATGAAAGATATTGAAGTAAATTAAGTGGGGCATTTAGGTGTTACCTTTAGTTTTCCGATGGAAACTTCCCACTGAGGTGAAATGAAGTCATGTTTTTCCATAGTTGAATTTTAAATATTACACCTTTAGGTTTTCACCGTAACTGTCCTTTCACCCATCAGAAGATTAAATCCTGAAAATTTCTAATTGACATTCCATCTGAGATAATTTGAATAGAATGTATCATCCACTCAAACTCTCTCACGAATTGGTTTGCAATGCACAAGAAAATATCTTTCTGCAGAGTACACATGTTGCTGAGAGTCTATGCTGATGGGTAAATTAGAATCTGTACAACTCCTCTAAGGTCTTCTACATATCTGGTTAGAAACATCAGGTTTGTGTGTATTTAAGGCAGTTCTTATAATAAAGCAGCCAACTGTCTACAATGAGAGCAATTTGCTTAAGAATCCATTTTCATCCCACCGGTTAAAATAAGGTACGGTTGGCTCTTCAGATTTGCTGCCATAACATAATGTAGTGCCTTTGAACAGGGTACAAACGTGCCTTGTTAGCTTTGTTTGAGTTATTGAATTGGGTAGGATTCCAACAGGATAAAAATGTCACAGGAAAATGTTAATTTTCTAATCATTTTAGTTGTGTGTGATCCTAAATAGCAACCTACCATTATCAGATTATGTAAAAGGACAATGGCATCTATAAGACAAAGCTTGAAACGTGTTTTTATATTGATTCTACAGTGCTCAGGTGGAGGACTGCAACTTCTGAATGTACTTTCCTTCTTTAAATTTACTTGCATGCTGCTGGTCACTACTATAATGCATTTAAAGCTT
The DNA here is from genome assembly GCF_017639515.1 of Carcharodon carcharias. Lineage (NCBI taxonomy): Eukaryota > Metazoa > Chordata > Chondrichthyes > Lamniformes > Lamnidae > Carcharodon > Carcharodon carcharias. The sequence goes on from NC_054489.1 coordinate 13,613,818, forward strand.
TTAAATCTTTTCAAGTGTTCAATCTTTTATAAAAACAAACTTCTGTTCAGATGCTACATCAAAGACTGCTAATCTTTTAATAGCCTCTTTAAACTGTCAAACTATGAACTCAGAGCCACCTGAGGTAACTACATAATTTGAAATTCAGCCAAGCATTCATGATGACATAACAACAGCCCTTAGGAAATGTCAATAAAGAACTATATTGAAACTGCATAAACATTTTTTTTTCTAACATACAGCAGATGGTTTGTCAATTAAAGCAATCCAGCAGATGATCTTATCTCTCACTGACAGCTTAAGCCTATTTATTTTCAAGTTTAAAGAGCAAATCATGAAACTTAAACGGATCTTATTCAGCTTTTAAGAGTGTTTACATCTACTCCATCAATTTGTGATTCCCACACTGTGGGTTAAGGCTCTTGGGACATCCAAACTGGAGTCTGTTTGAACTCAGCACTAAGTTCAAAGGACCCTCCTGAATTTAGGTTCCCTCCTGTGTGATTCACGCTGTGCCCCCTTTCCCTCTGCTGGCAAAAATTGGATCTGTCAGAAATGGAGGTAGAACGTCCACATTTGGGTTCTGCCTGCCATTATGAAAGGTCTGGCAAGTTTACTTTCAGATTATCACCAGTTACCCCAAAATCACTAAAGTCATGAGCTGGGAACCCTTCTTAACCAAACTTTGCATTACAGCACTTGTGGAGGCAGTGGGACATCTTTATGTAGTAAAAGATACTGCCAGATGCTGCAGACCACAATTTTTTCTGGCTGCAGGAAAGCTGAACTCTCGCCCCACTAGTACAGATCATCAATACAGTTTTTAACTGAAGGAGGGTCATACGGACTCGAATGTTAACTCTTTCTCTCCATAGATGCTGTCAGACCTGCTGAGCTTTTCCAGCATTTTTTGTTTTTGTTTCAGTTCTTAACATTGTTTGCTTGTAAAGACTTCCTCTCACTCCCAGGTCTCCTGCAAACTTAAACAATAATATAAGTTTAATGTCACAATTTTGACCTTTAAATGCTGGCATATGCACAATTTGACACATGTGGCTGCTACAATATTCCTTTGATGATTCTCAATGTATAAGGAGTAAGTTTAGAATACCAGCAGTCTTACGACAGTGTTGATATAAATGTGCCATTAGAGCTTTGGCCTCTGTGCTCCTTTGCAATTTAATACCTGTCGTATATTGTTGATCAGAAACCATTTTAAAGGCCTGTGCAATGGAATGACGTGGGGCCAAAAACAAAAGGGGTTTGAATCCCTCAATCCAAATGCAAACACAGATAAGCATTAAACAAACAAACAGTTAACGTGTGCACAGATCATTTGCTGTGCATCTCTCTGTCTCTCCCTTCCTGCTCATGATGCTAAAAAGCTGTAAGATATTTACAGAGCACAATCAGGAACAATTTGTTCCCTCGAGGAAGGGCTGCCATGCCAGAAGATAAACACAATAATGGCTCTACACACCTTTTCCCTCCTTTGGGCCAAGTAGATAAACAAGCTCACGCTGTTTTAAATGCCTAGGGATTTACCAAAGAGATTAAACCATTCAAAGTTAACAGTGCACTTCTCAAGCCTTCCATTCTAACCAGGCAGTTTCCAGTCAATGATGGAAAAGCCTTGCTAAAAGCAAACTCACGTCTTTTACTCCAAGATTATAAAGATATTTGGTTTCAAGATCATTGTGCATCCATGCTGCTCATGGAGGGGACTGCAAGAGCAGAGATACAATGGAAAACCTTTCAATCTTCCCTAAGAAGTAAGCCTGCAGCAGCCTTTAAGCTTTACAATTCAGCTGTGTCATTTTACAAATAAGAAAAAGCAAAGTTTAGGCAGGGACCTTGCATAATTTTCTTTCTGCAGCAGTGACAGCATCATTAGTTTTAATTCTAAACATTGCTGGAACTGGTCTGGAGCTCTTGCGAAGTTCTGCAACAGCCGTTGGTCCTCCACAGCTGGCAAGGCTCTAACAATGTCAGAACCATTGGGCAAGCTTGCTATCAATCGTAAATCAATGTGGCAACGCGCCAAAATACTGCAGGGAAGTGTAAACAGAATCAAAAATCCCACGCCAAGAATTCTAATATTTAGCATAGAACTTTTCATAAAATTGTAATTCTGCGCCCCCCCCCCCCCACCCAACATAATAGAATCAAAGCAGGACATTCATTGCTCAACTGTGTGATTCTTCCACCCTTCCCCTCAAGAGTAACATACAATGAACTGGTAAGTAAAACTTATCTCAAACTGTGTTTACACTAGACAAATTGCAAAATGGTTTGTCTTCACAGCAATGCTCAAGATTCCAGATTTACTCTGGGAACTAGCTTTTTCCACAGTGCCTTACTGGCATAACTGGTGAGCCCCACAAACAACAGGGGCAACACAGAGCTACTAATCCAGCTACTTGTGTCTTCTGAAAGAAAAACTGAAAATGCTGGAAACATTCAGCAGGTCTGATCTTTCATCAGGATAGGCCCCAGTTCTGATGAAAGGTCATCGAACTGAAATGTTAACACTGTTTCCCCCCTCTACAGATGCTGCTTGACCAGCTGCTTATTTCCAGCACTGTCGATTTTCATTTCGCATTTCTAATGTCTGCTTATTTAGCTTTTGTATTTTTATCCTCTTCCTGACACAATTATTTCCTCATTTGGAGTTTAGGTGGCTGCATTGATTCACTCAGCAACCTCCCTCCTTGCAACATCTTCACCCAGTGGGCACCTACAATCCCAAATAGGCGTTTCCTTCCTTTGGTGCACATCCTGATGTAGGATTACCAACTCTTCTGACAAGATGGAATTTGTGCCCTTGATTTGCTGAGCTGTAACCTATTCAATGCTGCTACCTCACCAAACTTTGCATGCTCTAACAAGTGTGCTGTGGGCCAAGTTCCTCAGGCAAACTTTCCATGTACAAATAGCCAACACAGATTGGCAGAGAGACCCTCATGGCACACAGCTAACCCCAGGGACTAACTGAAGCCCAATTCTGGTTGGACAAGAATCACTGGGGAATTCTTAGAGCTTCACATGCAAGTCATCCATTTAATGCAATTAGAATTTAAGAGCAATATAAATAAAATTCAAAAAGTCCACTTTAGGATCCCAAATCTGATATTAGATTGAAAAATAAACTGGGTAAAGTGAGATGTCCAACTTTTAAAGAAACAAGTTGTGAACTATTCAGAGTGATAGCAGGATGCTGTAACTTAACCTCTGACCTGGAATTGATCTATATGCAGGAATATGACAAATTTATCTCCATCCTACTATTGGTAAACCACAAACATATTTTTGATAGAGTAAATGGGAAATACTGTTTCCATGGGGCAGCAGAATTGGTAAGCAGAGGACACAGGTTTAAGGAAATTGGCAAAATAATTAGTGGGGAGATGAACAGAAATATTTTTAAGCAACAAGTTATGATCCGGAAACACTGCCCTAAGAGGAGATGCAAACAGACTCAACAGTAGCTTTCAAAGAGAACTGGATATATGTTTAAAGGGGAAAAATTTGTAGAAATATAGGGGAGGGGCAAGGGAAGCGACTAAATGGAAACCTCTTTCAAAGAGCTGGTACTGGAATAATGGGTGAAATGGGTACCTTCTGTGCGCTATGATTCTATAACGCAAGCAGGCACCATTAGTTAACTGAGACAGATCAATTACATTTGTAAAAATTCACACATAATTATTAGGATGTAAAGTGTGTTAATGTCTTGTCAATTACATTGTTAAGGTTAAGAGAAACAGGTGATGGGTATTGTCTTTGAGCACATCTCAATAGGGGGTAGCTGGGACACTGGGTTGTGTGGAAGGAGAGCTGTGAGACTGAACAAGTCAATAAACTCTCAATAAAGAAAGGATCTTTGTCTTGGTTTCGAGTTCATGAGCTGGCTTGGATCATATTAACATAGTGTCCCAGAATGAAATGCCATTGCCTCTGACTGTGAATCTGAAAACTAGGACAGATGGTGAAAGAGAGGTGCCACATACAGAACACTTTCAGGAAGGTTTGGAGAGAAAATTGGCAGCAAATCATCTTAAACTACGCGTGCAAATGCTCAGTTCATGTTTAGTACTGGTGAGTGATAGTTTGACTCATGCTATGGCACTGGGGGTTAAGACATAGATTACTGATCCCAACAGTCCTATCATTTGAAGGCACTACTCTTGTCCAATAAGAAGAAAACCAGAAAACTGAGTAACTAACAAGCATCCTCATGCACCTCCAAGCAGCTGGTCGCAAGGCAGGACTGGTGGTTACCTAGAAACAGGAAATCTACATGCAGTGTCTACTTAGTGTGCTGATTTTACAATTCTAATCCTTGTTTTCATGCTTCATAGAATAAAATCACTGCCATAAACACAAGAAGCAGAGGGTTGCCCACTCATCCTGTGCATGACATGGAAGGACTGGAAGACACAAAGGAAAATAAAGAATATGCCAAAGTAAACTTTATGGTGGAAACATCACTCAAACTGAAGACGCCACTCCGCCAAGTGCAGTGCAGTGCATGGATCACAGCAAAGCTCACTAAACATTCGCACTGATGAAACGGAATTCTGTTTAATCCTTGTATGTAGCTAGATCGTGTAAGGACCAGATGCTCTTGACAACTTTCAGAACATGGACAATGTTCCGAGTCACATCCTCAGACATTGCTAACATGGTTTTCTGCACATTTCAAAAGCGAACATTTACATTTCACTTTCAATGAAAGTTAAAGAGCAGCTTAAGAACTGCCAGCTGTCTCCCCGATAGATTGTTGGGTTGTCAAGTTACTAGCTCTGTCATAACACCCCAGGTAGTTCCCAGATTCAATCCTTAGTTTGTGCTGAGGTAGCTGATCAAAAATTGAGAAGGACCCATTCTTCTGATCACTATCCAGTGAGCCTTCAGTTAAAGGGTAAAATGTGTGGACATTGGGTGAGAAGACGGTTGACATTAGCTGTAATCCCCTTCTCTCTCCATGCCAATCAAACAGTCTGATGGCCATGTCAAATCTTTCATGTGAAGAGTGGCCACTTGAGAAAAGTACCACAGGGCGGCAGCAGCAGAAGAAAGGAGAAAACTGATGAGGATGGTATCAGCCTGAACTACATCATGGTGTTGAGTCAAACATTTGCAAATAAAACATTCAGTGTATCGACTGTCAAACGTTTGAAAAATAAACACTTTGTGTATGCTCTAAAATGTTTGCAGATCATAATAAATAGAAGCAGGAGGGGACTATTTTGCCCCTTACAGGGGAGGCTCGTGTAGAGCACACTGCCAGTATGGGCTAGTTGTGTCAATTGGCCTGTATGTGCACTGTGGACTCAATGTTATCCCTCTGAGGTCAGCATGCAGCAATGACTGCAGCCATGTCGTCACTTATTAATTTAAAATAGTTTTATTACAAAAAAACTTTTGTTATTTGGCTGCTGAAATCTATTTGCAAGAGAAAATACATCCACTCAAGCATATTTGTAAAGTGAGCGCAGCAAATATATTCCAACCTTTTTTTGTCCCTCTCTCCTGGGTATAATTCACTAAAATTTCCTGGAACCCCAATCAAATGGCCCTTCTTTATAAGTTAGTTCAGAGGATGAGCTCCAGCCAAAATTTACCCCTCAACCGACATCACCAAAACAGGTTAGGTGATTACTTTTCTCAAATCTGACTGTGGGATCTTACTGTGCACAAATTAGCTGTTGCTTTTCCATACATAACAACAGTTACTATACTTCAGAAAGTACTTCATTGGCAGTGAAGTGCTTTGGGCATCCTGAGGTCATGAAAGGGAATATAGCAGTGATTCTCAAACTGGGGGTGATAGAGACTTTCCAGGGGGCTCATGCCACAGGGCCAGCTTGATAGGCAGAATTTTACGGCCCCTTCATGGTGGGGACAGAGCCATAAAATGTGGCAAGCTGTTCAAAAGTCCACTGACTTCAGCAGGACCATAAAATCCCACCAGCCTAAAATTCCACCCGATGGGTGGGTGACTGCCCAGAGCACTGTTGTCAGGGGTAATCAAAATGAGTGGCGGCCAGGGAGCTGGCTCTGTTCCTCTCGCTCTCTGCTCCCCCCATGCTCCTCTAATGCTTTCTCCATTTCTCCTGCTCTTTCTGTGCTCTACTCCCTTCAGGCTCCTGCTCAGGCAAAGACAGACAAACTCTGCAACAGGAAGCAAGCACACCTATCCCACTGATATTTGTAAGTAAATACTTGCCTTCTTAAAAGCATTATTAGAACACTATTTACATAAAGCACTTTAATATTATACAGGTATTGCATAGTTTTATAACTCAAAAGGGTTCCTTCAAGCAAAAAGTTTGAGAACCATTGCACTATAGAATACAAATGTGTTTCTTTCTAACAGAAAAATAACTATCAACTTTGTATTTTTCTCTTTCAATCCCCCTGTAGTAGTTCACGGCTTGGAGTACAATTTCACAGATCCTGGGCACATTTGATACCAAGTGACCACAATTTGCGTGTGACCTTCGACAATCAGAGGCAGGTTGATATGAAGAGGGAGGAAGGCATTGCAGCTGACCTCTCTCCTGTCCTCACCTGATGTCCACACATATACACATCAAAAAGGAATTACTGGATAGCAATCAGGAGCAGGAAGTCTGCCCAATTCTTCCCATTGTAACCTGAAGGTACTGTACACAATTGTAATAACCTAATGCAGCTTTGGCTAATCAGCTAACTCAACATAGACAGAGGATCAAACCTGGGGCCTTCCGGGTCTGAATGGCTCAGCAACTCACTGAATGAATGGTTACGATATCAGGGGAAATCTACTTATCAACAAAGTTTGCACGAAGGCTTAGAACTGAAATAATTACTCTTGAATAATAATTTCTAAGTATTGGCATGGTATAGTGTTGCGTACATTCTGATTTAATCACTAGATCTCACTCTCCTGCAGGCAGCTGACAGTATTGTGATGAGATAACAAACAGTGAAATGTGTTTCAGCTCTTCAGCTGTCACCTCAGTAACTAGTCGACATGATGGCTGAAAACCGATATTTGAAATGAGCTGGGGATCACTTAGACACTGAGAAGATTACATTACTGAACAAAATTACAATCAAGCCCTCAACCTGTGGTCTTTTTATACCAAGTTCCACTACAGAAAAATCCTGATAGCAGTTTATTTTATATGTTCCCCTGACTTATTATTAGGCATAATTATCAGGCTGGTATTCTGTAATAAGGTTTAGAAAACTTACATACAAACCAATATGCTTTATGTCTCATGTGCTTACTTCATTGCCCTATGTTATAACAGAGTCTACATTTCAAAAGTACCCCATTGGTTGTAAAGTGCTTAGGAACAACCTGAGGTTGTGAAAGGTGCTACATAAACACAAGTTTTTTTCTTTCAAGTTGATTCAATCTCTGTCAGACCTGTAACTGCCAGTACTTCACTCCTGTGTTCTAGAGACATCTTTATATTTAAATAGGGATTCCACAGGAGCGATGCTCAAATGGGCATGCACAGTTGCCTCATGCCTGCTCTCTCCTTTTCTATTTTGTTCCTGACTTGAGTCCTAACCAAGGACCTCTTATCTGAAAATAAGTGAAGGCTTATAGGGGCTCAGTTTAAGGCTCGCGAACACAGTTAGTTGCAGACAGCCACATATCTGTCAAAGCACTCTGTCAACATAAAATAGGTTGAGCCCAAAATGCTGTGTCCAGGCATAAGCTGAAAGCCAGAATAATTGCATTGCCTGAATATTTTTCAAAGTCCAAGTGGTGCGAACATTTCACATGTAAGCTTTCTTTCACATACAAATTTTCCTGAAAATCCAATTGCAAAATTGTTCCCTGCCTCATTATTTTTTTTTTAAATAATGAGATCAGAGAAATCATTTTATGAATTTGCGATCCTGGCACATAGCTATGTTAGCAGGAGCGCACATCAGGAAGCTGGATGTGCTCTACCTATGATTTCTGATCATAACTTTAATAGAGGCGTGGTCACAAGAGGGGAGTCAGATCAAGTTTCTGATACACTCCTGCTGGGTGCAGCTTTGTGTCAGAGTTGCAAATATGTAAAAGTAATATTTGATTTACAAACAAATGCTTACTATGAGCAGAAATACTGGAATATCTTAGTGAGATGTCTAACTTGTTATAACCATATCTGCAAGAACTATATATTCTTTTAAAATGTGGAAGGACTTTGCATTACTTGGACACTTGGGAGGTGACATGGATTTGAAACAAAAAATGGTCATTCGCTCATCTTGGACAGGAGTGAGCATGCCTTTTCCAAGAAATCATATGACATCAGCTAAATGACCAGCTTAGAGGAGAACTAAAAACAAAAAAACTGCGGATGATGGAAATCCAAAACAAAAACAGAATTACCTGGAAAAACTCAGCAGGTCTGGCAGCATCGGCGGAGAAGAAAAGAGTTGACGTTTCGAGTCCTCATGACCCTTCGACAGAACTCTGTCGAAGGGTCATGAGGACTCGAAACGTTAACTCTTTTCTTCTCCGCCGATGCTGCCAGACCTGCTGAGTTTTTCCAGGTAATTCTGTTAGAGGAGAACTATTTGTTTATTTGAATTGCAATCACTTTAATTGATGGGAAAAAAGCTTTTTTAAAGACAAAGGCCTGGTGATTTACTGGAAATCACCTGACAGAGGAGCTATATGTTTTGAACTTCCTGTTTTAAAGTCAGTTGGGAATGAACTGAGAAGGGGGAAAGCTACCCAGCTCGCACTCTTCTTGCCTTGCTTGAAAGACGGTGTGATTATCAATATCCAGCTAGGAATTGTCATCTCAGTGGAACTTGTCTGTATTTGGAAACCTGGAGGCCGAAATGAGGAGGATTGATCTAGCTCTATTTTCCTCCATGTTGAAGCTCCATTGGTGAGAACTTCCAAACATCTAACGGGGCTAGCGGCCTGTCCTCTCATGAGTGAGCACCAAATCAGCAGTGTCAAAACCCTGCAAACTTTATCCTTTTTATGAAGCTTTTTCCTTCAATCACCTATTGCTGCAGAGACCCTATTTGTTTGTCCTTTGAGTGTGTGTGTGTGCATGCTGGGGAATTTTAAAAGTGATAGAGTTACACTTCCAGATTACAAATTGTCTGTTACCCCATTCTTGCAACGTGTTTTAAAAAAGTTTTGTTTTATAATAATATCATTCTGAGTTTATTGAAAGAAGCCTGGTTAAAGTCTCTTTTATTCTGGGTCTGACAGTAGCAAAGGTAAATAATTGGCCATTCTGGTATGTGATTTAAACATTTAACGGTATGACCTGTAGAGTAGTGAGGTTATATAAACTGCACACTCCTCCCACCCTGGTTGTAACAACTATTGAGTGACAGATTTTATTTCTGTATTTTATAGATTCTTCTACTTATAATAATATAGCTCATCCCCATGGGTCAATTCTGGGATCAATGAGTAACAGAAAGACTGTGTGAAAGGGTGAAAACAGGTGCTAACTAGGTGCTGTTCTAGTAAGGCATGGTGTTTGAAAGCTTCAGTACAAAATTTTGTGCCTAATTTCTCACCATCAATTGAACCTGCCTGGAGATGCTAAACAGACACCTGAAAGTTTAACGCAAATGCTGATTAGAAGCAATTTTCGTGGAGTTGTATATGTGGGCTTCATGCACTCACTAACATTGAAGGGGCAGAATGAGCTGGCTGATACATGACATGCTTCAGGATGGTTCTGGGATGGAGGGAGAGGGCATACAGCTTCTTGGACATGGTACTGGAGGTCCTGGTTGAGGAGATCCAGAAGAGGAGGGGTGTCCTAAACCCGTGGAGAAGGGGGAAAGGGAAGGAATCCACCACAATCTCCTCCGTCCCTCATTCCTGCCTCAGCTGGTGCTACTGCCTGGTCTCACATCCTCTTCCCATTCTATCTGCAGGCCAAGGGGGATCCCTAGCAAGATACCCATGATCAAGCGCTCCTTTCTCCTAATGACTACTATAACATGTTCATTAAGATAGAATAGTACAGCAATTACTCCTTTTAGGTAACATGCTCAGAAAATATCTGGAATAAATGTCGATAGAGGCATTAATGAAGCCTTGACAAACTGTCTAGAAAGTGTCTTGATGTATTTCAAAAGTCCTCTCCAAACCTTGAGCAGCAGGTGAACAGTGAAAGCTGAGAATGCCTATATGCAGTGCTCAAAAATCCTCAGCAATTACTTTTTTTACTCCTGTTCAACTGACCGCTGATAGTGGAAGCTGTTAGTTCAAGCACGGATCATCAAAATCCCATGCAGCCTCATTAATGAGGGCTAGCAGGAAATCAAATAAGCAATCAGCAGCTTAACAATCCTCCGAGCTAGCACTTCAACCACTTTACCAAGATGGTGCCTTACGCTAAATGTGGGATAAACGAGCATTTCAACTTAAGACCCCACCTTAGCCAACTCAGAGGCTCTTTAGCATCTAAAGTAACCAGAGAAAATTGTTCCCAGTGAATTTCTATTCGGATCAAATATTGGTGAAGCTGTTGATTTTAGTAATAGAGCCAGAGAGTAATTTATGACACAGGAGGTGACCATTTGGCATGGAGTCTATGTCGGTTCCCCATAGCACAATCCAGTCAGTCTCATGCCTCAACTCTTTAACAGCTATCTAATGTATAAGACAATATATACCTAGGCCTGCTTTAAATACCAAATCTCAGATCCTCAGGATAGGGCTATTGAACATCTTTGTTTGGAACAGACTATTTTGTTTTTACAGAGTTGTCCAGAAATATGTTCACTCACTATCTTTTAGGAGGAGCTATTTTTTCTGATTTAGTTGTTTGTCATGCAAAACAATATAATGATCTCTCAAACTGTTATGACCATAAAATTGGAACAAGGAATCTGATGATGCCGTGCATTAGATCACTGACCGATAGTGTTGTCTCACAGGAATAGTGGGAGGCAGGTACAATCCCCATTATTACTGAGTTCCCATGTGAATATGGAACCCAGGTGATCCCGGTAGCAGGGACAGAAATAAAATTAGGGGATTATGTTCTTGGAGCACTGTCATGTGTCTCCTCTCAGTCAGCTTGGAGCAGTACTGTGGGAGAAAGCTGCCTACAGGGGCTGCTTATGGCCCCAGAGAGATCAGAGTGATCAAGAAAGAAAATTGAGGAATTTAGTATCCTCATTTATACACTTGGATTTTTTAACAACAGTTTTCAAATTCACAAGTAGGATCATACAGCAGTATCTTCCTTTTTTATTAGAGGGAAGACAGACACGAGGGTGATTGCGATGCGGGCAGCAGTGACTGTCAAGCGGATAATGACAGACAGGTTTTCTGTTCCTAATCACTGTGCAATGGGCCCCAGCTAGAAAGGCATGTGTGGTTATCGGGTGAGAGCAGGCCCAGGTTCGGCTGTGGTCCCCTCCATAACTGAATAACACAAAACTGCACAGGTTAAGAATTGTCAAGTTGCTGTAAAACTGGCCGCACCCCAGGGAGCAGTGAGTGAGAATCTTCAAGGAAGGAGGCCAGAAATTGGGAAAGAAACTGGGTGCTGGTGGGTAGGGTCAAGAGGCAGAGCAGTGGGAGTCCTTAAATAGACATGACACACAAAAGGTAAATTTTGGGACACAGGCTTCCAAATAAGGAGATCAGCAATGCTGAAGGATTTTCTGTCCATGAATTGATTGGATAGGACTGCAAATTTGCCAAATCCACAACAGTGACAAGTATGAGGTGGCTGAAAGATTACTGTCAGAACTGCTGGTTTAATTTCTTTTAAAGCAAATCTGCCAGTGCAAAGGCTTAACAGAAGTCTAAAACTAATAGCACCACAAAGAATTGCCAGTGCACATTCCAAGACAGCAGAACAATAAGGTTCTCAAACACAGGGAACTATGAAGGACACATCACCAGGGAAAAAAGAGGGAAACCTTGTCCCTTGACCTTTAAGGAATCACTGCAGCACCAGGAGAGACGTTAATGTAATTGTGTTAGCTCTGCAACCTGAGCCGACAGGCATTCTGTAGCTCTTAATGGTACCTTTAATTTTCATCAGCATTGAGGAGGACAAGTGGGACCCTGGAGGTGTCTCATTTTACAGTGAGCTGCTTGTCATATTACAATGCAGCAGCACAGCAAACTGAACATTAAAGTTCTGGGAGACAACTTGCTTTCTTTTATTTGAGGCCTGATGTTGTATACTTGATAGAACAGCAGGGAAAAAAGCAAGAGGTTTATCAATAATAAAAAATTGGATTTAGAACAAATGCCTTCAAAATATTTAGATCAACAACAACAACAACAACAACATGTTTTTAGATTTCTGTGTTATTAAAAACTCCACCCCTCAGAACGTGGTACAATGTTCTGGTTCACTGTGCAATTATGGCTAGATTGTTTGTAATCCTTTAGTTGAATGGCATTTTTCAAATGCTTTTCTGAACTGTTGCTGTTTCACATGTTTTGTATTCATTGAATAGGTGGCCACAATTTGAGTGAATATATTACATTTCTGCTTTGGAGAAGTTTGCAATTGACTGATGCCTCAGCAGATAAATGCACTGCAAGGTTTAATACTGGGCCACACAAACCTGGTGGGTCCAGGCTTGACCCATAACCTGGATAGAGTTAACTCATGGCTGTGGAAGCAGTATGGTTAGATTCGGCTATTGATGAGGGGGAAACAATTAACTGGGTTTCCTCTTTGGATCATTATCAAAAACAATAGTGGACATCAAGTAGAAACAGGATTATGTTTGGTTGTACTGCTCCTCACGATCTGTGCGGTTTTTGTTTTTAAGTTCCATACTGGGAGACCATTAATGTGGATGAGTTGAGAGGAGGCTTAAGTATTTATCCTAATATGAGTTGCCATGATCAGGAAAAGGGAAGGCAAAAGAGCAAAAAATCACGGTCCTCTGTGGATTAACGTTTACCTGATGTGTCCCAGATAGCTTTATTTTTGACATTCATTGCTTTAGTGGTGACATTTACTGGGCTTTTCTATGAAATACAGCATTCATCCATTTCAATAGCACAAATGTGTTTGGGAGATAGCACATTTAGCCAACTGATCCTCTTGTGTCCCAATGCTGCCAGCGAGATTGTACCATGTTCAAATTGATCACTGAATTTTTTTTCAAATTGTGTCAGCTGTGAAGATAGGCAAAAACAACAAATCGAAGTGCCACTAATCCCAGAAGAAGTCTATAAAAGGACCCCATAAAAGTATGTTATCTCAACTGGAAAAGTGAACATAGGGAGCACTCGACAAGTCTTTTAGACTACTGCAATATGAAATTTTAAAAATAAAACCAGTCTTCCTAGGAGACAGCTTGGGCTGAATGCAAGGATGATATCTGATCTATTTTCCTGTTGACACTGAAAAAAGTACATTTCCATCCCTGCAGATTTTCACCCATACTGAATTGACAACAACCAAGCTGAGATATATATTGATATATGGATTTATGCACTTGGAGGAAGAGCTAATATGGAAAAGCAGCAATGGAGTCTCCCCTTCCCAACACCCTTTCCACAAGCTGTCCACATCGCCAAAACCATTGCACTGCACCTATGCATTCATTGCCTCCTTGGAAAACTGCTTGGGAACTTCAATACAACTATTACATAGGAGTAGATTATTCAATCTATCGAGCCTGTTCCACCGTTCAATGATGACAAGGCTGATTTGTATCACAACTCCATTTACCAGCCTTGGTTCCATTTTCCTCAATGGCCCTTACCTAACAATCAATCTAAAGTTTTGGAATTTTCAATTAATCCAATTACTGGGAGGAATGGTGGGTGGAGAGGGGCAAGAGTTTCAGGTTTCCACTGTTCTTCAAGGCAGCACACTTCAGTGATAAGTGCTTCAAGCAGAAGATAGCCCTTTTACCAGCACAAATTTAGCCTGAAATCAGATAAACTCCCCACAATCTTATTTATATCTGTATCCAAATCTTCATATTTTTTCTATGCAAAGCTGTAGCTAATGTTCAATAAAATGCTTTATCCAGATAAAGAGAATCAGAAATAAATATCAGTATTCTGAAAATTCACAAAATTCACAATTAGTGCTAATCTAACAGTATCTGCAGAGTAAGAATTAAAATAGGAGTTCTGTCTTTGTCCTAGTTGACAACAGAGATCTCAAGGCATTAATTTCAAACAGCAGGGGGTAACTCCCTTGTCCTGGCCAATATTCCCTAGTAATTACATTTCGTGGCTGCCAGTGTTGGTAGTCTTGACTTTGACAGCAACACGCTAAGGTAAACATTATTGTTTCCAGAGCTGCTAAGACCCCATGAAGGAAATGCTTTTCCCTGTGGCACCTGGGACAAAGAAATAAACACTGCCTTTGGGAGTTTTTTGGATACGTATAGACTGAGTGCAAAGCTCATCCATCCATACCAGTCACCAATGCAATTTTATCTTCACTATCATGGTTGGACCTTCCTGAATGTAATTCAACACCGCAGCAGTGTAGGCTATTAGAGAACAGCTTCTTTCAGTGGTTCTGTTACATAAATGCAACTGAAGGAAGGCCTCTAGTTTCCCTGCTTCTCCCAGGGCCCCAATGAAAACGAGAAGAGTGCAGTCTCACTGTGCTACCTACGGGCCTGATGAAATATCTTAAGATAAACAAACAAACACAGCACACTCCATTTCCCATTGAAATGAACACCCAACAAGTCTCATTAGAAACAATTCTTGTTCGTTAGTAGATCCTGGCTACAGGCTTTAACCCCACAAGCTACTCAGGTCAAACATCTGCAGCAGCAGAACTGTAGAGCTTCACTGTTATTTAGAAAAGTCCTCCATTCATCCTTGAAGATTTCACTGCCCTTGAGGTTTTGGCCAATGACTCCAATCGTATGTGTGTAATCTCGTTAAAATACTGAAATATGCTAGTCTGTGTTCAGCCATAAGGGTAAGGGAAGTTGACTGTTCCGATTACTGAATGGGCAAAGGTAAATCCATTCAGACAATGGACAACATAAAAAATTGCTTTCGTATTAATTTATACTGTATTAAGACGAATGCTTTCCAAGTGCAGGACCCAACCAGCAAAAGTCCCAAAGTAAAGTTTCCAGTCAGCCAGCTCTAGCATATCCAGCAAGTTACCACTGGCTGCACAAGACTTGAGTGTTGGTAACTAGCAGCACAAACACAGCATAAAACCAGCATTGTAGTAGCTTTAATGACTTAATTTAGAATCAGTTCACCAACTTGCCCAAGAGTTTCAGAAGCCTGCAGTATCCCTCTGTCCCTAATTTTGCATTCCCAAACCAAACACATTGTTCAACTCTTTCAAATATAAAGCAAATTGAAAACTAACAAATTAGTTATTCTCTAAGGATGGAAATACAGCCATGTGTATTGCAACAAAGGCTCTGGCCTGAATTTTCACTCCTGAGTCGGAGCGCAAAGTTAGGAAAATTCTCAGCTTCATGAACTGGACTTGGCAGAAAGTGCCTTGGATGGTCAGATTTTGTTCCAGGTGTGGTGGGTATCAATAGGAGTTGTGCCCGCCACCCTTGGGAACAGCTAGGAAGCAGCACTGGGGCTGCCGAGTACAGAGTTGGGCTGGGCGAAGGCTGACCTCAGTGATCCAGCAACTTTCCCCTGCTGCAAAAAACCCCAATAAAACAAAAAACAGCTCTCTAGCCCTCATCCCCTGACACAGTCCCCATGCCCCATCCATGTCAACCCAATCCCCATACCAACCAATGCCCCTCTACCCACCCCCACGGTCCTTTGCAGCCTTTATGCCAACTTAGTGCCAACCCATAACAACTCATTCCAATCCATGTCCCTCATCTGCACTCTTTTCACTTTTTAAAAAAAATTTAAAAGCCAGGAGAATTAAATCCCTTGACAGCTTTACAGTTCCAATGAGCTTTGACAGTTCCCCTAATAGCTCCCTTGACAGTTCCAATGAGTTTAATTCACATTTTATGCACATTCATGTCTAATTTTAACAATCCCAAAGTGCAGTTGACCTCTCCAAAAGGGCAACTTACCTCTCCCAAAGAGCACCTTCCCTCATCCAATGGTGTCCCTGTACCTCTCCAAAAGGGTACCCTACCTCTTCAAAGAACTCCGCTAACTTTAGACTTTCTCCTGAGTGCAAAATTCATGTTTTGGACATCCCACTGGCAAAAACTGGATCTGACTGGATTTCCATGAACCACGGATGTGCAAAATACAAACTGCCTTGTTCCCTCCCACCACCACCCCCCCTCCCCAAAACCCACCCCACACACCTAAAATGGCAGGTGCTGGGTTTGGGGGCAGGACTTCTGGAATCGGGCCTCTGGAGCCATGTTGGACAAGCCACCTCAGTCGTTGTGAAAATTCAGACCATTACTTCAAGTCAAAGCTTCCACAGTCGTATTCCAGGCAATGAAAACCTCAAGTACTCTTTTTAGATACACCCAAACTAGTCACCGTTAAAACACAGATCTGAAATTGAAATAATGGCATGTTACTTACTGGCAGGTGAGGGGGTACTGTAGCCACTGACAGGAAGCTGGTGCTGCAATCCATTTATGGATGGTGGTGAAAGGCCCCCAAGGACCGGTGGGAAGAAGAATGGGTAATGGGGCACTGGGTAACCATTTACGTGTCCATTACCTGGCGGTGTGCACGAACTGCTGTTGGTTGACATGGTGAAGTAAGACGTGTATAGGATAGTCCTCACATGTGCACCACGAAGCTGATCAGTGCATATCAAATCGGAGAAATGTCAAGCGAAACCAAAGGCAATGACAGCCTTGCGTGCAGAATTGATGTCAGAAACAAAGAGGGTTCATACAAAAAAATAACACCAGTTCTCCTAATAGAAAAATTAAAAAGCCAGTCTGTATTCCTTATGGATGGCAAGCCTGATAGTCAACCATTGGTTCCATATGAATCTATCCAAGTACTATCCTAATGTACATTGCAGCTGAACTCTTGTAGGAAAAATGCTCCTCACGTCCGCAGAGACTCCTTGAACAGTTGTTCTTCTCCTCTAAATCTGGGCCAGACTGGGTGTGCTTACACTGGAAAAGAACATAATTGTAAGAGCAGGGGAAAACTTGTTGAGAAACAGTAAATAACCACAGCTTTAAAATCGAATCTTACAGTAGAAAGGCAGAAGCATCTGGGTCCCGTTCCCCCCCACCCCCCCGCCAGAAAACAAGGAGGAGGGAGAATGGTGGAGGGGCGGGAAGGAGGATAAGAGTCAGTTCTTGTGTGTGTGTGGGCTTTGCAGAGCTGTATTACAGTGTTTAAAATAATTACTCCTCTTGTCCTGAAACATCTGATTTAAAAATACACCAGAGCTAACACGTGCAAATTAAAATGTGCAAAAATTGAAAGGGGCTTCTTAAAAATAATGGAGCTTGATATGAATTTCTACTAATTCCCCTCCCTTCCCCTGCCCCCCTCAACTTACCGACAGACCCTTGGCCCCTACATATTGCTGGGAATAAGAACCCCAAAGCAGTAGCATCAACATTTCTAAGCATATGGAACACATATAGGCCACTTTTTCAAAGCAAATATAGTGCCTAACAATGGCAAACACATTATTCAATCTGGTCAAAATCTGATTATGATATTTGAATTGCAAAAAATCACTATACTTCTCTTTGCTCAAAGGAGACTCTTTACAAGATAAACAGAGTTACCCACACACTTTGTGCAACTTCGAGTCTTATGATGAACCTGAGGGATTAAATTTGCTTTGCTGGCTGCACACACTTGGGTCCCAACGTTAAGTGCCAGCAACAGGGCAAACCAACAATTCCTTGCTACAGGGATTCCTCTTCCATTAACTGCTCACACACCCCACTGATGGGACCTGGGGAGAGGTCCACAAAGCTGAAACTGAGTTTCTCCCTCAGTCAAGACCCGCATTGACAGAACCTGTGACAAAGCCTAGCCAAGACTGCTCTGACAGCATTGATGGGAACTCAGCTAAAGCCTACCCAAGGCCATCTCTCCTTACCAGGCAGTCAAACAGCAATACTGAGGAGTTATATAATCATGGAATTGTACAGCACAGGAGATGACCATTTAGCCCACTGTGCCCTTGTTGGCTCTTTAAAAGAGTAATCCAGTTAATCCCATTACCTTGTTCTTTCCCCAAAACGCTGCAATTTTTTCCCCTTCAAATTTATCCAATTACTTTTTCAAAGTCATGCTGCTTCCACCACCCTTTAAGGTGGCCGTTCCAGATCATCATAACTCACTGCATGAAAAAATATCACCTCACTTCTGGTTCTGCTGCCAATTACCTTAAATCTTTGTTACTTAATCGCTCCTGACTTCCAAACTATCCGTAACCTTCTATTTTTCTCCACCTGCCCTTCCCCCTCAACAACATAAAACCAATCACATTTCTACCTCTCTCCAGTTCTGATGAAGTCATATTAGACTCAAAACGTTAATTCTATTTCTCTCTCCACAGATGCTGCCAGACCTGCTGAGTTTCTCCAACATTTTGTTTGTATTACCTTAAATCTGTGTCCTCTGGTAACTGGCCTTCCTGCCAGGGGAAATATAGTTTCTCCTTTTCATTTTATCAAACTCGTCATATTTGTAAATGCCGCTATCCAATCTTCCCTTAACCACAGCTGCTCTAGTGTAATGAGAAGTCTGCTTTTTTGTACAGGCTGTCCTTTCTTCCTTTCCAGTTAAAGGAGAAAATAGTGGAAATATATATATGATGCACAACAATAAATTTCATACAAGCTTTTGGGGTGTCTCAATTTTTTTTTTCCATTCAGGTTAATAGCAGAGAGGTCCAGAAAATAAATAGAAGACATTCTGTCCTTGACTTAGGGGCATCAGTCTCCACTGGGGCTCAACTTAATCATAGGAGTCTGAAATAAGGAATTTAACGACTACCCTGAACAGCCTCAACATTATTTTAACACTGTTTCTTTCATGGTAGTCAGGGACATGCTGGCAAATAAGCCTTTGGAATCTCTCTTAAGTCATTACAATCACCAATAGCAAGCTGAAGTTTTGCGATGAAAAGCATCAAACTGCTCAAACCCAACACTGCTGCCTATATTCGGTTGGGTACATTTAGAATTTGAACCTTTAAAGGGTGCTAAAATATAAACAGGGAATGTTGGGAATGCTTAACAGGTCAGGCAGCATCTGTGGAAAGAAACAGAGAATTAATGTTTCAGGTTGATCACCCTTCATCAGAACCATGACCCTCATCGACCTGAGACAGTAACTTTCTTTCTCAACAGAGGCTGCCTGACCTCTTGAGTATTTCCAGCATTTTCTGTTTATATGTGCATCTGCAGTATTTTGCTTCCATTCTTTCAAGGATGATACTTCAATGTCTTGGATTTTTCGGTCAGTGGCAAAGCAAAGAAACTCACTGTTCTTGAGAAGAGCTACTCATAAAGATCTGGCAACCTCGGTGGCAAGGTTTTCTGCTTTTCCTATGGCAAGTTAAATCTGGCATCAGATCAAGGGAATGTCTTTGCTGACATCAATGCTGCTGCTTGCCAACATGTAAGGAGCCAATCACATTTAAGTATTCATGTGCAGCAAAGCAGGAAATTAAGACCACTGAATCACTTGATTTATAATTTACATTTTCAGATTGTGAAATAAAGGGCTATGATGAATTAAAATAGAAGCTCAAATAAAGATAAACATACCTTTGAAAAATAATTTTTTTTAATGTTTAAAAAAAATGGGGATTACTTTATCATTATGGAGACATTTAACATTCCAAAAATACAAAGACGGCTTTATAGGGCTAGTGAAGGAGTTTAGCAGTAATAATGAAATTAGTAACCAGGTGCAACTTATTCAAACATTTTTACCGCAAGTAAACAGTGGTGGAGTGGATGCTTTCATCAAATCATGATTGCAATGGAGATTGGAATCTATGGGAACCTCTACAGCACATCCTGTGGAGGAGCACTGACTCACTGACCACCTCTGGATTCCCACATTATTCTGTGCGCATGTGGGCTCCCAAAATTGCTGTCAGTTTCAGTGGAGTAATGGTGGCAAACACTTAACAGTTTCGCTGTCATTGCCACAGTAAAATCTGGATTATTGGCTGTAAATACAATCACAGAAAAGGTACACAAACTATAACTATTCAGTTCATAGGAAAAACTTAATACAGAACAATGGAGAAGGGAGAAGCAGAGGCAGCTCTAAAACATTTTGACATGCGCATTTGAGAATATGCCATTAAGTTGCATAACAACTTGCCACCACACACATATTTCTGTGTTTGGATCAGAAGGATATGACTTTTTTTTGATACAAACAAAATGGAGAAGACAAAGTCACCAGTTGCTTCAATGAAGTTTACTGTTGACTCTCAGGTTTGTTTGGATTCCAGCAAAGCATTCTCAAGTTAACAATTTGCTATATGTTGCTGAAACCCTCATCTATGCACTGCTACTTCTAAACTTGACTGTTCCAATGGTCTCCTGGCTAGCCTCCCATACACCACCCTCCAGAATGCTGCTGGCCCGTATCTTTACTCTCACCAAGGCCTGTTCATGCATCATCTCCTGCTCAGTGATCCATATTGGCTCCCAGTCCTTCAACGTTGTGATTTTAAAATTATCAACCTGGTTTTCCAATCCTAACGCCCGCCACCCCCGCCCTTCCTTATCTCTCTAACCTCCTTCAGCTCTACAACCCTTGAGATCTCTGGGCTCCTCAAACACTGATCTCTTGTCCATCTCCTAGCTTAATCACTTCAGCCTTCAGCTGCGGAGCCTACGCTCTGGAATTTCCTCCCTGAACCTTTACCTCTCTTTCTCCCTCTTTAAGATGCTCCTTAAAACTTACCTGTTTGACCAAGCGTTTAGTCACCTGTCCTAATATCTCAAAGTGACTGGATGTCAAATTTTATTTAGTAACAATCCTGTGAAGCGCCTTGAGACATTTTACAATGTTAAAGGCGCTCTATAAATACAAACTGTTGTTGGTGCTTCTAAATCCAAGCGGTTAAATCCATCTCTCCAAGTTACTGCAAACGCTTTAGCAAGTGGATTTGAAATCCAAGTGGGAGATCATATTCAAACGAATTAGGAATTCACAATAGAACTGCATGCAGTTGGACCATGGACAGGTTCCTGTGCACCATGCACTATCACATTCAGTTTGAGTCAAGCTGATACACTCTGAAGGTAATTCTCTGGGGTGTACAGCCGAGGCATTCTTCAGTCCGTTTACATGCCAGGAGGTGCTAAATTACCTGCCACCAGTGTGCTGTGCACTTCAGTCTCAATCTATAACTTTGGATCAACTATTTCTCGTTGGCTGATGCAAACCTTTACACTATACCCCAATAGAAACCGAAAGAGGAGAGGTTTGAAACAGAAATACTTCTAGCTGTTTATTTTGTATAAGTTTCTGCATAATAAATACAAAATCCTAAATCCAAAAACACTTTACAACTAGACCACAAACTTCAGAGTCAATCTGGGATAAATCCCATGCCTAGAAATGAGAATTTATATTCTGAACTGTATCGCTGGTCCATACTCTAGGAGAATTTATAAAGCAAATTCATTTCCAAACTTAACTCACAGCAGGTTCTCTTCAGCCTAAGTTTAATAAGATGAATTGTGGTGTTGATTTACAGAAATGCTGCTTTTTCCAAATCGCCCTCTTGTATTATCCCTGTGAGCTCATTACTACAAACATTTGGTTTAATTAATTGTGTTATGACGAAACTAAGAATTAGAAAATGATACTGTAACAAGTTTAGCTGAAGTTGGTGTACCCCTTTTCTTGGGTTTTCAATGGCTGTCCACATTGGGCCTTCCTTAGGAAGAGGGCGAAAAGAGCCAGGTTTTTCATTATTTTTGTGATTCAGTGGCTAATCATGGAAAGGACAAGTGTGGAGCATGGGAGAGGATCAGCATCAGCTGTGATGCAACCCAAGGTCGAATAACTAGCCACTACTCCAACTAGGTTCACAGATAAACATTGATGACTTGAACAAAATGCTGAATTGTAGCCAGTGTCAGCAACAGCAGGAGGGGATGGAAGAAAACGAAGTGTGAAGACAATTTTTTAAAAAAGTACTCCCAGCTTGTACTCCTTTGGGCCTGTTATTTTGGTATCGGGGGGGTGACTGAGCCAATGCCACCTATAGGTTCCCACCTATTTGTAACCTGTTGTGGCTTCCCAGGAAATAAGTGAACTGCTCAGAATAAGAAGGCAATTTTAATAGTGTAAAGCAGGTGATATTGCGCCAGCTGCCCATTGAATCCTGATTTTCCTTAGCACTGAAATCAATGGAAAGCAGAATTAGAAGAGCTGCAAAACGAGCAACCAGTCCAATAATACCTCTTATACTATTGCCAAAAGTTAATCACCATCATGGGTTCATTCCATATCGTGATTTCAGTTGACCAAGAGACACAGAGCTTGAGGCAATGGACTGTAATTCTGAACCTAACTCCAAAACACAAAACAAATGGAGGATGAAGCATCTCCCTTAATGGATGGATTCAGAATGGTGGAACAACTGCCAAGCTTACAATTTTTCCTAGGTTCCACTGTCTCAAAACCGCTCCCTAAACTCCCCTATCTCCTCAAAATATATCTCTTCCACCAAATTTTTGGCCACCCCTCCTAATCTCTCCTCCTCTAGTTCAGTGATTACTTTTTTCCTGGGAAGGACCTTGGAATATTTTTATACATTGAGGAATGTACATAAACGTAAGCTGCTGCTGTATGCTCCCTGTCTAAGATGCACATGGGTGGCAGAGAAACAAGAAAGGGAAGGAAGGAAATACATGCATTTTTTTTTCAAAGGCTTGTCTCACCCGGAGGGTAAACAAAAAAGTGAAACGAAAGTCAATCAATCAGTACTGATAGAAGTAATGCAGGTAAATGCATTTATCTTAAAAAGGTGCAAGTCCCTTTGTGAGAATTCTTCAGTCACAAACATGCAAGACTCTCAGAAACTCGATCCATACTTAGCTTCAGGATTTCTGACATAATGCTGTTTGCACAAAATAATAGCCAGGTTGTCAAATGACATGTTACTGTTTTCAACATAATGGTTCTACACTGTATAATTAAAATTGGCAGTGTTAGTAATTTCCAAATTAGGAATATCAAACTTGTCAATGGTTCACTTTCAAATCACTTTGTCAACATGTAAAATAGTCACAAACTAAGAAATTCTTTTATTAATTTTGGTAAATCATCAAATGCATTGTTATTTTTAAAACTGCTTTATTTTTAAAGAAAAGTAAAAGCTCCTCATGTTGTATAGTTTTTGCTACACTATCATTTGCAGTGGAGATGTGCTGTGTCAAATATTTCAATTGTTGCTAGCTTGTTTAGAATACTGGAACTCTTTCATAGCCCACACTAATGTTGACTAAATGGGTTCCATTATGGGGATGTGGAACGTCCAGTGGTAGCTGGTAGGAACATGCCTCACTGACCAATGAATATCAAACAACTGGCTACTTACAGCAACCAGCCATTAATGTTGAAAGGACAATGATGCATCCTTTATGCGCACCGGTTTAATAATGTCACCCAAGTATTAAAAAGTACTGCTGAGAGCTGCCGCAACACACAAACTGGAACTGACACCTAAAGCACCAAACTAAATTTTACCTTTTTACCACAACAGTTGATGGGTATCCCTAACAGTTGATGGGTATCCCTAATACAGTAATTCAATCCCAAATACAATGAGCAAATTGATGTTCTTGTGCCTGTGCACTGGGTGAAGGGCATACAGGGAAGATCAGGTGGAAAGGATTATATTGATGGATAGCGAATTCAGCTGGTTTCAGGACCACCTTCCCACTCAGTTTTTCCAATACATAACATATGCAGTAATAGAAAGGTCTACCTCAATACATCATATATTTATGTGCTGCTCCATGGATCACCAGAACAAAGTTGATCTTCAATATTTATGCATTTAACAATATGTGAAACTGGACTTTCCTTGAAAACATTTCCTTCATCTTCCATTATTTTAGATCTTAGGTTAGGCAAGACAGTGCAGTTAAAAGAGTCTCATATGCCATTTAGCCTACTGGATAAAGGTACTGGTGGTGTAGACTTGAGACAGGCATACCCAGATTCAGATTCTAATCTGTAATCCGATCTCAACAGGGGCAGCACCTTCAGGGTTGCTGGGCTAGGGAGAGAAAATCAACCAGGATCCTCATTCACCTCCAGTGACTGCAGCATGACGTTGGATGACGACACCGTCGTGTTCAACTGTGGTATCCCTTATGGTCAAAAATGTTGATATCATAAGAACATAAGAAATAGTAGCCCTTCGAACCTGCTCCGCCATTAAATAAGATCATGGATGATCTTCTAATTCAACACCATTTTCCTGCACTATCCCCATATCGCTTGAAGCTTTTAATATGAAGAAATCTATTCATCTCAGTCTTGAACATACTCAACGACTGGGCCTCCACAACACTCTGGGGCAGAGAACTCCAAAGATTCATGAACCTCTGAGTGAAGAAATTCCTCCTCATTTCAGTCTTACACGACCTGGGCTAAATAAGGCGGCTCACACATGGTGAGCATTGACCCACTTCAAGCAAGCGCCCATGGGGTAGGGAGAAAACTGCTGGAATTAGGAAGTAGAAAATAATGCTGCCATGGCCACCAGATGTAGTGCTACATTATTTCTGAGTGCTGTATTAGGTCTGAGCCCCCACACCAGTAATACGCTAGCAATGATATCAATTGAGAGAGTGTTACAGTCTTCACTGGCCTGGTGGTGGTCCGGAGCAAACCACAATGATTATGCTAAGAACCATTTGCTCAAACAATTTAACTCCCACACTGAAGACATTCCAGTGCATGTGACTAAGAAGGGATTTACTTTGCTGTATTGTCACTATTATTTAAATACGAGCTCCATGTTCTCTCATAAGCAGATCTATGTTTTTACTTTGTCACAATCTCTGATCTGTCCCAGGGCAACACTTTTAATGTTTCCCATGATTTTATTTAACTACAATTCAGCAGTCCTTCTGGCAAATGGCTGCAAAATTTCCTCAGTAGAAAAATGACTTGACATTGTGCAGCCATCAGACTATTGCTGATTAAATTACTGGCCTTGGAACAGTTGGATATTGCAGAGGTCAAGTCGCCGTTCAGGCCCCCTCAGATTATTAATAATATGGTTTAATCATATAACACTGTTACCTCACTGCTGTAGAAGACAAGGAGAGTACAGCTATACACAGGCAGGGAAAGCTTGATGCTGTACACCACTGACTGGCCTGGGTCTCTAACAATTCCTATTGGAAAACAGCAACACGGCAGGTGACAGATTGAAATGTTATTAATTAAGTGGAGTAATCCAGAGAAACAGTACCGACTCCAGGATTCAGGAAATCCCTCTCTAAAAACACAGTACTTGATGACAGGTAGCTCGAAGGCCAGGCTCCAGACAGCAAGCCTAAAAGATAAACAGTTGTTCTTTTTGTTCATCTGGTTCCCAGCAGTCCTCCTCAATGCGTACACACACATGCAGTATTCCTAAGATCATACCAACCCTGCAATTCTTCTTCAAGCCCACACATCAGGAAGCACATTCACATTTTCACAGAAAGGCCACACAGGCTGCAGGATTTTTCTATGTATACTGTTACTGTTCTTATTTTGCTCTTCCACTTTCCTTCCTTTACCTGCCTTTTCTCTCTATCCTGTCACTTTTTGTGGGCTTTGGTCTCTTGCTCCATCTTATTGCTCTGTTCCCTTACTTCTTTGGCTTTCATAGGATGTAGGTTTTTAATCTGAACCCTTACAAGAATTACTGCAAGTAAATCCCTTCATAGTCATGTGCCCTAGAATGTTTTCAGTGTGGAAGTTAAATTATTACAGTATTTAATTATACTACAAAATGTCCACATTAATAACCCTCTTCTCTGACCAACAAACATATAATATAATATATACATATATATATATATATATATATATATAAAATGTGTGCCCCTGGTCTGTGTTTTTCTGTCCATTGACTCAAATGGCTGGAAATCATGAGTAGTATGATTGTGGTTTTCTGTTATATACTGGAGGTGGCCAAGGTATCTTGCCAGCGAGCTAGACTCAGAATATTGACATAAGCATTTTCTTTTATATAATAAATACATTGAAGAACTTTGAGACATAGGGGTTACCAGACTGTCATACTGCAAAACAGTGTTAGGACTGCTGGTTCAAACAAGAATTGCTTCTCAACTATTTCCCAATCCTGGCTGGAGATATTCAGTGAACCACCAATGAAAGAGCTCAAAATTCAGCACTATTTCAGTGACTAATTTTCCTTCACTATTTTTATACTGATTTAGAACAGGATCCTGCCCAAACCTTCAGAGCTCCTTTACCTCTAAGCATTATGTATACACTCATTCTATTATATCACCGGTCCCCCCACCCCCAAAGCAACAAGATCTCACCCTCCTAATCTTTGGCTTCTACATCTTTGTTGCCTTTGTCCCACAGCAACAAGGGCAGAAGAGGAGGAAAGTAGAATCAGGTAAAACCAGAGGCGCTTAAGAGCTTCATGAAGGTTAAATCCCAGAAGGTCAAGGATGAGCATGGGGCCAGGACAATCACCAAATCAAACTTCAAGCTGAACCAGGGCAAATTAGATAAATCATAAAGCATAGTTGCCTGAAGGATCCACTGTTAGCAGAAAACTATGGATGCTTTTGCAAATTGTTAAGTTGGGAAAGATATTCTTCCTGGAGTTAACAGAGCAGAGGGAATGGTGTAACTCTTTCGAGTACAAATACGTTTCCATCTGTTCCTATGCAGATGAAATTACACTGTTTCATAATTTGCTATGGTGAGATTTGAACTCTTGATCTTGGGGTTACAAGCCCAGTACCATAACCACTTGGCTATCATACCAGAACTGGGAATGGTGTATCCCCATTAAGGGCGACCTCACTCTCTTGATTGCCATCAATAGCCTAATTAGAAAGTGCACCTGGATGGGTACCAAATGGAGCCAAGATTGGGCTAGGCTTTGATGTCCTTTGGAGTGAGTTATTGTGTCCACACCTACCTAACCATTGCCGAATACAGCCAGTACCTTGAAGAGAGGAGAGGGAAAATAACCAGGAATGTTGTCCAACAGAAGTTCTAAAAAATTATACTGGGATATAGACACTGACCAGCCAGTCAAGATATTCCACACAATTACAACATTCATAATCAATAATCCATATAGAAAGGTTTGCTGATAACACTAATGAACATTTTTGTGACAGGATGAGTACTTCTAGATAGTTGTGGACTGCACACCAAAGAGCCAAGGATTTTAATCACAGAATGTAGCATTTTTATATAAACTGTTCCATTTCACTCCTAAACTGTAATGAGCTGCTTCTATGCTGCAATAACCTGCTCACTGATGCTCAGTTTGGATGCCACCAGGATGCTCAGCTTATTACAGCCTTGATCCAAACATGGACAAAAGAGCTGAACTCAAGAGGCAAGGAGAGTCTTCTCATCAAGGCAGCATTTTACCAAGAATAGCATCAAGCAGCCCTAACAAAAATGAAGTCAATGGGAATCAGGGAGAAAACTCTCCATGGTTGGCGTCATACCTAGCACAAAGAAAGATGGTTGTGGTTGTTGGAGGTCAATCATCTCAGTCCTATGCCATCACTACAGGAGTTCCTCAGGGCAGTGTTCTAGGCCCAAACATCTTCAGTTGCTTTATCAATGATCTTCCCTTCATCATAACATCAGAAGTGGGGATGTTCGCTAATGATTGTACAATGTTCAGCACTATTTGCAACTCCTCAGATACTGCAGCAGTCAGTGTCTATATGCAGCAAGATCTGGACAATATTCAGACTTGAGCTAATAAGTGGCAAGTTATATTCACGCCACACAACTGCCAGGCAATGACCGTCTGCACTTGACATTCAATGGTATTACCATCGCTGAATCTCCCACTATCAACATCCTGGGGAGTTTACCATTGACCAGAAACTGAACTGGACCAGCCATTATAAATACTTTTTTTTATTTGTTCATGGGATGGGGGCATCACTGACTAGGCCATAAGTTATTGCCTATCCCTAACTGTCCTTGAGAACTGAGTGGCTTGCTGGGCCATTCAGAGGGCATTTAAGAGTCAACCACATTGCTGTGGGTCTGGAGTCACATGTAGGCCAGACTAGGTAAGGATGACAGATTTCCTCTTCCCAAAAGGACATTAGTGAATCAGATGAGTTTTTACGACAATCGACAATGGGAATTCTGCAGAGAGTAACTCTCCTCTTGATTCCCCAAAGCCGGTCCAACATCTAGGAGGCACAAGTTAGAAATGTGATAGAACACTCTCCACTTGCCTGGATGAGTGCAGCTGCAACAACACTCAAGAAACTTGACGCCATCCAGTACAAAGCAGTCCGCTCGATTGGCACCACCTTAAACTTCACCCCTCCACCAATGACGCACAGTGGCAGCAGTGTACACCATTTACAAGGTGCACTGCAGGAACTCACCAAGGCTCCTGCGACAGCACCTTCCAAACCCACAAGCTCTTCCCACCTAGAAGGACAGGGCAGCAGATGCATGGGAACATCACCATCTGCAAATTCCCAGCCCAAACCACACACCATCCTGACTATCGCTGTTCCTTCACTGTCACTGGGTCAAAATCCTGGAACTCCCTCCCTAATAGCACTGGGCGTGTACCTACGCACCACATGGACTGCAGCGGTTCAAGAAGGTGACTCTTTACCACCTTCTCAAGGGCAATTAGGGATGGGCAATAAATGCTGGCCTAGCCAGCGACTCCCACATCCCGTAAACGAATAAATAAAAACAAACCACCACAGATGTACTGCGGCCTGCATATTATTTAAATATATCTTTCTCTTCCTCTCCTGGGCACCCTGGCCCCAGCTTGGGTACATTTTCATGGGAATGAGCGCCTTCTTGTACCTCATCAAAACATCCATTCTTTGCATGTAAACCAAGACAGCAAATGTCCTCCCCCATACTTGCCAGCAGGGGTCACTGGCTAGAGCAGAAAGCTTGGCTAATTTACCTCAGTTACAGCATACCGACTGCCACCTTGGCCAAGGCAAGTTCGTTCCTGTTGAGGTCCATTTCTTCAGGCACTCCTGGTACTTCATTCAGGATTAGGGTAAGGTATTAAATGACCACACAGAACATTTCCTGATGATGCCAACAATCCGTTTCCATACAAAGCTATACTCTAAAATATGATGTTTACAGAATACCGTTCATGCAAATTTCACCCATCAAAGTGTAAGGCAAATTACTCTGGTACTTTTGATAACGCTATCCCTGCCTGGAGCAGACCTGTTGAAACAGCTCAGGAGTTATCTTTTAATGGGTTAGGGTATTTACTTACTGCTACAAGAAAGGAATCCAAAATCTTTAATTTGCTTCAGCTGACAAAATATTTCAAATCTGACTCATGTGCACTATCATGACAAGAGGAGTTCAGGGATTGAGACTGCTATTTACAAGACTACACAATCATTTGGTCATTTCTCACTTAGGCAGGCTAGGGAACAGCTTCCCTCATGCTCCTTATGCACAGAGCCCTGAAGATTGGGAAAGTCTAATTTTAAAAAAAAAAAATGTTTTTTTGACATCGAATAAGTAAATATCACAGCCAGACAAATGTGATTCAGCTGCTACCTGTCGCAGCAGGCAGTGGTGTATATCAAAGCAATAAGCTAGAAATGTCCCACAGCGCCCAGGAGATGATAAGGGCTCATTTTGAAATAAATATTGCTGCTAAACTGACTGAGGCAGGAGTTCCTAATTACACCCATTACCAGGATGTATGGACACCAAGGGATAGCTAGAGGGAACAATGCAGTAACACTATCAGTCCTCATAGATTTTATATCATAGATTGAAGAATTGTACTGTCTGATTTCAAAGGGATCTATGAATTCTCCACCTCCAGTGTACATGTTTTCCCTCTTAACACAAGCTTTCCCTAGCTGTCTCCCCATCAGCAAAACAAAATCCCTCTTTGTTGGGTGTTGAATTTGGATTAAATGTTTTTTTTAAAGTTAGATCAGTGTTGTCACTGCAGTATAGAAAAAAGTACACTTGAGCCAAATCCCTTGAAGTTGTGAACATAGTTCTTCTGTGATAGTTTTAATTCATCAGCTCAAATTGCTCCCAGCACATATACTGCTAGTAACAGATTTCTAGCCACCAGTATTTCCAGTGTCTTCAGGAATAGCCCAAGCTTGAAAGGGCAGCATTTTAAAAAATTAACTATTGTTGAGTGTTTTTTGTACTTTAAACGAATATATTAAGATTGTTTTTTATTGGTTGATGGGATGTGGCATCACTGGCAAGGCCAGCATTTGTTGCCCATCCCTAATTGTCCTTGGATTTGAGTGACTGATATCTATTATCATATTTTAAGTAGACACACAATAAGCTGCACTAAGGAGTTCAACTACCATAGAATTCCTTGCATTTCCACTGAAAAACAAAGAGGGAAAGAAACATAAAATCACATGCCAGGCTACAAACTATAAGATTTTCTGAACTATCTTTTTTTAAAAAAAATCAATATTCTCATGTTTCTGTTGATTAAAGGGGTTAAGTCTGAACCCTTAATCAAATGTGACCTTCTTGAGTGGAGGAAGAGATTCATCAAACCCATCTGTTACAACAACAAAGGGAATGAGATGTGACAAGCAGCGCAAAATAATGGAGAAGATGAATGGCACACGCTGCCTAGACAAGAGGCAACCCTAACTACAGACTCCTTTCAGAAAAGAAAATGTCTTAACCTCTTGAAACTAAATAGCTATTGGCATGTCCTTCAGCTGCTAACTGTAATTTCTAAAATAAAATCTGGATTTTCATTGAAATCCTTCAATAACCTTTAACCCTTTGAGGACTGCAGTTGCTTGCTTCAACCAAAATCTAATACATTAGGTATAACCGAAGAATACTACCAGTTAAAGGCTCCATTAGTCAGAAGTCTATCGTTGTAGGCAAAAACTTCAATGAGAAGACTTCCTTACAGTGCTCCCATAAAAACACATGAACAATGACTGCTACCCCCATTACAGACCCCTACAATGGCCCTTATAATGCAAGTGGCAACACCAGGAGCATGCTAGCTCCATCCCTCATTTTATCTCATTACTGAAACTGGATTACTTTGCTTGATAAGTCCCAGCTTATTTAATTGGACAATCATACATCACATTTTCAGCTAAGGTTTCTTGTAGAAGTGACAGGAACACGTTTGGATTTTTTTTTGAACCCAGTTCTTCTGTAGCACTCTGATTCAGTCACATTTATTCTCATGTATTGTTTGCTATCCTTTTGTCTATCTACATCTATTAACACATTAAAATTCTCACAATTATACATGCTTCATGTAGCCTTTTTACATTATATATTCCTATGTCCACATTTATATGGGAAACTGCCTTAGTAGTCTTGTTATGCTGTAATTACAACCCGACAGTGGTGGTTCTTCACTGCCAGTTTTGCATCTTGCAACTCCTTAGTTTGCACTGCAGGCTGACTCACATGTTCCAACCAACATCGCTTCACTGCTTTCCAAATTACCATAAATTTGCCTATTTAATTAGAAACAGTTATATAAAATCGAAGTGTTATAAAAAAAATAAAGACAAAATACATGGTTTAAAAATGGAAATTGAATTATATCTGTGTGCCTTGATCCAATTAATCCTTCTATTTCACCAGGAGACTACAGTTGGTCGTGACTTCTTTGGGATGATCTTCATATTAGAGCAACAAAAAAGCAGAATAAAAGACTTACATTTAGAAAGCATAAGGTGCCTCAAAGTACTTTACAGTCAATTAAGTACTTTTGAAGTGTAGTCAATAGGGTAACAAAGGAAAAAAATGGCTACCAACCCCCGCACACCTAGCTCCCAGAAAACAACATGATAATGGCCAGTTTTTTGTGATGTTGATTAAGAGATACATATTGGCCAAGGTAATGGGGATAACTCCCCTCCTCTTCTTTGAGATAGTACGGTGAATCTTTACACGATTCGAGGGGGAAATGGGGTCTCAGCTTAACACCTCATCTGAAAGAGGGGCACACCTCTGACCATGCAGCACTTCCACAATATTTCACTGGAGAGTCAGCTTTGATTTTTGTGCTCAAGTCCTGGGGTGGCACTTGAACCCACAACCTCTGTCTCAGAGAGGGGAGTGATACCCATGCTGACACAAAATATCCCTGCACAAGTGATTCCTTGAATCTTTCCGATTGGGTTCCCTGCTGGCATCACAAAATTGGGTTTTATATATATGAAATTAAATATATTGGATATGACTTGCTACAAACAACACCATCATCACTTGAAATACAAATATTTCAAAATAATTACAGCACAGAAACAAAGCTCAACAGGTCTATACCAGGATTTATGCTGCACAAATCTCCTCCCACCCACTCTTTATTTAACACCATCAACATACCACTCTATTCCTTTCTCTCCTGTATGCTTATTTAACTACCCATTAAATGGATCTATGCTATTCGTCTCATGGTATTAATACATTCTAAGTAGGATATAATTTGTAAAAGAACCACATATTTGTAAGATGTCTTACATTTTCTTCCCCATTCTTCTCCTTAGGCCTCTGTGCCAGAAAACCACTAAGAAACCACTTGGTAAGCAACTTTCTGCCACACTTTAGCCAGGAGTTGCAACTAACTACAACTTGCATTTATACATTATCCTTAATGCAGTAAAACACCCAAGGCACTTCACTGTAGCAGTATTAAATAAGATCCAACACCTAGGGGAGAATTTTCTCCCCATCGGCCAGGCCGGTTCAGAGCGGGCACAGAGCCGATCACCGCCTGTGTGCCGCCATTTTACATGGACAGGCCAATTAAGGCCCACCCAGCGTGACATGCACCCGGTACCTGTGCGGGCGGGGGGGGAGGAGGGAGAGTCGGGGCCTGCACTCTTTCATGCACACGCGCAGAAATCTGTAGGCACGGAGCTGCCTCAAGGAGATTAAGTACATGTTGAAGAGTTGGAAAAATAGAGTAAATAAAATCATTCAGACATGTCACATGAGCTGGAACATGCTATGAATTTTAAGAACATTTTTTATTTAATTAATAAAACCTTCATGAAACCTCATCCCGCCTGTGGATGAGGTTTCACGAGAAATGCAAAGGCTGCCTGGGCTCATCGCCTGCCCGACAACTTTTTTGCCCACATACTCAACCTATTTGCAAACTCCTTATGTGTCCTTCACAACACACTTTCCTCCCTACATACAAACAGAAAATGCTGGAACAATT
Organism: Carcharodon carcharias; assembly: GCF_017639515.1. Lineage (NCBI taxonomy): Eukaryota > Metazoa > Chordata > Chondrichthyes > Lamniformes > Lamnidae > Carcharodon > Carcharodon carcharias. The sequence continues at coordinate 13,647,150 of NC_054489.1, forward strand.
CAGCAGGTCTAGCAACTTCTGTGGAAAGAGAAACTGTTACTGTTTCGAGTCTGTATGAGCCTTCTTCAGTTCTGAAGAAGGGCCATACAGTCTCGAAATGTTAACTCTGTTTCTCTCTCCACAGATGCTGCGAGACCTGCTGGGTTTTTCGAACATTTTCTGTTTTCAGTGGGTAGGGTGGGGGAGGTAAGCAGGAAGGGTGGAAGGAGTGGCAAATGGGTGAGATGGCAGGTGGATGAGGTGGTGGTTGGGAAGGGTAGCCAGGGTCAAGGGCTGATCAGGTTGGGTCAGCAGGATAGTCAGTGGTCAGGAGGATGATTGGTTGAGCGGGGTGGTAGGCTCAGGTCGGGGAGTAGTTGGAGGTTGAGTGAGAGCGATTTGTGGTGGGAGGGGGCGGGGTCAGTTCTGTACTTTGGCTAGGATTTTTCTGTCTAATCTTTCCTAGGTAACTATTCAGCTAAGTCCCATGAAATTGTCTGAAGTCTCCAACTTTGCAGAGGGAATTGCCTGTTGTAAGTTAAAACTTGCTGAGCAATTCGTACAAGGTCAGCACTTCAGGACTTCCACAGGGTCCATCTTGGGTCATACGTCCAGTCTCTGACCGGAGGCCGGAAGATCTGGGCCATGGTTATGTTTCAGATTGGGAGTTTGGGTTAGTTCAGACATCAAGTTTACTTCTACTACTTAAATGCGTACTGTATTTCAGTTCCAATGCACCAAAATCACATGAAAGAAAAAAATGGGTTTTACCAACTCAAACTTACTACTCAAGAGTTAAATGCAGTGCCACATATGCTGTCTTTTCTTGCCATGCATCTGCTTAAAGCAGTACCGGGCTTCACCTGGTGCTGGATCAAACTTCCATATTCCAATTCAATTCAATTCCAAAGTGCAGATATCCCCATCAAAATTTTAATTATGTTTATTAAACTCTAATTGCACATACAGCATCTCAAGTGGTAGCTGCTCACAATGTATGTTAGGCAAAAACCACTCGATTCCAATTCTGTTACATACTATCCTTCACTTACCTGTGGATCTCATCCAGGCTAAAGGTGATGAACAATGTGGTGCCATGCCGGATCTGTTTTAATAACAATGGGGGCTGCTCAAGATCTCTCCTGTATTAAACAGACCCCATTATATATAATTTTATTAAAACATTTCTTTCCTATTAAGATTAAAATGGGCTGATCATTAAATGTAGTAGAAATTCCTGAACTTGTTCAGAAGGAATTAAAAATTGATATAAAAAAGGTTGAAACTGTGTACTGTGGTTTAGTTTCAAATTTTAAAAAAAGCTTACACAGTATCTTAGTTGGCTCCCCTGATGATGCAATGAGTTTATTCAGTGAGTAGAGGCAATATGAGAAGCTACTATTCCTTGCCTGTCCTAACTTGGTGGATCTCATTCAGTTGGTGTGGTAGATACTACTGGCCATAGCTTCTTCAGGTTAAAAAAGGAACACTGACTGTGATTCTCACTCCTGATTGATTTTGATTGGCTCTTGCTGAAAGTAGACATATGTGGTATCAGGTAAGGAGTGGACTGGAATTGTTACAATGCCCATTTCATTACACCTCATCTCCCCCCCCCCATGACTCAATGGCCCTCCAACACTTGACTAGCTTGGCCATTGCAATAAATAACGGTCAGATGGGGGAGGCAAAGGAGCACACCTAGCACCAGTGGAAGTTTGTGCCAGTAAGGAGTTATTAACGCAAGGAATAAATGCCTTCAAGAAATGAGGGGATGATAAGAAGATTAGCATTAAAAAACAGGACGAGCATTAAAAATAAAATTCCCCATGATGTTATATGGGAAGAAAATTGGGGAGGAGTCTTGGATTAAATATTAATGTGCAATATATTTTCTTTTAAACTGTGCCTGGGGAAGCATTCGCCATAATGGAGGGCTGCTTTTACAACATACACAGTGTTAATGAGAGAAGTGCCTAAGCTTCTGCCATTTACTCCCCAATGATTCTTCTTGTTTTTCATAAAATACTTTTAACAAGTTCATTGCTCATATCTGGCTTGATTGTGTTTGTTTTGTGACCACATTTGTTTGTTGTAATCGTAAATGTCGAGAGAATTTCTGATACATCACAAAATTGCCAACCACAACCCTGAGCATTCAAGGAAAATGTTAAGAGCAAAATAAACTAGGAAAGGTATCAGCAAAAACAAGCAAATCTGTACACTAAAATAATCAAAACTTCAAAATAGTGAAAGCCAGGAACAGATGATTTTTTTCCTTCACCAGCTAAATCTTTTTTTTTGATTCAATGCAAACCATCTACAAAACACTGGGCTGAAACCGGTCTCAAGTGCGAGTGTAAAATGGGCGACAGTGCATCAGCGTCTCCTTTTACAGCTTGCTCGATTTCCTTTTGGAAAAGGAAACCAGCCGAAGCGTAAAGTGGGCTGGCATTTGCTGCTTTCTGTAGTAATACACAGCCAGGAAACTCATACAAGATAACAGGCAGCTAGGAATGCATTATACACATAGTAATAAATAGCCAGGATAACAGATAACTAAGACTATCTCCTCAGATGTCTTATTTCATGTGAATAGACATAAATTTGTACAAGTGGTTCAAACTGAAGAGCTCCTATGACTACATGATTCAAACTGCAGTGATATGTGTTATCTGACTGGCATAAAATACTTGCCTAACAAGAAAACTTTGCACTTTAAAAGTTTGTTATTGTTTAATCTTTGCATATGCCCCAGAACACAAAGGCAGCTATAAAATAATAATAAAAAGCACATAATATTCCATTCTTTCTTGATGTAATCCAAAACCCAGGGACGATTTCCTTCGTCCTCCTGATTAATCACCACTTTTGCCCCTCCCCTTCCCCACTGCTGAAATCATAATTGACACTGTTTTCTGCTTATAGCTCTACGCCTTCTTTGCTGGCCTCTGCCCTCACAGACTACATTTCATTCAGAACAGCATGGCCATGTCCTCATCTTTGTAACATCTACACCCTTGAAAATCTCCATCTCCCAATAAATATTTGGGTGTCACATGGATCCCAGTTTAGCATTCGTGCAAACCAGTTCAGTTTTTGGATTGTGTGCCTCCACAAGTGTAAAAAAACTAATGCAGTGGGTGAAGGCAATGCCTTGTGAGCTGATCCAGGTCACTGTTCGAAAACAAGAAAATGAGCTAGTTCAGCCACTCCCAAGTAGTAACCCCATAATCAGAACAGAAGTGAAACTGTTATAGTTCCTGGCCATCAGAAGGAAGTAAAGGCAGAGATTAGTGTTGGGTCCTAAAAAAATAAAATTGAACTCATCATTCACTGAATTTCATTGCAAGCTTCACAAGCCAAATACAGATGAGGGAAGACATTTGTTTCATATCAGCTCATCCACCTGCAACAGAGATGTTCAAACATATTACTCCCAATTAATTAACTTGCTGGAATTATTTGAGGAGGTAACAGAGAAGGTTAATGAGGGCAACACTGTTGATGTGCATGGGGATTTTCAAAAGTCATTTGATACAGTGCCACACAACAGACTTGTGACCAAAATTCTAGCTCATGGAATAAAAGGGAAGTAGGCACTTGGATAAGAAATTGGCTGAGTGACAGGAAACAGAGAGTAGTGATAAATGATTGTTTTTCAGACTGGGGGAAGATTTGTAGTGGAGTTCTCCAGGGGTCAGTGTTGGGACCCTTGCTCTTCCTGATATATATTAATGGCCTAGACTGTGTTGCTCAGGGCATGATTTCAAAATGTGCAGATGATACTAAGATTGGAAGCATTGTCAACTGTGATGAGGTTAGTCGTGAACTTCAAAAGGGCATAGACATGTTGGTGGATTGGATAGACATGTGGCAGATGAAGCTCAATGCAGAGAAGTGTGAAGTGATTCACTTTGGCAGGAAGAATATGGGGAGACAGTATAAAATAAAGGGGAAAACTCCAAAGGAGGTGCAGGAACAGAGGGACCTTGGTGTATACGTACATAAGTCATTGAAGATGGCAAGGCATGTTGAGAGAGCAGTTAATAAAGCATATAGTACCTGAAGCTTTATTAATAGGGGCATTGGGTATAAGAGCAAGGAAGTCATGTTGAATTTGTATAAGACACTAGTTAGGTCTCCTCTGGAGTGCTGCTTCCAGTTCTGGGCACCATACTTGAGACCTGAGGAAGGATGTGAAGGCATTGGAGAGAGTGCTGAGGAGGTTCACAACAATGATTCTAGGGGTAAAGAACTGTAGCTATGAGGATAATTGGAGAGGTTGGGACTGTTTTCCTTGGTGAAAAGAAGGCTGAGAGGAGACTTGATAGAGGTATTCAAGATCCTGAGGGGTATGGACAAGGTAAATAGTGAGAAACTGTTCTCACTCAAGAAAGTACCAAGAACCAGAGGGCACAGATTCAAAATAATTGGCAAAAGGAGTAGTAGTGCTGAGAAAAAATTATTTCACCCAAGGGTGGTTGGAGTCTGCAACAAACTTCCTAAGAGTGTGGTGGAGGCAGGTTGAATCGAAGTATTCAAAAGGAATTGAATTGCTATCTGAAAAGAAAGCACGTGCAAGGTTATGGGGATAAGGCAGGAGAGTGGGACTAGGCAGAATGCTCTTTCAGAGAGCCAGTGGAGATTCAATGAGCTGAATGGCCTCCTGCGTTGTAAATATTCTGTGATTCAATTATACTTGCATGGCATTCTCCAAATTCTAACCCACTGTTCTTGCTGCATCGCTCTGCATTCTATTGACCATTTTGACTTCACACTATTCATGCTTCTTAACACAGAACTGCAGTCATTTCTTTTGTGCATTTTTAATTGAAAAAGAAACAGCACAAGTGAAAAATGATATACAGAACCACACAGCAGATTGCCACTCAAAATATTTGCTGAATAAGCCTCCCCGATGTCTGCCTATGTAGTCAGCTAAACATCTCTGTCTCAATAATATTTTGGCAACCAGGAAAACAATTTCATTGTCAGTAATACTTAATTGGTAATGCATGAGATTTACTCATGTTATTTGAATAAGCAGGAGAGAAAACCTCCATAGATGTTAGATTGACACAGTGGGGGGGGCGGGGGCGTTGAGGGGCAGAATCAAGGGAATGGAGCAAGACAGAGGTCCTACACAACATGCAAAATTACACAGAAAGAAGACATAAGCAAACCTGAACAAAGTGTACATCATGAAAGAGACAGAAATACTCAGAAATTCATAAGATTTGAGTTCATATAAACTCCATTATCTTGATTTGATACATTCTCAGTAGGCTTTTGTTTTATTCTGTGTTCAGGGTCTAGATGGGGTTTTTTGGGATTTGTCTATTCTCCCAAAAGCGGCTCAAGACTGTAGTTTGTTAAAACCATTACTCTTTATTTACAGATACTATGTACATGTTAGGAACTCTGCACGAGGTTGGAACTTCCACTCCCTCCAGATCTCTGTTTCTCAATCATGTGATTACAAGAGCATCATATGCTTCTGATGTTAACCCTATACTCTACATTTCCCCGAAGTCTTTATCCTAATTATATACATCCTCGTACATCTCCATCCTAAAATCTCAGATTTCACAGGGTAAGTCTCTGAGGTGCTTGACGCATCTCCCCAATCTTGTTCTGATCTCTTTTTGAAGTCAAGGACATTTCGCACTCTCCCTTCTGTCAGTATAAGTACCCTTCTCATGGGTGGCTGCAGAGCTTTGTTTTGTGTTTAGTTCCTTATCTCCATCAGGGTCGGCGTAGTAAGCGCAAGTTTGTATTGGCTTTTTTGCCGAGGATATTAAGATGCTGCGGTTTCTCCGTCATCCCCTGGTCTGTCTCAATCCTGTATGATCCCGGTTGTTAAGCTCTTTTGATAATTATGCTTACTTTCTGTTGGTCTCATACCCATACTCTCTCCCCGGACTTCAAAACAGATAAGTCTCGCGCTCTGTGCACGAGCCCGTTTGTTTTTCTGTTCTACCACAAGCTGTTTTTACCCTCTCGAGTTTGTTTGAGATAATATTAGGTTTTAGTTTCTGTTGCACAGCTGGAAGTTGTGTTCTCAATGTCCTTCCCATTCCCAACTCTGATGGTGAGAAACTATTTTGTAGCGGTGAGGTTGAGTAACTCAGAGGAGCTAAATTAAGATCTTGAGTTTTCTTCAAGTCTTTGATGGCCCGTGCATCTCTCTCAGCTTCTCCATTTGCTTGAGGATAATGAGGTGAGCTGGTTATGTGAATTAATCTGTATTCCTTCGCAAAATTTTGGAATAATTCATGAGCAAATTGCGGAACATTGTCTGACACCATAATGACTGGAATGCCATGTGCTGCATAAATTCTCTTCAGTGATTGAATGACTGCTTCCGCCATGCTGTGCAATCTCTTCACTTCAATCCATTTTGAGTAGTAATCAATGACAATATGAAACAACTTGCCTTTAAAATCAAATAAACCCATTGCCAGGTGTTCTGGTGAAAAGTAGAAGGTGATAGTGGTTCTTTTTGATCTTGGCTATTCACTGCACACGTAAGACAATTAGAAATCATTTCTTCTACAGAACAAATAATGCCTGGCCACCAGTATGATTGCTGGGCTCTTGCTCAACATTTTGCTATCCCCAAGTGACCTCGATGAAGACTCTGAAGAATATCAAGCCAAAGTGTTCTCAGAATGACTGTTTGGTGTTTAAAAATTAGGAAATCATCAATGATTGTGAGGTGTTTTCTTTGTTCGAGGTACTGTAGTAATACTGGATTGTTAGGAGCATAGTCTGGCCATCCTTCCAGACAGTATTTTCTTATCTGGTCACACTCATCATCTTGATGCTGTGCTTGTTTTATCTCCTGCAACTTTTTTGCAGTAGCCGGTAGTTGTTGCGTAATGAAAGGTGTATATGCTTCCACTTCCTTGATGAAATGCAAATCCTCTAGATTGGTTCCTTCAGCTGGTATCCTCGATAGGGTATCAGATGTCGACTGGTACTTCCCTTGAAAGTACTCTTGTTATGGAATCATATCTCTCTAATCTTAATCTGAACTGTTGGATTCTAGGTGGCATCTTTGTAATCTCTTTCATGTTCAGAAGTTTAAATAGTGGCTTACGGTCTGTTTCAATTTTGAACCGTAATCTCATGGTAGTCTGAGAATTTCTCACACGCCCACGTTGTTGCCAATATTTCCTTCTCAATTGTACCATGTCTTTTCTCTGTGCCTGAGTGACCTCGAGACATAGTAAACTGGTTTAAGGATACTGTCCCACTGTGCTTAAAATAATACTGCACCCAGATCTATAGACGATGCATCTGCTGCTACTATGGTTGGTAGTTCTGGGTTGTAATGTGCCAAAACTTCAGAGGAAGTTAAAAGATTTTTGATTTTCTCAAAAGCATTTTACTGGTCCACATTCCAGCACCACTGTTGACCCTGTCCCAACAGCTGTCTCAAAGGTTCATCGATCTCTGCCAAATTTGGTAAGAACGTGCCTGCTTGGTTGGCCATCCCGAGGAATCTCTCAAGCTCAGTAACGTTCCTGGGGTGTGGAAACTCTTTGATCTTTGTTTTTCGTCAGTTGACTGCTATTCCAGATGCTTGTACAATGTGACCTGAAAATTTAATCATAGGTTTGGCAAACTCACGTGACTTTCAGGGCTGCTCTAACTCTACGGTCATGATCTTCTCTTGTGCAACCATGTACAAGTTCTTTATCCATATGGCATATTACTTCTTCCATGCCTGCTAGGGTTCGAGAGATTTTTCTTAGGAACGGATGCAGTTCTGAATGGTAATCTATCAAAACAATAATGACCAAATGGTGTTATAAAAATGGTCAGCAATCTGGATTCTTTGTCCAGAGACAACTAATCCACTGTCTGGTGAATAAAGTTGGCTAGTTTGGCAAGATTCTCATTCACTGAGGCCATCAGGTGGATCTCACGTTCAAGTGATTTGTTGAGTTAAATCCAGGCAGATTCTAATTGAGCCATTTGGCTTTGGGGCTGTGACCATTCCTGAACACCATTTTATTGGCATGGTGACCAGTGATATAATTTCTTGCTGTTGTATTTTCTCAATTTCACCCTTGACTTTATCCAAGAGTGAGTGAGGGACTTTCTTTGCTATAAAGAGGCAAATTGGTACAGCATTAGCTTGTAGGGTGATATGGTACTCAGTTTTCTAAAGCCTATAAATAACCTTGGAGATTCATTCCTGAATATGCTGCAGTAATGTTCATCAGCATCTTCATCAACTTTATAGCTTAACTTCAATTGTAAGCACGTTTGCCTGCTTAATAAAGAAGATTCTTGATTCTGGATGACATACAGAGGTTCAATGGTTTCTCTATCTTTTTTACTTCAATTTTGCCATATGTTGGCCTATGGTTTCAAGTGTAGTCCTCCCTGGGCCCTGTAACTTGATAGATGAAGGCTACAGTGCTTAAGTCATTTTACTTTTTCGGATGAGACAGAAACTCTTGCCCATGTCTAATTTAAACACTGTGGGTGTCACCCACTACAGGTTTAATACTACAGTATTTATTTTCCATTTCATTTACCTCCCCTAGGAAAGTTATTTCCTTTCTCTGTGGTTCTTCCACTTCTTGTATGTGGTTTGGTTTTAATATTTTTTCCTTCTTTTTGCAGCTTGCCTGCATTTTAGATCGGCAGACTGTTTTAAAATGTTCTATTTTTCCACAGTTGTGGCATTTTGCTCCCCCTGCTGGGTATTCTTCCACTTGTGCAGGGTTTTCCCGCCATACTGAGAGCTTTTCAAGATGGCGATTGGCACACTTTTCCCTGCTTTCACGAGCTTCTGCTTTGATGCGCTCTCTCTCTTAGGGCCGACATATTGAACAGCCTCACTCATCCTTTTCCATGGGACCTCACCTTCTCCACCAGCAAACGCTTTATTTTGTCTTCTGAGCTCAGTTTGTCTCCTAATTTGTGGTGCCTTGATTAGAGTCATCTAAGATCCCAACTGCTATTCAATCATGAATCAATTCATCCCTCAGTATTCAGCAGTCCCAATTTCTTGCCAGCTTGTATAAATGAACAGATATTATCTTTGTTTTCGCTTGTTAAATTTTGTCCTTTCTATAATTAAACTTTTGTAAACACTGAAGTATGAATCAAATGCTTGCAGAACTTATTCGTAAGAAGTTGAAGTCTCAATGACTCCCTGTCTCATTATTACGTCATTAGCAATAGTTCCAACTACATAGAGTAACTTAATGACTTGATCCTTTTGTTCTTTATTGTGCATATCAGTAGCAGTTCTACATTTGGAAAACCTCGTTCTCCAGTTGTCTCAGTGTTGAGCCTATTGTGAGCCTTCAGCACTCCGGAATGATTTTGGGAGTAGTAATGTGGATCCATGCTGTTACTGAGCCCTGGAGTTGTTGCTGCTTCACTGGTGCTCCTTGTTGCTTCAGGTCTGTGCCCACTATTGTCTGGACTCTAGGTGTCTCTCTCAGCTTGCATCTGCTGCACCCACAATGCTACGACGTTTTGGTACACTTCGAATCTGTTCCTTTGGTCCTTCTTTCAAGGATCTCTTGACCTACCAGGTCTGTAGCTGCTTCTTCAAGTTTTATGGATCTTTCACTCACTGTCCTCTGCTGCGATGTTTTGTTGTATATTCAGGGTCTGGCTGGGGTTGCTTGGGGTGTGTCTATTCCCCAAAAGCTGCTCGAGACTGTAGCTTATTAATTTATAGTTTGTTTATTTACAGATAATATGTACATATTGGTAACTCTGCATAAGGTTAGAACTTCTCCTTACTCCAGATCTCTGTTACTGAATCATATGATGTTACATCATCAATACATCAGCATGTGCTTCTGACATTAACTCTTTTACTCTTCATTCTGCTCTCTTTTTGTCTTTCTGTAATTTAATTTTTTCTTTTAAATCAGTAAGGTGAAATTTGTGTTCGCATTTCTCTTGTCTGTGTTTCATTTCAGTTCAACATTAACAAACTATCCTTAATCAAGTTCCAGGCCCCAGCAACAAACAAGAACTATAAACTTTGAAAGTACAAACCCAATGTATCATAGATCAATTAGTGTTGTAGCTTTCAATTATTTCCTGAAGATAAAAGCATGCCCAAGGAAGCCCTTTCACAGACTACTGGTTTTACTTTTGCACATTCACACATGATTGGAATATTAGATACACAGCTGTTTTCAAATGTTCCATTTCAGGTCTATCAGTAGACTGCGCAAAATGTGCCATCCTAACGTGAGAGCGTTTATTGCAGTCAAGCATAATTCCAGAAATCTAGGCATCAATGAGGCTTGGCCATCCAAATGATTCATGAATCAAAAATGTTTTGAGTCAAGTTTTCCACATCTTTTCATGTGCAAGTGACTACTTTTTTGTCAGAAAACCTCTAATAAACTTTGAAATAGTCATACAGGTCATTCTGCATAAAGTACTCAACATACCCCGCGAAAATCTGACATCTTTCCACTTTCCTCCTCATTATGGGATCATTCAATCATATTGGTTGACTGGTTGAATTAATGCTTTCACTACCTTCCACTACAGTTTCCGCCTGTTCTCAATTAAAAAAGGAATCAAGTCAAGTTCAGGAGGGGTTGTAGTGAAATGGCACTTTGTTATCATGCCCAGAGACTATCTAATCTTGCCAACTGCTTCACATGAGAGCACTTTCTTCAACTGCCTCTGTGCAGCAATGTTATAGAAATATTCTGGTGTTATACTGTAACTTCAATGCCTAAACATTGAGGGGAACTCTCTGCTCTTTTTCAAAGAGTATTGTACGCACTTCTATGTCCACCTGAGAAAGTAAAGTGTCCATTCTAATGTGTCAACTGAAGATGGCACCTCGGTACTGAACCGTCAGCCTAGATTATTTGTTTAAATCTCTGTTGTGGGGCTGAATCCAGAATTTCTGGCTTAGGGCTCAGTGGTTGCACTTTCACCTAAGATATCAATTATTATTTTGTCTAAACAGGCATTCTTTATGTGAGCCAAAACTTGGGGTGCCAGCAGCTCTTCCAACCATGGAATGCACCAACATGTCCCATCTCACCCGATAGGCATACATGCACACTTTTCAGTCTGAACTTCTGGGTGGTGATTAGGAGATCAACCCTAGTACCTGAGTCAAATGATATCTCAGAAGGCATCAATTAACTCAGCGTCATCCTCATACACAAATAATTACAAAGACAAGTAATTAAACAGGATATAAAAATGATTTGTCCAATGTTTAGCTATGCACACACCAAAATGGCAGACAAGCATTAGTGGAAACATTGTAAAGTAATATATTTTGTCCAAATAGAATAATTTAATGTCTTACTTAGTCTTGCAGTCAGAGGTTAGAGTATACTTACTATTTCCCTAAATCTGATTACCCAACTCTAATGTAAACTCATTGAATTTTGTGCTTCTAATCAGCACCAGCTTGAAGAGAACCCACTTCCGGGGTAGGTTTCACATCAGGGTCAATCTGCAGGCACTGCAATGTAAAAGGTCACTGATCTCCTGCCAGATTTGCTTTCTTCAGTGCAACCAATCTAAAAAACAAATGCTGCTCTCATGCTCGCAGTGCTTGACGCACACCCTCAGCATCTGCCATAGCAATATCAATTTCATGCAAAATTGCGCACTTGTTTCACAAGTTCCCTGTGGGTGCTGAAAACCAAGGCTGTGGCTTTTCTGAGGTGAAAGTAATTCTACAGGCGCGTTCTGAACAAATGTGAATCAGACACTGAGGTTTTTCAGCTTTGTAACTGGTGAAACATTGCAACATTCCTCCATTGACGCAAGTTGGATGCAGTGAGCAAGAGGGGCTGTATGCCACCGCGATAATGCCTTACCACTGGGTACTTGGATCTTCTGGTTGTGCAGATGTCATAAAATGAGTTAGAGACCAGAAACCCTCCAAAAGATGAACCTCAGAATTATTGCCATCAACTTTCCCACCTGCTGACATTATTTCTTTGTGTTGAGAGGTTATATTTGTCATCACTCAGAAATATTCAGAAATCATCTGCAATGTTTCTAGGATTACTAATGCAAAATTGAGATACTTGGGCAGTAAATCAGGCTACACATGGTAAGTCTACGTTATCGACATTAAAACACTGACCACATTGCACAAACATTTCACTATTTTAAAGCACTTTGCGATGTCCTAGGGTTATGCAAGGTGCTATATAAATGCAAATTCTTTCTTTTCACTTAAAGTGTAGAAATTAATGAAACTTACTGGAAGGTATTATTTCAAGCAAAAAAGAGAAACGGAAAGGCTGCGGAAGCTTATGTAGGAAATTCCACAGAGTGGGGATTAGACCGCTGAAAACCTAATAGTTAGATGGGATGAGAGGCAGACACACAAGAGGCCAGTGTTGGAGGACTAGAGAATTCTGGGGTTCTTAGGTTTGAAGAGCTTGCGAGCGAAATGTCCTGAAGAGGTTAAAATATGAAGATGAGAATTTTACATTGTGTTCATATCGTTTTTTTTAGCGACTTCAGAATATCCCAGAGCATTTCACAGGCAACAAAGTACGTTTGCATTGTTAGCACTTTTGAGATGAAGCAATCTGCGCACAGCAAGATCCCACAAACAGCAGTGAGATAAAGGACCTGGCAATCTATTTTAAAGATGCTTGTTGAGAAGTAAATCTTCAATCAGTCAGAACAAGAATTCCCCGGGTCTTCTTCAAATAACGCCTCTTTCGTATCTACCCGAAAGCGCATTTTGTTTGTGGTGATGGTGGGAGGTGGGGGGCATTGGTAGCCCATAAAAAACATTTGCAATTTGTCTCACCATGTCATTACGCATTTTAGCTAGATTAGTATCATTTGTGAAAAAGAACTGATTCACTTGCATCTTAACAAAACTGACTCCGGAGATTACTGGAATCCCTTCAAGATATCGCTACCATTTGCATCAAAATGCATATGTATAAATACTTCCTAATGGGAAGTTTCATGCATCATTAGAAAGTGAGCGCAGCCTTTCTTGCCTTCTCTACCCAAAACAGTAGTTCTGATAATCCTTTCTATACTTACAAACTCGGCTCTAAGGTGGGAATGGGAGTGTTGCTAAATCCACAATCCGGTACCTGTTTAACTCAGCTATGGTAAAGAAAATAAAGCTATCAAATGGCTTTATTGCACACCACGCTTCATTTATTCTGCTTCCGAGGCCTCTTCCCCTATTGCAATTTCTGCTTGCCTCTTTATTGCTTGTTATGTAGAGAGGTATATTATCTATATGATTTTTCCTCTCCTGCGTCTGGAGCGTGTCATCCATCTGATAAGACATCTCGGTAAGGCATACCCTCCAGCCACTTCATTCGATCACAGAATATTGCAAATCCAGCCTTGTTTTTTAAAGACTTCCAAATGTGCTTTTTTTATGCTGCCCTCCATCACTGTCAGCTTTCAGATACCACAACATAATGAAACTCTTCAGCCTGCAGCCTACAGCCCTGTTTACACGCAAAGGTTTAATTTAGGATTGAAGCTGAATTAACCTCTTCCAGTCCAACATTTTGCCCACAGTATGTTTTACTCAGAAGCTCGTTTGCAGACTATTTTATTGCCTCAATGTCTACAGTGTTTATTGGCCCAGTTTAGAGGCAGCATAGCAACTTCCCACCACAAAACTGTGGTCAGAAGCTCTGCCTGGGGAAAACCTGAGTACAAAATATCAGCTGAAGTTATAATCTAATTTGGAGTTCTTGATATAGGGCATTAGTGTTGTGCAACCAGGGCAACACAGTGCAATTTTTCCAGTTCTGAATCTATACTACAAAATAAAGAGCAGATTCAGCAGTGTGTAAGCCTACATTGTACTCATTACAGCTATTCCTAACTGGTGGCTGAAAACAGACTAAAACACGTGTTAAAACCTACATTAACACTTACAAATCTCCTATTATCGCTTACAATAAAAGTTTTTGCATAATAAGTTCAACCCACTAGAAATGCCTGTTTGTGGAAAAGTTTTGAAAACAGCCAATGTACCAGACTGTTAAGGTAACCAAGGGCATTTTAATACCTTAGTCATAGCTCAGGGGGGAAAACTGCTCAGATACCCACAACCTCTAAATGCATACTCCTCTTGTTACTGTCTCCAGTCGTCAGCCTCCTTTGGAGCATGACTAGGGGTCTAACTGCAAATCTCAGAACCCAAGCAAAAGTTGTGTCTCTGGGGCCGTCAGCTCCTTTTTATTATGTAGTGTAGGGCAGCAAACAAAGTACCGTACCTGTCTCCTGTCAATGATAAGTCATCAGTGTGCAAACACCTTAATGCTAAACCTTGATGCAGTGACTGCCCTCTGGCTGACATTCAACAAGCTGGCACAACAGTCGGGAAAGTTCTCATAAGAGCATTGAAGACACATGGTCAGGTAGTGTAGATTCCCTGCTTCCTGGCAAAGAGAGCAATTTCATAGCTTTTATTTTCATCAAGCATATGTTCCAAGCTTTTATCTTCTTGGGTAAACAGCAGATTTCTTCCACCATTATTGACAAATGGAAAGCACCATCTATCACACATTCCATTATTCTCTTAAGCAGATGCCTGAGGTTAAAAACAGTAGGTGGGAGGGCGCCCATTGTCCAGACAATCTTGACATTTAACTTATTAAAAAAGAAAAATTGATTTTATAAATCTGTGAAAATATCTACGAATAAATCATCATTATATTGACTGACACACAAAGTTAAATCACAGTGTGGTTCCAAAAGCAAGCTGAGCTTCATGAAGTCCCTAAATACCTAAAGAAGACATGGGAAAATGTTACCTTAATTGTGGATGTTATCACTTGGTGACAGTATCACTGAGGGGTAAAGCAGCAGTACAACATATCATGATTCCTAGTTAAAGTTAAAATTGAGAAACTGTGCTTAAATTAAGCTACAAAAATACACTTTCATTTTTCTCTCCCTTCCAATTTTCTCTCTTTCCCACAGTAAGCTGCAGTGCCCTAAAGATTGCTCTAGCTGTAATCAGCTAATTCAGTACAAAAGCCTGGGACTTCCTTGGTCATTTTGCTTAATACTACTTCAGACGAGTGCTTTTCTTTTTAGGCTCAATTTTTCTGTTCATTGCTAACCTATAAGGATTTGTGGAAACTTCTGACTTAGCCAGTTTTTGTTCAGGCAAATTCATTTTTCATAAAATTTAGCCAGGCTTCATGAAGCCCCTCAAAATCCCCTCAACAGGTCATGATCCTATGAGAGACTTTACAGACCCTGGGTTATGGAAGGGAAAAGCTGCCTGGGTTCCCTTCCCTAATTGCTATTCAGTAACAACATTCATCAATGCTTCCAGAAGTGGGGCGGTCAGCTGTCATATCATACACAAATACTCATCATAACACAGAACAAGAATAACACACACTTACATAGCGCCTTTAGTGTAGTAAGATGTCCCAACATCTTTCAGGCCATCAGTGCAAGAAGCTGAAGGACAATTTGCTCCACTGAAATCAGATGTCAGCAAGAATCTATCTATACCTTCAAGACAAATGGGGGGGAGGGGGCAACGATTTTTGAGAAATACACTATTCCTTTAGATAAGGATGGAAGGCACTGGATTGGTCCCTAGGATAAGGAGGTTGTCCTATGATGTGAGGCTGAGTAAACTGGGCTTGTATCCTCTGGAGTTTAGAATAATGAGGAGATCCCATTGAAACAAACAAGATTCTGAAGCGGTTTGACAGGGTATATACTGGCTGGGGAACCTTGAGCATGGAGCACAGGTAAGGGGCCGATCATTTAGATGTGAGATGAGGAGGAATTTCTTCACTCAAAGGGTTGTGAATCTTTGGGATTCCCTACCCCAGAGGGTTGTGGATGTTCAATCATTGAATATTTTTCAGGCTGAGATAGGCACTCAGGGAATCAAGGGATAAAGGGAGGTAAAGTGGAGTTGAAGCCAAAGATCAGCCATGGTCATACTGAATGGCGGAGCAGGCTTACCAGGCCATATGGTCTACTCCTGCTCCTGTTTCTTATGTTTTTAACCCAAAGTACTGACCTGCAGAAGAAAGCAAGAAACATAAATAGTTGGTTTTGCTCAGCTTAATGGTGCTCCATGTTGAATTATATAAGTAGTATTTAGATGTGCACTCGCGATGCCATGGCACACAAGGCTATGGGCCTAGTGCTGAAAAACAGGATTAGGATAGTTACATACTTGTTTGACTGGCACAGGCTCGATGGGCCGAAGGGCCTTTTTCTGTGCTGTAGACCTCTATGACTATGACTACAAGTAGAGAGCTTACTCACATGAACAGTGTCACTTGTAAAGAAAGAGTTCAATTAGACAGGGTCCCTTCTCCTGAATATTATTGTGCTGGCAACCGTGAACGTCAGTGAAGCACAAGATGGGTCTAGTTGTGATGCTTGCTTGCCTACATTCAATTTTAAGAACAGCTACTTAAGTAAGATACTGAAGGGCTGCTCAGTTAACTGAGCCTGAGTAGCCTCCTTCAAAAGAGAGAATAAAAATAAAGTAAATTCAATAAGAAAATTAAGAAAACATTCCTATATTGAAAGATCACAAAGAAAGGCTTCCATTCCCTGAACACAAGCCATAACCATTAAAGGCAGACTCCAAGCTCTGTCCTGATTCACCATTATGGCTTGTTTAGTGTGAGAATTGAAGTTCAATTTGTCTGTTAATTCTACTGAATCAAACATTGATCCAACCATTCAGCCTTAAACAGCTGAATTTTCAAACCACAGTTTGGCTTCAACTCTTCACAGGTCTTGATCAAGGCCGTGGTTAATGCATATATGCATTAACCAGTTGTGAATTCCATGCATCCTGGAAAACAGCTGTCAATTTCTTCCTTGCTTTGGTTATCACTGATTCTCTGCAAATGGTTTGCATACCCTTTGCCCATTTACCTTGGCTGCTGCACCAGGCTAGGCTGAAGAAGAGACATATGCAGAAAGGGCAGCACATCAATTAGATATAAAAGTATTTCAAATTAGAAGCCTCCTGTATTATCAATTGATATATAAAATCAAACATATGCAACTAAATCCATCTATAGGCCAAAAAGCAATGCTGAGCTAGTTGTATGTGGCAGATACTTGCATCATAATGGAAGTACATGGCAACATAGAAGTAGCTCAATGCATTTAGGAGGATGGACGAGAAGATCACTTGACCAACATAAAGTAGGGACCAGTGGCCAACACCTCTGTAGAAGTCAGGTTTTTACTTCAAGCCCTGTCAACAGCTTGAAATTTGTATGTCCGCAATCATAAACCACATTTACTTTGGATTTATAAACTCAGCTTGCCTTTTTTTTAAAAAAACTTATTTGGCTTGGTGCATTTACACAGGTGTATTTGTGTTCCAGACTGACACCATCCTGCATTCACTCTGAAACAATAATCACGTTATAAATAGAGCTCAACCTTTTTACCATTTTTTGTATGTAGATTCTCTCAACAAAATACTACCAGACTTAATGGCTCAATCTTGTATTTGCCTATTAATTATTTTGAAAGTACACTTACTAGGCAGTGTATTTTACTATAATTATATAATTACAAAAATAAAAACAACTAAGACAGGTCCTGCTATAGGGTGCCTTCTATTTTGTAAATATCAATATGTTAGTTATGATGCACTAGTTTAGGCACTTTCACCTATCGAACTTGGACTCGAATTCAGTCCTTACTGTTAGCATGAACGTTTCCAATATATGTTGGCTCTTTGGAACCTCTCCACAATCATTTTCAACCTAGTTCCTCCTGGATTTGGTCCTGCAGCACAAAACTGCCCATAGGAACATAGCAAATGGGAAAGGAGAAGGCCATTCAGGCTGCTCTGCCATACAGTAAGATCATGGCTTGGCATTCACTGGCATAACTGGGCGTTCACTGGCAATATAAGCAACATTACTCAGATGCCTGGAGCAAGTATTTACTAAATGGTTCATTGGTCCAATTGGAAAAGCTCTTATGAGATTGAAATTATACCGTGTTGCACAATTAAACGGAGCTTCAGTTTGTATCTAGGCATGCTGCACCCAACCTGGGAGCACTTAATGCTGACAACACAGTCCAAAACCCGCTCCAAAACTGGAAAGTCTCCCATTCTCCAACATTGACATCCCTCACCTTGATTAGTGCAAAGGCCACATAAAAAACTAATTAACATTACACAAGCTTAGTCCTACACCATATGGTACTACTTTCATCTTCAGCCAAGGCCTCATTTTGAAAGAAATGCATCACCATAACAGTTCAAAAGACAATTTGGAACAAAAATTCCACACCTGTTGTACATTATAAATGTTCTGTTTTACAGCTATCTGGATTGTTTGGAGATGTATATATATTTTATATATAAATCTCTAACGTGACTTAACAGGTCAGTGCGAGTATACAAGTCTGCCTGCCTTATACAGGCACTAACCTTTTTGATTCTCAATTGTGACTGGAAGAGAATATACCCCTTGTACATTTATTTTTGATGAGACATAAATTTTAAAAAAGACAACAGATACCTGTAAATGAATTGAAGAAAGCAATCCACAATGTGTTCTGAACTATTCTGATGGATTACTCCCCGGTAATTCATTTAAAGATATCCATTATCCTCAATTTCATTTTCCTGAAGTTCTTATTAAATTGCATTCATCCCATTCATAAGACACTGCTTAGACAATGACATTTCTTTAAATTTCTTTAAAGACATTTCTTTAAAAAAAAAGTTAGTGTAAAGGTGATTTTATGTTAATCGCACCTGAAGCATTAGAAAGACTTGCATTTATTTAGCTCTTTAATTATGATCTGAAGTGCAGTAATGTTGGAAGCTGGTGTTAGGAGGAACTTGTTTGAGACAGTGATATCAAGGAAGCTCACATATTTTGGACAGGAGGGGAGCGTTTGGAAAAAGAGGTAAGGAAAGGCAAAAGACCTAGAAAACGTGTACAAGATGGCATGGATGGATTATATCAGAATGTGGGCTGGCCTCTCTATGCGCAGGCGGTGGGGGCAGCGGAGAACAGAAATCAGTATAGAAATATTGTGCGGCCAATCCTCGTAACAAGGACGGATGAGAGACAGGCAGGCACGCATTCGTGTAGGAAAAGTGGCAGCTAGTTTGTGCACAGTGAGATCCCACAAACAGCAATGAGATAGATGATCAGATAATCTGTTTAGTTAGTGAGATGGTTCTGCTGCCTCTTGACAATGCCGTTTTTTCAGTAACTCTGGAAACTGCAATGCTGCAATAGTAACTCATTTTGCCAGGAATGTTGGCCACACCTGTGCTGAGTGCTCACTTTGCAAATACAAACCAGCAATCCGCGCTTTCCAACCATTTGTCTGTACAAACTTTCCCAGTCATCAGGGAAGGTCCAAAGACTAGAAGCTAAAGTCATAATGTGCTGTGGAAATCAGATGCAACATAAATAGGGACGATCTTGAAGATACATCCTCAAATCAAACTAATTCACTTCCTGAGTATCTGGTTCCAGAAAGGCTGTGATGAGGTGCTGGGAACAAGTCTCCTGCTCACTTTCATATTGACAGCTGGTAAATGGACAAAGGCAAGTAACAAATGAAGAATGAAAGAACTGAAAAAGGAGAAATAGAACATTTCCATAATTATGAAGATGCACATACCCCACACATAAACAAATGTTAAATATTTTGCAACGCATCAACAACCTTCTTTACAGACTAACTACATTAAAAAATCAATGACTGTCAACAGCATATGAGGGAATACAATCAGGACACTGAACATGCAAATACTCCTACTTAGATCTATATTATCTCAAATATAACTTTCGCAACACAAGAGTCAACATGAACAAGAGCTGAACATATTTCTAAACAAACAACTTTAAACCCCACCTTCTGCACGCAGCAACATAATTAATTCAGGGAGGACTGGAATAACATGCCAATCGATGCATAAGCAGGATATCAAAATAAAAATGAAACTCTTTTTGTAAATTTTCTCCCCCTTTCTTCAGAAGATGCTGATTCTTGCTGTGGCCAGAGGCACCAATTCTCTCTAGTGTCTCCCTCGTGACAACTTTCCACACATAAGATCAGAGTTGAACAACACAGCAGCACTTGGTAACTCGGCTTGTGCGAGTCCTGAACAATAATGCTGGAGGGCCAATTCCAATATCACTCACACACTCGCTATCCAGCGATCGATAATAAGAAACCAGATAAATTTCTGTTCCTTCACTCAAGCTGAGGCCACATGCAACACTGACCTGACTGATATCAACTTGAGTTTAAAGCTAAGCATCAGAAAACGACAAGAGTTCAGACAACAACAGAGTTCAGGCAGGATCAGAATAAGATGCTCAGCAAAACAAGCCCATTATATGTTTGACAGGAGCTCTCTGCTCCTCCCAAACAAGAATTGGCATTAGGCTGACTCATCATACTCATGACACAGTCATCATGCTCACTGTTCATTTGACATTTGGGATGTACTGTCAGCCTTAACATCAACACCCATAATTTACATACAAAAAACAGCTCAACTGCAGAAAGTCATCTAATACTTACAACTATTCGCTGCCGCATTCAAAATTCAGACGTTTTCTATCAAGTAAAAAAATTCAAAGTGTGTAATGAGTACTAAAATGTAGAATTAAAAGATGTTCCAGAAATAACAATTTCCAACTTTTCTCCTTCAAATCTAAGGGACAAAGACTTGATCATATCTGATATGCAGCAAGTTTTACTATCCATCAACATACATGACTGAACCACATCAAGTTCTAGTAGACCTCACCAAAGCCACCCACTATTCCAGGGACATCCTGGAGGGTAAAAGTACTTCTAGCCTGCATCAACCACACTCACCTCCAACTTAATAGACATCTTTGTCACTTAAGATTGAGGCCATTCATTTAGCCTTCGCTGCCATTCCCCGACCTTCATCCCCAACAACTTCATTCTGCACACTAAACCAAATCTATCACCCCATCCCAACCCAGGTTGCTTCCTACCCTAGCCCCAATCTCTCTCCAGTTTTTCTCCCAGCTCCTTCCTTGCCCTCCCATCTTTGCCCCATTCCCATTGTCCATCCAACTTCCCTCTTAGTTCACACTCGCTGACATTCTAAATGGTTCTCTCGCTCCTCAGGTACTGAAACTTCCCTTTCAAAACGACTGTCTGATACAATACCGAGCTGAGCTTCTGATACCCACATCATCTCTAAAGAGCTGCCTACATTCAACTCCTTAACATGCCTCCGCTCTCATTTCAAACCATCTGTTGTCGCAACCCTTTTGCATGCTTTTGCCGCTTATAGTCTTGACTACCCTAATGCCCCCGCCTAATCATCTACCCATCTCCGACCCTTTGTAAATTAATTAATCCTGTTGCCCTTATTCTGTTTCACACTAAGTTTCACCAATCCCCAGTTCAACAGCTCCTCAAATTTAAAAGCCTCATTCCCATGTTTAAATCTACTCATGGCCTTTCCATTCTCTGTTTTGTAAATCTCCTCTCACCCAATGACCCCACCCCTTGATCTTCCCGTTCTCTCTGATACTGGCCTTCGCTGCATCTACCCTTCCTTTGTCTTTTGGTAGCCATCCCAGCAGTTGTCTAGGTCCTAAGTTCTGGAATCCCCACTGTAAACTCCTCCTCCACCTCTTGCTCACCTCTTATATATTTTACTCCCTTTCTTGAAATTCACCTCTTGTTATTGAACTAATAACAACACTTTGGTTCAGGGTCCATTGTTTTCACTATGTCTCTAAAGCATTTTAGGACATATTCTTCATTAAAAATGCAACAGCTGTCATGCATATAAACATTGTCCTTCTTATAACAACCATTAAATAGACTTATAAAAATAAATCTCAAGTTTAATTTATTAATGCACAATACTAATCAAATCCAGATTCCAGAGGTATATTGTGAAAATGTTAGAAGTGCGATAATACTGAATGTGAGAGTGAGAGACAGAGAGATATCACAAACCAATTTAAATATATAGAGCTCTGATTTTTATAAGAATAAACTACATCAACGTTGGCAGATGAATGGCCTCCTCCTGTCTTAGAAATTCTACATTTTTAACTAAACAAACAATCTTTAAATAAAAACAGAAAATGCCAGACAAACTCAGCAGGTCTGGCAGCATCTGTGGAGAGAGAAACAGAGAAGAGTAATGCGGACTCAAAATGTTAACTTTGTTTCTCTCTCCACAGATGCTGCCAGACCTGCTGAGTTTTTCCAGCATTTTCTGTTTTTATTTCAGATTTCCAACATCCGCAGTATTTTGCTTTAAAACAATCCTTAAAGGTTGGAATTCACTTACCAACTTACACAGAGCCATGTAATATTTTACGAAACATCCCCATAGATCGCTGTCCTTTCCTATCACATGACTGGCAGAGAAGTTTTACTGCAGTGATATCACCTCCTGTCTAAGCTCGCATGGTGGGTCAACGTTGAGAAAGAGGTTGGGCCTCTTTCTGTGCAACTTCTACATGCAGAAAAGATGTATGAGAACCCAGGGATGAGACACTCCGGTTATGCAGACAGACTGGAGAATCTGAGATTATTCTTCTGAGAGAAGGTTGAGGAGAGATTTGGTAGAGGTGTTCAAAATCAGAGCAGATCTGTTATCACTGGTAGAAGGGTTGAGAACCAGAGGTCAGAAATTTAAGGTGAATGGCTAAAGAGCCAATAGTGACATGAGGAAAACTTTTTTTTAACACCGTGAGTGATTCGGATCTGGGATGCACTGCCTGAGAGTGTGGTGAGGGTAGATTCAATTTTGGTTTTCGAAGAGAGTTGGGTCTGAAGAGAACAAAAAAAATTGCAGAGTTACAGAAAAAGGGCAGGGTTGTGGGGTTAGCTGATTTGCTGTTACAGAGAGCTGGCATGGGCTAGATGGGCCAAATGGCATTCTTCTTACTGTAACCACTCTATGAATCTACATATTTGCAAAAGCTAAATTTAAGATAGAAACCTGAATGAAATTCACAGAATGCAAGCAAGAGCGAAAACAGAAGGATTGGAATCCAAATGAAAGGTGCCTTAGGTGACTGCGTATCAAAAATTCAAACAGCAAACCTTAACCAGGTGGCAGAAATAGAAACTACAAAACTCAGCAAGAGCTAAGCTTACCAAGCGCAAAAATGTTACAATGGCTCAGTCTTGCATCTGTTGCACAAAACATCAGCTGTCTGGGAATGCACTAGTGGCTGCAATATAGCTTCGGAATTTAGGTCACTACACAAACTGTTCAAAAACCTTTGTTGCGGTCTATGAGATGATTACAGCACCTCTGATATGTTATTACCCAAAGCTAATTCTCACTTTATCTCAAGCTGCAATATATTATTAGCTAACATGCAATAGCAAAAAGCACTTAACTAAATAATTAGATGCGCATTTATTATCAAATTCGTACTCCTATTTTAAGTCAGGTTAGGGAGTCAATCTGAGGCATAGTGCACTGCAAATTAAACATGGTGACTTTATTTATAGTATCTATTTTAGTATGTACAGTAAATGCACAAATAAAATGTCTTTGTACAAAGACCTCAACAGCAGAAGCGTGCATTTATATACTGCCTTTAACATCATAAAAAGTCCCAAAACGCCTCATCGGAGCATAGAAGATAAAACTCTTACACTGATATTAAGTCAAATGATCAAAAACTTCATCATGGAGATAGGTTTTAAGGAGCATCTTCAAGGAGGAAAGAGAGATAGAGAGGTAGAGAGGTTTAGGGCAAGAATTCCACAGCTTTGGGCCTTAACAGTTGAAGGCACAGCAATCAATGATAGAGTGATTAAAATCAGGAATGCTCAACTGTAACACTTAGAAAGGGGCTTGCAAAATTCTGAAAAATTTCTTACAAAATTCTTTGAAAAACAGGAATTGGAGGATAATACATTTTCAATACACACCACACCACTGATCACCACAGACTAACTGCGCCAAAGAAGGGAAAGTAATCTACCCCCTAGACCTTCACCAATGCTGCTCTGAATTGGTCATTGAGGGGTGGCAAGAGGAATCTACCACCATCATTTTGCACTGTCAAGCTTCTTGGGTTCATAAATATTCTACCAGCGACTGCTCAGTTCAATTTTTTTAAAATCCAATTCACTCCCCAGCTCTCCTGAAAGGGTTAGCCATGAATGCTGACAGGCCTCCAGCCCCTTGCCTGAGTAAATATTCTTCACATGCAATCCTGATCTTTGAGGATCAGCAAGTTAATCGACTACGGAGGCGTCACAGCCAAGCCTAATCAATTCCACCATATGCATACTTATCAACTGTGGCTTAGCGGTAGCACTCTTGCCTCAGAGTCTGAAGGTCATGGGTTCAAGTCCACTCAAGAGACTTGAACACAAAATCCAAGCTGATACTCCAATGTGAGTACTGAGGGAGTACTGCATTGTGTCTAGGATGACACATTAAGTTGAGGCCCTATTTGCCTTCTCAGGCATAAATCAGCCATGCAGACAGTTAAAATGCCCTTAGTTCTTCCCCTATGCCAATCCTGCCAACTTCCCACGGATTGTGATTTTAACCAGCTCTCTTAGACACACACGCAGCACACCCACTGGGAGGCAGGGGATTCTGCTTTAAATATGAAGATTGAGCTCTGGTAATGTCATCAGGCCTTTGACTGCAATTTTAACCTAACACCTGCTTTCTCCTCCGGGGCCCCATAAGGAAACTTGGGGCCTTACCCGCCCCAGCATCCCTCAGCCCAACCGCAAAACCCTCCTTACCCTATTTCTAAGCATTCACCTCACTGCCTGTCCTGCAGGTCAACATGGCGGCCTTCTGCTTCCTAGAACACGCTCCCTCATATCGGCTAGATGGGGTTTCCCACCACGGTCAGGCAGGAGACGGATGGTGTCTGTGCGGATGAGGTCCGAAAGTTAAAAGCTCCTGCGTCTCACGCTGCAGAGGGTCAGATATTTTCCCGTCTGCCTCGGCTCCCACATGCACAACTCCCACTGAGAATTAAAAGCTTTCACTCCAACACCCTAGGGAATTCTGGTGAAGTTCACTCTAGCTCATGACTGCCATGGTAAGGTGAGCTATAATGGCTAGAGATGCCACCAAGAGTCGTGTGGAAACAAGCTGGGCTGAGGGACGTTCTGGAGATTTGTTCAGACACTGTTTATGTTGCTTCTCAATGCAGCATAAATGTGATGCTGAAACCCACAGCTCAATGTGTCAAAAATCACACCAGACATCATTTTGGACTAAATTTATGCTGGAGGAATTAAAGTCTTCACTGGATTCATCCCAAATTAGTCTCCAGCAAAAAGAGAGCTTTTGTTCTCTGACTTTATGGAAGATTTTGGCCTAAGATAGGACCTAACAGCCAAGCTTAATGATCTCAGAGTGGAAGTGTCAGCTTGACTTTACTGATGTAACAAACAGTGGCTGCAACTCCATATGGTTTCTGTGATTAATTGAGACTTGGGAAGTGCGTTACTGCCTGACATTCTGAGCTACTTTAGCGTGTGGTAACCTGTAATTGGAAGCTGGCGAGTAGGTAGCTGCTCCGTCCGACCTTCGCTCATTTGTTTCACAGGGGCGCTGTCATTTATGTCTGGGAGCATGATGAAGTACAACATGGTAATTACCCCCAAAACAATAGGGTCAGAAGTGCTTGGAGAAGCAGGGAGCTGTGACAGAGTGAAAAATGTCAGGTATCTGTTACTGTCAACCTCCAAAAAGACACCATTCATCACCACTATTAGGCATCAAACAGGAACTAGCGATGTGTAAATTTAATTAGATAGACAAAAGTCACAGGAAGCCAGGGAGAGGTACTTACAACAGAGCAAATGATAGTAATGTGGGATTGGAGGGAACAGCTACATCTCTTT
Organism: Carcharodon carcharias; assembly: GCF_017639515.1. Taxonomy (NCBI): domain Eukaryota; kingdom Metazoa; phylum Chordata; class Chondrichthyes; order Lamniformes; family Lamnidae; genus Carcharodon; species Carcharodon carcharias. The sequence goes on from NC_054489.1 coordinate 13,673,001, forward strand.
GCAATTCAAAAGAGGCCAACGGTTTTAAAGGTTTTCTCTTACTGGTCCCCCCAAATTTTGCATTGAATGGGCCAGCTTGGCATTGCTCCTTTAAATGTTGAGTTGTCAACATACGGTGTCATCTGGCTCCTTCCCAAATCTAATCTGTTATCAGCCTGCTTGAGAGGCGTTCTGCGGTCCAAAATCTTAAACACTAGCTTTAAATGCTGTGCTCTCCTTTTATTCAATTTCATTCTTGTAACATGAAGTTGATTAAATAAAGTGAGTTTTCCTGCTTATGCTCAACACTCGTTAAGACAATTTTGACAACTGACATCCAACTAATGGAGATGTGGCCAGTGACGTATTCCTTTGCAGTGAGAATATAAGAATTTTAGCAACAGGAAAGGGTGGTTTGCTGAAAAAGCTAGTCCTTTTTTCCCCAGAATAATCTCTATCCCCCTCCTTTTATAATCTCTCAACAACTTGGATTTTTATAGCACCTTTAACGTAAGAAAACATTCCAAGACATTTCACAGGAGAACATTCCTTTGACTCTGTGTTAATTTTTCTTGAGATATTTGGATAGATGACTGAAAGCTTGGTCAATAAGGCAGGTTTAAAAGGAGAATCTTAAAGGAGAAGATGGTGGAGAGAATGGGTGATGTAGGGTGGACACTTCAGAATTTAGGGCTGAATGTTCAGTTGCCAATGAGGAGGCAAAGAGAGTGGGAGATTCATAAAAGTCCAGATTCGGAGGATCGCAGAATTTTTTCAATGGTGTAGGGCTAGAGAAGGTTACAGAGATAGAGGGGGTGAGGCAATGGAGGAATTTGAATACAAGGATGAAAACTTTAAAATTGGCGTGATTGTAGACAATAAGCAATGGAGGTCAGCAAGTACAATGGTGACAGGTGAATGGGACTTGGTTCAGGTTAGAATGTGGGCAGCAGAACCCTTCCTTTCTCTCTCCGGAAATATCCTCATTGTTTTTCGAACCCAATTATGTAGACACCACTCAAAGCATCAAGTGTAGTCAATTTATGGAACTGATTATGTAAGTTTCTACATAATTCCCAGTAGTTCACAATGACTGAGATCTTTAGAATGAGAAGCTTGAATCAGGGCTTCAACTTTCCCTGATTGTCTCTTTAGTTGATTTCTAATTTCCTGGAATTGACGACTCGGGACCTTGGACAACATGTGGAAAGATCATTATTTTTTTGTATTAAGCTTCTCTATTTGAGTTACCTTCGGTAAACGCCAGGGATGCCTCAAACATTTCGCTCAGTTGTACAAGTAGAAGGATAGGTTTGGTTATGAACAGGTAGCTGCAGTTGGTCCCTCAACACTGATAGAACCCTTGCTCAAATCAAGGCTTGGGTTTACAACAAAAAGAACATAATATAAAGACCACTGCAGATTTCTCATCCTACCATTCAACCTTTTTATTTCCTTCAACTTATCCTTGCAGTTATACTAACGGTAAAAATGCTGATGTGAGAGTAAAAATTGATGGTCTGGTAGTACATCAGCTTCAAGCTAAATTGAAAGGCCCACACAATTTCCCAGCAAAAATATTTTAGCAATAGATATAAAGGAAAGAGAACAGGCTTTTTTTAAGTGGAAGCATGAAGATTGGATTAGTGGCACTTAACTATCTTATAATAAGCAATCCATATGATGAAGCAAATTACTAGGACACTTCTGCCATTTGCACTCTGCAGATATTGTGAACTGACAAACTATTCACAATTGACCAAATGAGCGAAAATAAATTTACAGTTCATATGCACTATGTGACCCGGAAGCACTGCTCAAGCAAGTTGAGGAATCCATGCCCTTCAGGCAATACTCTTTCACAAATCATTACGTTTAATGTATGTGCCCTCTAGTGGACCAGCAGTACATTATTTAATAATGAACAGGGTTGCAAATTTTCCTGTAATCCACCATTCAATTGGAAATGTTTCAAATCTTACTTCTAAAATCTGCTATACCTTCATGGTCCACAATACAAATCCAACATCCAAGTCTCATCATAATATCAGTGGCATGCTCAGTCACGCAAACTTGCATTTATATGGCGTCTTTCACAGCCACAGGACATCCCCAAAACCTTTATGGCCAATTAAGTGCTTCTGAAGTGGAGTCATTGCTATAATAAAGGAATCACAACAGACAATTTGTGTACAAAAAGCTCCCACAGACAGCAAACTGTTAATGACCAGAAAACCAGCATTTGTGATGCTGTTTGAGATGCTATTTGAGGGATAAATATTGGCCAGGACACGAGAGATAACTCCCATTCTCTTCTTCTAAATTATGCCATTGGATCTTTTGCACCGACCTGAAAGAACAGACAGTTTAATGTCTCATCTAAAAGACGATATCTCTGACAGTGCACTGGAGTGTCATGTTTGATATTTTGTGCTGAAGTCCTGGAATACGATTTGAACCTACAACTTTCTGATTCAGAGGTGAGAATGTTACCATCTGGCAGTCCCACATCATGTTCCATTGCTTTCATCTTCAAATGGCAACCAAAACTGGCTCATAATAAGGAAAGTGTATTGGTATTCTAAATTACAGCCACCTCAGTGAGCTAGCAAAAATTCTGTAATGCAATCAAGGAATTCCAAGGGAAAAAGAAATACTTAAGATTTATATACCTTGTCAAGTCGGATCATCTCAAACTACTTTGAATTGCTTTTTAAATGCAGTGACTGTTGTTACATAAGCAAAATGATACACTAATACAGCCAGAGCTTTTCTGATGTGATTGACGATGGTACCTTAACTCATTTGATTTAACTGCTCTGTTGTAATTCACTAAGAGCTATCCATTGGCTTCTCTGTATACTACACAAACAGCTCTACTATTCCAACCATTTTTTGCTAAATAGCTATATTCTCAATGTAGTCTTTATTAAACACCAGCTATTATTTATTTAAAGTGGCAAATTACATTTCACAATATTTGATGTTTGGATGTGGAGCTCAAGAAAATAATGGAATGGGCCAAGATCATTCAGCCCATTCACTCCACACTGTAATGGCCTCTGACTAACCCCATCCAAACTTTCTGTGCAGCTGATTTAAATCAGGTATAACTTCTAAAAAGACAAAATAATTATCTTTTTCCAACTATTGTGCTCTGCTTTGAACAACTTACTATCACATTTCACAAGTTTATGCCTATAAACTTGACTTCTAGGGTCTGCTAGTTATACGTCTTTCTTAAAGATGCTCAGTGAACTAGTACCAAGTTCAATGGAGCTATACGTCATTCATCAATTCAGTAGGAAAAAGCTCCGACAAATCTCCAACCTCGAAAGTTTGATTCTGTGAACAATTCTTCACTTGCATTTATTGCTGCCCATCCTTAAGGAACTCATCAGAACTTCACCTTTCTCTACGCTGATTACAGGATAACAGAATTGTTGCAGTGCAGGAGGCCATTCAGCCCACTGTATCTGCACCAGCTCTCTGAATGAGCAATTCATTCGTGCCATTCTTCCACCTTCTCCCCGTAACCCTGCAAATTCTTCCTTTTCAGATAATAGTCTAATTCCCTTCTGAATGTTTTGATTGAAGCTGCCTCCACCACACTCTCAGGCAGTGCATTCCAGACCCTAGCCACTTGCTGCGTGGAAAAGTTTTTTCTCATATCACTTTTGCTTCTTGTATCAATTATTTTAAATCTGTGCCCTCTTGTTCTTGATCCTTTCATGAGTGGGAACAGTTTCTCCCTCTCTAATCTGTCCAGGCCCTCATGATTTTGAATACCTCTATCAAATCTCCTCTCAGCCTTCTTTCCTCCAAGGGAAACAGTCCTAACTTTTCCAATCTATCTTCATAACTGAAGTTGCCCACCCTTGGAACCATTAGATCTGGCTCGAGCTAAAACTTCTTATTTAATACAGATTTCATGCAGTCTCATTGTCAAACATTCTTAGAGCGGCATCTTCATCAGCTTAGGCCTAAACTCTGGAGTTTGCTCCTAAACCTCTCCTCCTTTAAGGTGTTCCTTGGACCTGCATCTTTGGTCAAACTTTCAGTGATCTGTACGATTATCTCCTTATGTGGTCCAGTGTCAATTTTTGTTTGATAAGGCTCCCGTGAAACATCTCTGAATATTTTACCATGCGAAGAGCACTATGTAAATGCCAGTTGTTGCAGTAATAAATTGGTGTTACATAATTAATGGGATTTATGAACAATGCAGTTAGTTGCGCAACTTGACCTCTGACTTCTTATCCTACAACTAGTGACCAACTCTTTGCCCCACTCATACCCATTACCCAACCCCACTCCCGTACTACAGTACACGGAAGCATTGATCTACATTATTACTTATAAGGGTGCAGATTGTTGGACCTCTGATGGCCTAGTAGTCAAAGGCATGAACCAAGAATAGCATTAAGCTATAAAGTGGACATGGTTTGATTCCTGGAATTTGCTCAGCCAACTGATCTCACATACAAGTTGAAGTTTCAATTTCAATTGAGCTCAGCATCCTTTAACGAGGAGGGATTTTAAAAAAAATTGAGACAGAGCCCCCCCATCTTTTGATCCCCTTCTAGCAATTCACAGTGGCACATGCACATTCCTAGATGTTGAGGGGAAGACCACATCAGGATGGTTAGGTAATTCCATTCAATAACCTGCCAACAATCAATTTTGTTGCTAAAATGCAAAGAATGCTTTCATGGATGTGGTACTGAAAACCGACAACACCCGCGGAACCGTACACAGCAAGAGTTAATACTTGGCAGGGAGAAGGGAAAAAATGAAAATGCAACAGTATTTTGCATTGCTAGCAGTGTGGAACACTCCCTGTTCTCTATTCGTGTTAATGATCAGCTGCTTTACTGTTTTACTTGGCAAGTCTCAAATGTGCATAAGATGCGTTAGCACTCGTTCAGAGTGGACCCGTTTGACATTGCCAACAGTCATACCATACAGAAAAAACTATTATGGTTTATGATATCATATGAACCATTCATTGTGTTATTGCTATGTAATTATTATTCTGTACATTTTTTTTTCCATTTAGCTATGGCCTCCACAATGGTGATTAATGAGATTCAGAGCTTCCTGAAATGCAAATTTAGGCACCTCAGTGTAAGAAATTACAGTTTGTGATATTAACATATGCAGGCTTTATATTCAACAATGTTATTTTTCTGCAGATGCTAACCTGTTTAAAATTCGACAAGTTAATGCCTGCAGTAAGCAAGTGGACAAAGGAACTTCATGTGATCAAATGAAGCACTGAGATGTGAATATAAACAGTATTTTCTAAGTTATTAACTCAGCATCCCAACTATTCCATTTTTGTAAAAAAAAGTTCCAATTAAGGCAAAAAAATGGTTTTGAAAGAAATGAGAGGTCAAACAGTCCATCCACTTTACACCTGCCAATAAGCACATGACGCTCCTGCGGGCTTGTTTAGGGACTGGAGCCTCCATTCACCACTACCACAGAGAGGGGCAGAGATTTCCTACAACAGCAGCTACTGTGTTCTTGGACGCACAGGAGTGAGGACCTCTGTGCCTGATCTCCTGCAGGAGAAAATGGACCCTGATTGGGATCGAGGATCAAAGAAAAAATCATGGCCCGCAACACTACTACTACCCACAACCAACTCAACCCAAAGAAAGGGTCAGTAGCTTATCTTTTTATTTTTCTATAAATGAGATCCCCTGTTTGTGTGTGGTGGCGGGGGAAGAAAAGCCATCCCCTTCAACAGGACAGGCAAGGTGCATCTATCTATCTGGTCTGTGGATAAAATTCAGGGGTTCCTGAGAATTGCGAACAGACACTGGCCCAATACAAATTTAGCGCTCTCCCACAATTTCATCACACCCTACCTGCATCAGCATTCCAGCGAGGACAACAGCAGTTTAAGGGCTGGCAACAGCAGTTTAAGGGCTGGCAACAGCAGTTTAAGGGCTGGCAGCACAGCCTTTGGGATTTCAGGGCTTGAATATACAGGGTGGCCTCAGGGCACAGTTTATTCCATCCCAGAACAGTGGGACACATTTCAGGCCCGTGACACACAGCTCATGATTGCCACTAGACTGCTGGGAGGCAGTGTGCTGGTTTCCCCTAGAGACTGCTGGCAGAAAATCAAGGGTGCTCCTCCGTGCTTTACAGAATTCAGTTACATAATGGCAAAGTCAGAGCTTCAAGGGCTGGTCATTGTCCCTTTCTCAGAGGGGGAATTGTGCTAATGTGGTCATAAAGGTACTTTAAAAGTAATGTCTTTTTACAAGCAAATCCCCCATCAATGCAGTAAAAAGAATGATATTTTAAGCAGTAAAGCAAGTGTGGCTATTTTTAAAGTTAAACACATATCTTTAAACTACATGATCACAGATGTTAAATGTTAAAATCTTAATTTCCTCCCCTGATATGATGAAACCGGTGAGTCACAAGCAGCAGTTTAAAACATGATGCTTGGGAACCTGCCAAGATTAGGCAAATAGCAAGCCTGATGTGATACATCATTTACATGCATGTCAAACTGTTGTAATATTTCAACATTTTGGAGATGAAAATTATGGGGAAAGGAAAAAAGAACTGTGAAATGACAAAGCAGCAGCTCCCAGGTCAGATGAAGCACAAAGGTCCAGATATTTAAGGGCAGACAGGGAGAGAGCGGGGGTGCATAGTCACAGTGGAAAACCTGGTAATCCCAGGTAGGCAGAGATCTGAACGACTTTAATGGCAGGATCGTATTAACATTTTTTTACTCCATTTCTCACCCGTACAGATTGAGATGCAGCCAGCTGTCTGACAGGGATGCCTGTGATAGGGAGGCTGCAGTGATCATAGAGGGTTTGGCTTTTGTTGGGTGGGGGCTGAGGCATGTAGCAAAGCAGGGACCAAGGGAGTGATGCAGAAGTGGGGGGTGTTGGGAGGTTTAGCCAAACATGGGGAGAGGGGGTAGATCTTAGGGAGGGGAGGGGAGGGGTGGGGTGGGGTATTTCAGTAAGTCGAGGAGCGGGTGAGATTGTGACAGAAGGCTTGCATTGGGGTCAGAGTGGAATTGGTCCTGTTCCTCCTGGTCCACCAGCAGTGCTGGAAAAGCTCTTCCCTGCTGGATTGACATCTTCCCATCTTATTTCAGCTGCCCGGTTTCCAGAGTCCCGGAACACCCGAACTGCAGCCGTTAAATTTAAATGGCTGCCAAAATCTGACAGATGGAACCTCACTAATAAAATCAGTGAAGTGCTTCTCTAGAGCAGGTTACTCAGCCAACCCCAAACTCATTGCAGTTAAAGTAGAAGATGGAGCATTTGCAGTGCATTTCTCATTTTTACGACCCGCACCATCCTCTGTGGAGGGTTAAAATCCCCCCAATAATACCAATTTAGTTCTACAGTAATTAGTACAAATGAGGAACATTGCCTGAGTCAGAGTAATTTCAAAGTGAAATGTTTCTGCACAGAGGCATACATACAATGATAACAGAGACAATAATACAATGTATTACATTAAATAAATTCTGGAGCAGTTGCACTTTTAACTAACCATCATCTTGCATCTTACAATATACTTGCTTATAAACTAAGTTTATCTGTAATTAACAATAACAACAACTTGCATTCATATAGTACCTTTAACATAATGAATGGCCCAAGTGCTTCACAGTGACATTAGCAGACGACGCGAGCCACATGTGGAGATATGAGGACTGTTGACTAAAAGCTTGGTCAAAGACTTAGGTTTTAAGGAGCATCTTAAAGGAAGAAAGAGAGCTGAAAAGGTTTAGTAAGGGAATTCCAGAGATTAGAGCACCCATTAAGAGAACAAACTCAGATCCTTTCTGGACTTTAATGAATGTTCTAGAGCAAAGACAGTGAATTAATCTGGGATACAGTTCTAGGTTTGCCATAAGAGATTTAAACTTAATGCTTGCCTGTAACTTTTCACATGAAGTTTCCAGCTTACCAAACCCATCACCCTTCCAACCCCCTTCAAAAATGCTTCATTAGAAGCCTATTCTTCTTTTAGGGCTGGGCATTAAGTCTCAGGATGCAACTCAGATGAAGTGTACCAAGAATATTTGAAAAGGTTCAACTTGACAATTCAGTCTGTAACTGGTAGGGCTGAATTCTATTTTTAAGGAGAATTGACAACTCGAATCTTGACACTTGCTGAGCGTCCATCCAACCAAACAGAGAATCTTTCTCCTGCCTTAAATTGATCAGAAAACAGAAGGGGAAAAAAAATCAATAGGTCGTCACTGAAAATGATGTAAACAACTCAACTAACCATCCTGAGTTACAACTGACACACATTTGTAGTGAGTGTTGCAATTGACTTCTTGCATGCTGCAAGTATGCCCTGACTGGCAAGGTTGAAATTCATTGCCCTTGATGCTGCTGTTATTTTTGCAAAGGGCTCGGGTGCTAATGTGAATGAAGTGCAATGCAAAATGTCAGCTCCTTTAAGCTGGCAGGGTTGCCTGTGCCTCAGAGCTGCCACTCCATTTTCTTCTGAATCTGCAAGCACATGATCATTCTAAATTTTCAATTAAAAACACAAACTTCACTCAGTCGATGCAGCCTCCCTCCTTTAGCCAAAGTCTACTTGCTGGAGTGTATCCACTGGCTCCAGGGATTGGATGGGACTGGTAGTCAGTGGACCAGGTTGTGTGTGCAATCTCAAGCAGACAGATTTGTCAGTAGATGTAGCTAGGGCTCCTTCCTGGGCAGCAAAGGGGAAGTTAGAAAAGATTATTTTTTTTAATACTCTTTCATGGGATGTGGACATCACTGACAAGGCCAACATTTGTTGCCTATTCCTAACTGCCCTTGACAGGCAGTGGTGAGACGCCTTCCTAACTTGCTGTAGTCCATGTAGCATTGGTACATCCACAATGTTATTAGGAAGGGAGTTCCAGGATTTTGACCCAACAACTATGAAGGAATAGCAATATAATTCCAAGTCAGGATGGTGTGTTGCTTGGAGGGGAACTTGCAGGCAGTGATGTTCCCATGCGCCTGCAGCACCTCGTCTTTCTAGGCGTGGAAGGAGCTGTCAAAAGAGCTTTGGTGAGTTGTTGCGGTACAACTTGTAGATGGTACACACTGCTGCCTCTATATGTCAAGGATGGAAGGAGTGAATGTTCAAGTTGGTGGATGGGGTGCCGATAAAATGGACTGCTTTGTCCTGAATGGTGTCAAGCTCCTCTAGCGTTGTTGGAGCTGCACTCATCCAGCCAAGTGGAGAGTATTCCATTACATTCCTGGCTTGTGCCTTGCAAATGGTGGACAGGCTTTGGGGGGAGTTAGGTGGTGAGTTATTCACCTCAGGATTCCCAATCTCTGACCTGCTCTTGCAACCACGGTATTTATATAGCTAGTTCAGCTCAGTTTCTGGTCAATGTTAACTCCCGGGATATTCATAACGGGGGATTCAGTGATAATAATGGCTCTGCATATCAAGGGCAGGTGATTAGATTCTCTCTTATTGGTGTTGATTATTCCCTGGCACTTGTGTGGTGTGAATGTTACTTGTCAGCCCAAGCTTGAATGTTGTCCAGGTCTTGCTGTATTTGGCCAGGGACTGCTCGAGCGTCTGAAGAGTTGCAAACAGTATTGAACATTGTGCAGTCATTAGTGAACATTCCCACTCCTGGCCTCATGATGGGGGATGGTTATTATGAAGCAGCTGAAGATGGTTGGGCCTAGGACACTACCCCGAGGAACTCCTGCAGTGATATCCTAGTACTGAGATGACTGGCCTCCAACAACCACAGCCATTTTCCTTTGTGCTCGTTATGACTCCAACAATTGAATTTTCCCCCTGATTCCCACTGACTTCAGTTTTGCTAGGGCTCCTTGATGCCACACTTTGTCAAATGCTGCCTTGATGTCAAGGTCAGTCACTCTAACTTCACCTCTTGAGTTTAGCTCTTTTGCCAATGTTTGAACCAAGGCTGTGATGAGGTGAGGAGCTGAGTGGCCCTGGTAGAACCCAAACTGAGCATCAGTGAGTAGGTTACTGCTCTAAGTGCTGCCTGATAGCAGCTTCGACAACACCGTCCATCGCTTTGCTGTGATTAAGGAGGGACTGATGGAGCGGTAATTAGCCTGATGGGATTTGTCCTGCTTTTTGTGAACAGGACATACCTGGGAAATTTTCCACACTGCCGGGTAGATGCCAATGTGGTAGCTGTGCTGGAACAGCTTGGCTAGGGGCGCAGCAAGTTCGGGAGCACAGTACTAATGCCAGGTGTTGTCAGGATCCATAGCTTTTGCCATTTCTTGATATCACATGGAATGAATTGAATTGGCTCAAGATTGACATCTGTGATGTTGGGAATCTCAGAAGGAGGCCTAGATGATTCATCCACTGAAAATGGTTGCAAATGCTTCAGCCTTGGCTTTTGCACTGATGTGCTGGACTCCCGCATTGAAAATGGGGGTGTTTGTGGAGCCTCCTTCTCCTTTTAGTTGTTTAATTGTCCGCCACCATTCACGACTGGATGTAACAGGACTGCAGAGCTTTGATCTGTTAATCACATGCTACTTCCGCTGGCTGGCATGCAAGTCCTATGTTGTAGCTTCACCAGATTGACACCTCATTTTAGGTATGCCTAGTGCTGTTCCTGGCATGCCCTTCTGCATTCCTCATAAGACCAGAATTGATCCCTTGGATTGATGGTGATGGTAGAGTGTGGAATGTGACGGACCATGAAGTTACAGATTATGGTTCTGCACAATTCTGCTGCTGCTGATGGTCCACAGCATCTCATGAATGCCCAGTTTTGAGATGCTAGATTTGTTCTGAGTCTATCCCATTTAGCAAGGCGATAGTGCCACAGAACACGATGGAGGGTATAGTCCGTGTGAAGATGGAATTTTGTCTTCACAAGGACTGCGTGGAGGGCACTCCTAACTATACTGTCATGGACAGATGCATCTCATTGGTGGGGACAAAGTCCAGTAGGATTTTCCCTCTTGTCAGTTCCCTGACTACCTGCCGCAGGCCCAGTCTGCTAAATATGTCCTTGAGGACTCAGCCAACACTGTCAGTAGAGGTGCTATTGAGCCACACTTGGTGATAGACTTTTAAATCCCCAGTCAGAATACATTCTATGCTCTTGCCATCCTCGAGCCTTCTTCCAAGTGGTGTTCAACATGAAAGAGTACGGATTCGTCAGCTGAGGGAGGGCAGTGGGTGATAATCAGTAGGAGGTCTCCTTGTCCAAGTTTGACCTGATACCCTGAGACTTCATGGGGTCCAGAATCAATGTTGAGGGCTTCCAGAGCAATTCTCTTCCAACTGTATGCCACTGTGCCATCACCTCTGCTGCAGCTGTGCTGTCAGTGGGACAAGACATACCCAGGAATGGTGATGATGGTATCTGGGACATGATTTTAAGGTATGATTCTGAGGGTATGATTATGTCAGGCTGTTGCTTCACTCATCTGTGGGGTAGCTCTCCTAATTTTGGCACAAGCCCCCAGGTGTTAGTAAGGAGGACTATGCAGGGTTGATAGGGCTGGGTGTGCCATTGTCTTTTTGGTGCCTAAGTCGATACTAGATTGAGCTACCAGATACCGGAATGGAAATTAGGAGAAGTGCCAGTGTTGTTGCTCAGATATTAAGATTTCTTGACTCCTCTGTTAGGGTCTCGCAGCTTCAGTTACTGGGACAAAAGGGTAAATTCATGATGCCACATTATTAGCAGGTCATGCAGATGCAGGGTGAAAAGGTTGGAGAATAACTCACAACTCACTCCAATCCTTGAAAGCAGCTTCCCATCAGGAGCACAAGATCGGTGAACTGCCAGTTCTGTCGAGGGGTCATGAGGACTCGAAACGTCAACTCTTTTCTTCTCCGCCGGTGCTGCCAGACCTGCTGAGATTTTCCAGGTAATTCTGTTTTTGTTTTTGTTTTGGATTTCCAGCATCCGCAGTTTTTTTGTTTTTATTTTTTGCCCTATTCTAGTATTGTTTGCACTGAATCAGGTAGGAAATGAGAGTTTGTATTCAGGACAGCATTTAATTTTCAATTCACAATTATACCTCAAATTAGCCAATGAATTTTACAACTACAGGAGTGCATTCAATGCTATATTTGAAACACAAGAACATCTGATACAGGAAACAATGATCGATCTTATTCAGAGGGGACAATACTGTGTGCCTTGTAGCTACATCAGTGTTCAAACGACAAAGTACACAAGGCCATGACTGGACTTCTCTAGAACCAGCCAAACTACTCATTCCAGCATCGCAGTGAGAAACACACAGTAGCACACATTATGAGGCTGGCAATCTGGCCATGTAATCTAAAATAAAATAGAATTTGACCCAAAACATTACCAATGAGAAAATGTCTTGCCCTGGCACTGGTCAAGGATAGGCAAAATCACAACTGAAAGCAATGCTGCTCTTGCAGATGTGATCCAATGTATTCATGTCAGCTAACCTTTGTTTACTATATCTAAGCATATTTTTTAACATTCACATGCTATATTTGTACACAGGATTGGAAACTATAGGGCCCATAGTAGTTTTAGCCTGACTGAGGCCTTAACTGGTGTTGAGAACAGGAAAGCAAAGCTGAAAGCACACTTCTGGCCAATATGAGTGAGCTGAAGGGTCAGGTGCCATTCCTCCATCCTACTCCCACCGTCTCCTTTACTCAGAGGCCCAAAAATGTGCTGCTCAGGGACCTACGAATTAGAGAAAGGACCAGACAAAACCCCCTTCCAAAATGATTTAGTGTTCCTGTTGTTTTGTTTATTTTACAGAGTTGGTTTCAAAGGCATTTTCTCTTTGGTAATGTTTTGGGTCAAATTCTATTTTATCTTGGATTACATTACTAAATCCAATTCCCTTTTCCTAATGGTAGATTCATAGTCCCATGAAAAGCTGAGTTTATGACACTGCCAGCAGGTTGTCTGAATGTAAGTGCCCAGAGCTGTTTCAAAAATGCCAGAATCCTAACTAAGGCAGTATCAATAGAAAAGTTGTTTGCAGTGAATGGATTATTAGACACTCTCATTCTGCTGTGGTTAAAGGGTCAAGTGCTAGGTCGTAATACCTAAATGTTTCAAACCAAAACCTCTCTTGAATTGTACTGCAGATTTCGACAGAAATGCTTTTCTGACAAAAAAACTCCTGAAGTAGTTAAAATTCTAAGGAAAAGTTTGACCACGGATCTGTTCAACTAGCTGTACAGCTCTTTGAAAGTGTGTGCAAATAAAATTAACTGGGGATTCAAAATAGAAAACTAGACAAACAAACAAAATCAATAATTTTGTATAAGGAATTAAGGTAAGAAGCAGGAAACATTTCTGATAATAACTCCTTTGTACTGTACAATGAAAAGATGTTGTGAAAAAATCAACAGGCTTCTCTGTGTCTCTTTGATCACATGAGAAAAAATACCAAGTTGAGTGCTATATCTCACCATAGATCTTGGAATTGCTCATTCCAAGCTGTCAAGCAGGAAGCAACTTGCATGGGACACAAGACAGACAGGTCCTCAGACACCTCCAGTATACTGTTCTGCAGTCAAACATCAGCTTGATCAAATACATCTGTAAGCTAATTAATAGCATATCCATTGATTTTTTTTTTACAGACATCACATCACTCATCTCTTTAATAAAAATTAAGACCATCAGTCAAGAAACCAATATTCAACAACTCCTGACAACATCCTGAACACTGAATTGTAATAATGGTACCTTGGTACTAATAAACTGAATTGGTGACATGATTCAGCCTTAGGATACTAAAAGAACATAACAGGCATCCAATTGATTATGAACAAATGTCAGGCTTTGAGAGACTGAGCTAAATGTACCTTCAGTTTCTAATTGACAATACTTAGACAAAACCAACATGGGATGAAGGAACATCACATTAAGCACTTTTAGCTCGATGAACATATTCCAAAAGAACAGTACTCAAGGCTTTGTGCTTCCTCATCTCCAACTTACTTTGCAATATGCTGCCACTTTCTCCATATGCCAACAGAAAGCTGATACATAAAATGGAGACTGCTTTGTCCACAAGAGTGTCTACCAGTGTCAACAACTGTGAAGCCCAGTTGGCAGGAAACACTTGAAACAACAGAGCAAAGTATTGTCAGATAACAACTTGTGCAGAAGGGTTTTAAAAATCCATTAATGTCACGCATAATTAAAAATGCTTCATTATTTCAGTTCACGGACTAAGGGACTGCCATTTTCAGAATGCTTGGGGCTGATATACTAGCCACTTGTTGCATGATAAACAATTCCATTGATCTGGAATTTAGGGCCAAGACCTTGATATTGATGTGCAGGGTTGCAGAAGTGGCATCATGATACAAATATATAGATGCACAAATTTGTTTAATGGAAAAAGATTAGAGGCACTTAATCCCAAGGCCTACAAAAATCTGGATTTACAATGATAACAGAACTCTAAAGGTCAGGCTCTTTATATTAGAGAGATGAAACATAAGGTATTTCATGGTAAAAGCAAAAAACTGCGGATGCTGGAAATCCAAAACAAAAACAAAAATACCTGGAAAAACTCAGCAGGTCTGGTATATCATGGTATTGGCTTCCTTATTTGTAACATGTTACATGAGGTTGAAAATCATTTTCATTTCCAAAGCAAAAAAAATTCAACCTTATTTGGATACAACTATTGCAGCTCCAGTCTGGACAAGGTGTAGCAAAGCATTCAATTAAAACACAAGCATCTTAAATGATTGATTTGAATATATATTGGTAGCTCTTTTGGAAGGTAAAGGAGAATATTTGAATTTGCTAAGTGTCAGTTGTTTTACTTAACCTGTCTGTTTCAAGTTTGTCATGATCAGAAGACAGGAGGGAAAATACATATATCTATATCATCCAGGCAATGTTATAAACTTATTACTTTTTTAAAAAATGAAAAAATTGCTGGGCTGATAAAATAGCTGTAGCTGACCACATGATGGTAGTTCTGGAGGCTTCTGAGCAGTTTAAACATGGACTAACTCATCAAACTCCTGGAATGTAACACTTCTCACATTGTATAAACATTCCAGCCAAGCCAACACAAAGGGCTTGTAGACGAGGTGTCCACACCAGCCAGTGCTGGACCAAAGGCAGGGATATTGGGATCCTCATTTTCAACATTGTGCTAATGGTTCTTCGGTTACCTGCTCAAAACACAGTGGGTTTTAACAAGGGTGCCTCATTAGTTGAAAAGCGTGACCCAAAACCACCCTGTCACATGACCAGGACTTGAACTGTTTGAATTGCTTTAATTATACAGCTTTTGGATTCTGTCTTTAGTTGCGGTTTAACCTCAGAAGAGGTGCCTGGACTCCAAGCTAGCAGCCTGCAGCTCCAATCTCCATTTCTTTCAGTCTGATCTGCAGAAAGAATCCTGTATTTCACCTACAGAGTGAACTAATAGCCAGGATACAAGGATACTCTGCTGCATCTTCAAAGGGCTAAACCTGCAACTGAATTCCTAGGACCAAGACAGAGAACTCTGCCAGACAAAATACCTAAAAGAACCTTCCTTGGACATTGATTTGGGACTCTGGACTCACGTGAAACCATAATTCTTATTGTGTCTCTGCCCTGAACCCCTTTCTTTCCCTTATCCCTCTTTGATTGAATGAATGCAAAAAGAGGCTGACATTGGGAAACCCCTTCCCGTTGTGGGGGGGAGGAAGACAGAGAAAGTGTGTATGCGCGCGCGCGCATGTGTGTAAGTACATTAAACTACCCCTCTTATTTTACCTTATCCCGAGTGTGGGATTCTTAATAGAGGATTGGATAACTCTAAAACTGAAGGGTTGTGGAAAACCAAAAATACCTTTCTGTTTACAAATGGGTAGTGAGTGGAGAAATCAGGGCTGTTTAAATGAATCCCCCTCCTGTTTGCAACAAGTTAGTGAGTTCATCTGAAGTCTTTGGAAACAGAAAGTCTAACCTGAGAGCTTCTATGGATGTTAAGAAAACAAAAATCGTAAAAATGTTGTGTACATTGTGACTATTTACTACTTACCCCCAAATTAGGTAGGTTTAATAACTACTGCAAAATCTACAATGTTACAATTGTTCACTTACTCATTTACTTTCAATAAGTTTAACTTAGCAATTGAAGTCTAACTCACCATCAAGTGAAATGCATTCTGCCACCTTTCAAAGGCAGGGTCATGTGAAAACATGTGATAAAATCAACAAAGGCAGTAGAAGTAAAAAAAAAACATGTAAATGTTGGAACTCTGAAATAAAAACAGAAAATGGAGGAAAAACATAACTATTTGCATTGGTAAAGAGAAAAGGCAAGTTAACATTTTTGCTTAAGGGCTGATACCCAAGTGTCATCCTATATTTCCTCTTTCTTTACAGATGTTGAAAGTGTCAAGTTCTCTTCAGTTTTTACTCATAATCATCCTATACTGTGATTGATGGCAAATGCAAGATTACTGGTCATCAATGTCATTCTCAAAAGTAAACGTCCTAAATGTTATGCTTTCAGGAGTTCTTTGTTTACTAAAGATGCTTCTGATGTTCAGTTTCTCAGACCTTTCCTCATTTTGTGTCATGTGCATAGCCCTAGATGATTTTAGTTCAATTTTCCTTCCACTCACTGAAGAGCCGCCAAGAGAATTACCAAGTATGTCCCCATAAAAGTACAGCCAAACTCTCAAACTCAGAAGTGAAACCAGAAGCCAGCATTGTACCATTGCACAGCACTGCTCAATGGCACTCGGCACAGGGCCAAAACAGCACGTGCTGAGACACTATCTTCTCAACTATTGGAGCACCTTTCAGTAGTCAGTAGGGCTAGTAGAGAAGCTCAATGCCTGGACATTCTAATTCACCAGGGTTCAGTCTCATGAAGCAAGAAACCATGTAGGCAAAGCAGAATGGTAGAAAAGTATCTTTTCAAAGGACACTCAGATTTTCATTTCCTCCACCTTGGTGACAGACTAAGTAATACATTTCAATATTCAAAAACATAAATTTGCATGTTTTGCTTATCTGCATAATCCTGTACATTGTAGATAAAACAAGCTACTGCAATCTAAATAGACACCAAACGACTGTAGAAACAAGGTGGAGATCAAAATACACAGAACACTTGCAAAACAAATCAGAATCATAGAATTGTTACAACACAAGAGGCCATTCAGCTTGCCATGTCCATGTCCATGTTGAATCTCTCAAAGAGCAATTCAACTAGCCCCACTCCCCTGCCCTTTCCCTGTGGTGGTACAAATTTTCTCTCTTCAGATGCTAATCCGATTCCCTTTTGAAAGCCACAATTAAACATACTCCTGCCACACTCTCAGACAGTACTTTCCAGATCCCAACAACTCGCCGCATAAAAATGTTTTTCAGCTTGTCACCTTTAGTTCTATTGCCATTCACCTTAAATGTGTCCTCTGGCGTGTGACCTTTCTGCCAATGAGAGCAGTTTCTATCTACTTTGTCTAGATGTCTCATGATTTTTGAACACTTCAGTCTCAACCTTTTCTTCTCAAAGGGAACAGTGCCAACTTCTCCAGTCTACCCATGTAACTGAAATCCCTCATCCTTGGAATTATTCTCGTAAACTTTTCCTGCACCAAAATCCTGGAACTCCGTCTCTAACAGCACTGTGGGTGTACATACACTACATGGACTGCAGTGATTCAAGAAGACAGCTCACCATCCATGCTGCTACTGTCATGTTTAATCTATGGGCTTCAACTTTGCTGACAAGCCTAGCATGTGGCACTTTATCAATGGCCTTTTGGAGGTCCATGTACGCCAAATCAAATATATTATTACCCTCACCAACTTGTTATCACCTTTGCTGCCTCATCAAAAGTCTCAGTCAAGTTTCTGCCTCAATCTCCCTGAAACAGTTGAGCAGTGTTGTTAATGTCTCTCTAACCTTCAAGCCATGCAAGGCAGAATAACCCAGCTCCTTCTGAAGTTGGTAACTGACCTCCAAGCAGTTCCCTTTGCTAGGAGTCTCTTCCACATCCTGTTGATGAGAGTGAAAGGTTTATTCTGATTTCTAACTGCTCCCAAGAGCCCTGTGTCCTGTTCTGCTCACTCTCCAAGTTCAATAGCTTCATCCTGTCTGAACATTTCATTAGTTTAATAGAATTGCAGCCTGAGTCCACAGTTCAATTGTTAAATACTCACTGGGTTAATATTGCACAGGAAGTCACTGGGCACCGCACTGTGATCCGTGGACTTTTATGGAGGAAGATTAATTGGATCAATGCCATGAATCATGGTAGTAACACTAATTTATCAGAGTCAGTGTTACACAATTTAGCCCCAAGTCTTCAGAGCAAATTAAGAAACTTCTGCACAGAATGTGCTCCCATCCACTTTTGTTCTAAACTCTAAAGGGCTTGCACTTCCTAAAGCCAAGTTCCTGTCTGGATGGGAGCCAAAAATGGAAGAGGAACTCCAGAAATCAAGCAACCGCAAACATCTAACTCAAGCAAAGACTGTACTCTGTGAAAGAGTAGAACTCACGGTTTGTAAGTTAATTCCATTGAAAGAATCAAAACACTTCCCCAGTGATTCAAAAAGTTCATCCAATGAATGGTTGAGCCGAACAGGAAAAGCAGATCATTTGTTCAATCCATACCTGAGCTCAGCCTAGGGCTGCCAATTCTAATTGGAGGCAGTCCAAGAGGTTTCGTCAAGAGGTGTCTCTTGCTTCCCATATTTGCATGCTTGGTTGCCCAACGCATTTATCCTCTCAGGCCACTGCCTTCCCAATTGGAAGCTAAAATACTCTTCATCATCAATTGGATGATTCTTCACTGTCAAACAGCCTTTTCTCCCAATCTCCAATACTTTAATAAACACAAGTGTTTAAGAAAATTTTAAAATAAAATTGATGCCCCAATGATTTTCCTCCTGAGTTGCTCACAGCAGCAACCTGAAGATTAACCTTTAATTTCTGGAAAGTCCAGAATAATCCTGGAGGGTTAGCAATCCTGACTCAGCCTGGGCACTAAAACTGGCTTCAATACTCCTGGGTTAAAAGGGGAAAAGCAACTCATCCCCTTAATTTATAAGTTGCAACCAAATGCATGGGAGCATTCCTGTCTGGATGGGAGCCAAAAATGGAAGAGGAACTCCAGAAATCAAGCAACCGCAAACATCTAACTCAAGCAAAGACTGTACTCTGTGAAAGAGTAGAACTCACGGTTTGTAAGTTAATTCCATTGCATGGGAGCATTGGGTGGGGACAAAATAGAGTTTGGCTTCGATGCTCTGGTGGTTAAACAATCTGTTAATACTCACTACTGAGACCCTCATATGAACAACAATCACTTGGGCAAAGTACTGGAGAGTGCCCACTCCCTGAGGCACTGCACCTCAGCAAAGAGTCAGTGCTTTCCTGACAAGAGGAGGGAGATGAAAAAATCTGGCAAAAGCTGATAACGAAAAAAATCAGTGTGTATAATCCTGTGTTAGTCTTTGAGAACTCACAGATGGTAGTGCTGTTTATTCAGCTGTGTCAGACTTCGAATAAAATTAAACTACAATAAATTTATATCTCAATGCTCATTAATCAGTGTTTATAATGTTAAAGTTTTGCTAGCTTGTTTCAAAGCAAATTTCTTGCCAACAACAAATTGGGTTTATGGAGCATGGTGAACATAGGAAAACAGCTCACGGCATTTCACAGGCATGTGTAATCCGACAAAAATTGACAGCAAGCCAAAGGAGATATTAGGGGGGGGGTGACTTAAAGCTTGGTTAAAAAAGTAGGTTTTAAGGTCGTAAAGGAGGAGAATTTTGAAAGGGGCTTTGGTGGACTGGAAGCTATTGTAGGTCAACAAGCATGGGAAAGATGGGTGAATGGAACTTGGGGAAAATTGGTGCAAGATGAGCTAAGTTATGGAGCGTGGACATTAGAAGGCTAGCCAGGATAGAAATCTCAAGGTAACAAAAGCATGCATGAGGATTGCGGCAGCAGATTACTTGAAGCAGGGGCAGTGTATGGAGGTGGAAGTAGCTGCCCTTATCGATGGAGGGGATGTGGGGTCAGAAGCTCACCTGAGATTCAAATAGGGTGCCAAGGGAATGACAATCTGGTTCAGCTTGAGACAGTAGCTGGGCTAGGGGATGGAATCAGTGGGTGAGACCCCAAAGTTTCTGGCAGGGACAGAAGACAATAGTGCTGATGTTCCCGAGGTTTAATTGGTGAAAACCACACCTCAACCAGGGCTGGATGTCAGACAAGCAGGCACAGCCAAGGTCGCTCTTGACTTTGGCTAAGCTGTTTGTCAATCCTTAATGAAAGTGATGGTCTGTTTGAATGTGAAAGCTATTGCTTCTCTCCTGCCTGCATAACTGTGTGCTGGTGATGTCATTGACTTAAGCAGCAAAGAGCGCACTCTCTCAAATTATAACCGTGTGTGTTTCAAATTGTTCATTATTCTAAAGAGGCCTGACAGAGTTCAAGAGAAAGAATTAGAATTGTGTCCATGACGTAGGCACACTAGTACCATACCCCTTACTACTATCCACATATCTGATTATCTACAAATCTCTGCAAAAGGATTCAAGGCTGGAAAAGGAATGAGACTTGGGGCGAGGGTTGGATCATGGGTTGTAAATGTCATGGCCAAGAAAGCAAGGGGTGTCAGACCAGCTGGATTCTTATACTGCTGCAACAGTAAGTGATTCCAGCCATTATTTTTCCTTCTGGGAAGAGGGATACAACTCATGCCAAAAGAATGTGAGGTGGAGGAACACAGGCCCCTCATTATCTTCACCCATGGTTATGTTACTGGCTATTAAGAAAAAAACAGCATCCTTGTAAAACTGTCTTTGGCAACAATGCCCCTTAAACTTAAGAAGTTGTTGGTGTCGTGGTCTGGAATGCACTCCCTGAAAGGGTGATGGAGCAGATTAATAGTAAGAGAATTGGGTATATAATGGAAAAGGAAAAATTTACAGGACTATGGGAAAGAATGAGAGAGTGGGATTAATTGAATAGCTCTTTCAAAGAACTGGCACAAGTATAATGGGCCAAATGGCTTTTATGTTGTATGATTCAATGATGATATTGAACTCAGATTCTCAAATTGTGAACAGGAAACCCATACTTCTAAAAATTATAACTGCTTAACCCAGATACAAGCCTTGAGAGAATACAGCTAACCATATATTTTTATATCAGAGGCAATATCCTCTCTGTTTAGATTTGAATAAAATATACTCTGGATGACATTAATGAATAAAATGGATCTTAAATCACACACCAATTTGCATTATGGTGGATAATGAAGTTTCCAGCATAACACTTTTGCACCATTACAGACAATTTGACAACTGCTACATTAAAGTAGATGCCCCCTTCTACTGGAGGGGCAAATACAGTGCATCACCAGTGAGTTAATACAGACGTTAATGGCAGAACACTTCCTCTTATTCTCAGAATCATTTTATTGTGCAACAATGCCTTCAATATGAACTCAAATTGTAACGCCTCTTGGTACAATAATTTTGCAAACACCATCCAAAAATTATAGTAATTCAAGTATCTGGTTAAACAAGTAGCAAACTGCTATAAGTTTCAGCATATTCAGAGAGCAGCACTACCAACTACGATAACAGCAACACACATAATGCAACAGGGCTCAAAGTAACATGTCACAGCACAATGTGCCACAATTCAATTAAATACAATATAGTACTGACACAAGACATGACAACACGACCCAAAGCAACTCAAGAGGGCACAGCACCAGAAAGCTTAACACAATATAGCATAGCTGAACTAAGTGCAAGATACCAAACATATGCCAAAACACTAAATTACACAACATCCACACATGATACAATGCAAAATAAGCACATAAACAATAAAATACAATGGTGCAATGCACATTTTCAGTTAGCAAACCATTACCCAAGAAACGCACACATTTCAATACACTATCTAATTCCAAGCACAGGTTTAATTTGACTGATTAAGGCAGCTTGTCCTCCAGAGCATTTGCACAAAAAGACAGTGTCATCAGTTATTCAAATGGCAGTGAATAAATTGACTTTATGCTGTGATGGGACAAGCTATTAAAACACATTTACAATTATACTCTTTTGTTTTAAACATGGCCATTTTTCACTGCAGTTGGTTTAATTAATGCAAGCTATGCCATGATGCAGAGACAAATGCAACTAACAAAAAATGGTTTGTGCAAAGTACTTCAAACATTTTAATCAACAGTGGGAGTTAACTGTTTAAAAAATACAAACCATTAAAATATCTATTCCTGGAAGTTAAATCTGGATATCATTTAACAGCACTGTACATCCAAAGCAATTTTATCTTTTAAGTTCTGTTGAGAGTTATATATTTACCATTGATTGCCAGCAACATTAAGGATTTCCTGTCCCTTGTCTTATTATCCCCTTCCCAGGCGTCTTTCCTGTCGTGTGAAGGCATTCAGAGCAGTCTGCAGCCTGTCGCCCCCATGCATGCTGCTCGCTGAGCATGTTCCTGTCTGGTAGCTCAATTGCTTGACTTGCTTCCCATTTCTACACGTATGACAAATATTTTGCCAGTTGCCAAGTGACTCCCTGGTCGGTGATTAATGATATTGCACAAATCCACCCCAAAATCCCAGGGTCGATTCCCCTGAGAACAGCAATACTGCTTCAACTCACAGCCAGAAAGCTGGAAGGATGAGGCGTGGTGGGCTGCACCTTCTAACCCTTCTAGACAAGTTTTTTTTCTTTACTACTTCAGACAAATCGGTCCAAACAAAAGCCCTTTTTTCCTGCGTTGTTTTGTGCAAAACAAGTACAAAGGGTTCTGAGCGCCATTAGGTGAGTGCATGAACTAAGAGCAATCCCTCTACTGAGAGGAAGAAGGGTAATAAAGCTGTCTCTGAGGGATTGAATCAAAGCCTTCCTACAACAAAACAAGTGTAAAAATGCAGTTGCCTGCCACTTTGCCACAAAACAAATACCACCTCCTGACATGAAAGTCAACTACCACACAGGCCATTTGACTCGTCTTAAGGTCCCTGTTGAATTGCATACCGCCTTGTTGGAGGGGATTAAAAGCCAGCACTAATAATCCAAGGCAGTAAGGCAGGAACGAATGTGTATTAACAAAGCTGCTCTTTTAAAGTTCAAGATGATGGTGGAGGTCTTTGAAATCGTGGCTTTGTGAAACACTTTCAAGTTTAAGAGGCTGATTTTCCTGGTTCCCTTCTGCCCAGTGCTGGATAGCATCAGCAGAGCCAAAGTGCAGAGCACCTCACAAGGATCAGCTTTGCCAATCCAGCCCATCTGTACCTTATTAGGTGTGGTGCACTGGATGAGCTCTTGCTGTTCAGTCCTGGCATAGAAGGAATACAGAAAAATCGAGTTCCTAAAGGTTAAAGTGTTTTGCAAAGTCATAAATCTAAAGCTTATATTGTAACACGGCTTGTGGACACACCCAGCACAGGCCTGCTCACCCACAGAGCCGAATGCTGGCAATAATCGGAAGAAATTTTCCAAGCTGTCAGCCTCAGGACCTTCTGGCTATTGCTCAAGCCCAATGCTTGCTTTGTAGGGGATGTCCTCGCAATTCCGAGAAAGAGGAAAATCTCCTTGTGCCTCAGTTACATCAGAGCAATGGGGCTGTACCTACGGCAGAGGAGTCCTAGAAATCTTGAGCAAGCCAAAAAAGGATGAAAAGACAGCAAAAACAGGGCTTCGCTCCTTTCATTCTGACTCTTGTGCATGGAAAAATGAGCATTCCCTAGGACCAAAGCTTAGGAAATTTGATTTGGAGTTTCCCAATAACTTGACCAATTATGGTAGCAACCATCAGTGAAAGAGATCAGGAAAGTCCTCTGGCTTATGCAAAGTTAATTGACCATGGGGTACTAAAATTGACCTCAAAGTTCCTGGTTTGGGGGAAGAAAATCAATTTTAATTCCAACATATGCATGAATCTTGGGGCATCCCTAGTATTCTGATGGTCAGACTGCTTGTCCAGGCTCACAAATGAAGAATAGCACTTGGTAGAGGTACTGAGAGAAGATTGGTGTCTGTAGAATTATGGCTCAGCTGGTGAAGAGGGAGGCAAGTGTTGGAAAATAAATAATGAAAGAGATAAAAATTTGTAAAATCTTCAAATAAAATCCTTTAAGATTTTCTTTCTAGTGTAAGGATTACAGGAAACCTGAACTTCCTTGTTTGAGATATAATCAGCCTCAAAAAGTTCCATTTTGCAAGGTATTACATTCTCAAACTTGCTCCTATTTACATACTATCCAAAATCAAAAAGCAGCATGTGATTTATGTGCACTGATGTCACTGCTAAGTCTTTCTGTCTCAAATTCCCAATTTCAATTGGATTATCTATGGGCAAGGCTATTGCCTAGAGGGTGAGCGCCATGGTTGAGGTCTGTGTGTAGGTCACTTTCCTGTCCCCTCAGACAGTAACATACAAGTGGGGAAACATTTCAAGTAGGGAAACACAGTGTGGTTGAGAAGGCTGCAGAGGAGCAAAGTTATTTTTTAAAAACTAATTTTCCTGAACTGTTTGCCCTATTCTACAAAGGTGAAGTTGAAATCCAATACCATCTGATGCATTAACTGACTGACGTCAAGGGTTAGTGAAAACCATATGTAGTTCTTATTCAATTGGGATCACCAGAATTCAAGCTTCTCCTCAACAACTCAATAGGCGACGAATCTTCGCAGAGAAAAAAATCAGGTTGTCAAATTTTTCACTGCCGCAGGACACATGGTAAGGCTACAGATCTATGCACGTTCTTGGTCATTCACAATTTGTTGAATCATTTTTTGAGTAGCGCGAGCTTTGAAAAGTACAAATATTCTTTTTAAAAATGTCAATTGTTCTACAGGGGAATGGCAGGGTCTCGAGCAGCTGAGTTATATCAATGGATCCAATTAGCAATTCATTACAATAGCACATCCACAGGCAACATAAACATGATGGAAAGTGAGCTACTGGGAGGGGAAGAGGCACATCGGTCACCACTATTTATTTTCACTCTTACTGATAAAGCATTGGCAGAAAATTTTCTTACTAATAATTAATCAGACTCATTGAATCTTTCCATTCTTGGTTGTGGGAATTGGCTTTGAAACACAACTATGGTGATACTGCAAACTGCAAAGTAACATACAGCAAACTGCCAAGTACCATTCTTATGCAATTTCAAAGGTATGTGCAAGAGCTGTCATGCACTAAGCTGAAATGGAAATTCTACTGGAAATGAGTAGCATCTTTGGAGTACTCAAGAGTACACGGGGAAATCAGACAATGAACAAGAGGACAAAAGAGACCTAAAAATTATTTTTGGCCTGACCACTAAACTTGACTATAGTTCCAAAGGTCTCAATCCTCATGCACTATATAGTACAATGCCAGGGTACGAAACACCCACTAGATAACTGCAATTCGCTTAACAGTGTTGAAGTTATCAGCAGTCAATCCATTTAACTGCAGCTGGCATTTAAACCTGCACCTGTACTTTCATTGTCAAATATGATCAGGTTAACACCTTTCTTTAAGTAACGCTGGCAGGATTGCCTTAACCACACCAAAGGTCACCCACTGTGAAATTTCTCCTTAGATTCATAAGGCATTATAAGTTGGCCCAGAATTTCTTTATTTATTCGTTCACAGGTCATAGGCAATGCCGGCTCAGCCAGCATTTACTGCCCATCCCTAATTGCCCTTGAGAAGATGGTAGTGAACCAACTTTTTGAACCACTGCAGTCTATGTGGTACATCCACAGTGCAGTTAGGAAGGGAGTTCCAGGGTATTGACCCAGTGACAGTGAATAATGGTGATATATTTCCAAGTCAGGATGGTGTGTGGCTTGGAGGAACTTGCATCTGGTGGTGTTCCCATGTGTTTGCTGCCCTTATTCTTCTAGGTGGTAGAGGTCACAGGTGCTGTCGAAGGAGCCTTGGTGAGTTGCTGAAGTGCATCTTGTAGATGGTACACACCACTGCCACTGTGCACCAGTGATGCAGGGAGTGGATATTTTGGGTGGGATGGGTGCCAATCATGTTGTCAGCGCTACACTCATCCGGCCAATCACACTCCTGACTTGTGACTTGTAGATGGTGGACAGACTTTGGGGAGTCAGGAGGTGAGTTACTCACCTCAGAATTCCCAGCCTCTGACCTGGTCTGGTAGCCACAGTATTTATATGGCTGGTCCAGTACAGTTTCTGGACAAAGGTGATCCCCAATATGTGAATGCCAGGGATTCAACGATGGTAATGGCATTGAATGTCAAGCGCAGATGGTTATGATTCCCTCCTGTTAGAGATGGTCATTGCCTAGCACTTGTGTGGCATGAACGTTACTTGACACTTTTCAGCCAAGCCAGGTCTTGCCGCATATCGACAAAGACTGCTTCATTATCTGAAAAGTCATGAATGGTACTGAGCATTGTGCAATCATCAGCAAACATTCCCACTTCTGACCTCATGATGGCGGGAAGGTCATTGATGAAGCAGCTGAAGATCGTTGGGCCTAGGACACTACCCGAAGGAATTCCTGGAGTAATGTCCTGAGACTGAGATGATTGAGCTTCAACAAGCACAACCATCCTCCTTTGTGCGAGGTATAGCTCCAAACAGTGGAGCATTTTCCCCCTTATTCCCATTGAATTCAATTTTGCGAGGGCTCCTTGGTACCACACTCGGTCAACTGCTGCCTTGATGTCAAGGACAGTCACCTCACCTCTGTTCAGCCCTTTATTCATATTTGGGCTAAGCCTATAATGAGGTCAGGAGCTGGGTGGCCCTGGTGGAATCCAGACTAAGCGCCAGTGAGCGGGTTATTGCTGACTAAGTGTTGCTTGATAGCACTGGTGACGACACCTTCCATCACTTTACTGATAATCAAGAGTTGGCTGATGGACGATAATTGGCTAGATTGGACTTGTCCTGCTTATTGTTGACAGGACAGACCTGGGCAATTTTCCACATTGTCGGGTAGATGCCAGTGTTGTAGCTGTACCAAAACAGGTTGGTTAGGGGCACAGCTAGTTCTGCAGCACAAGTCTAACTAACTCTAAAGCACTAACTAACAGTGAGGTAAAATTTCACAAGTGTCAGTAGCCATCCAACATTTCATCCAAATGGCCATTCTTCTTTTCTGAGTCTAGCCAGTGAATGCCAGCAAGCTATTCAACCTTGGGGCATCACAGCCAAGGCTAATCTAGTCCTTACCTTATGCCTGGAAATGTGCACTTTCCAGCAAGGGTCCCTGGATAGTGAAGAACAACCATGGCTGATTTTCACTTTCCTTGCTGAGGTTTGATTCTTGGTCTATGCTGAGTTAACTGCTGTCAGTTAGCTGAAGCTGATTGTAGTGTCCGGTTCCAGCTTTGAACAAATTACCTTATTTCTCTGTGTATCTCAATGCCACACATGCTGGTACATTTAGTCACCAGTCCATTATTTATAAGTAGGCTCATCCATTGTTTCACTGTTCATCTTGCCACTTCCCAATATAATTAGCGGTGTGGTTACCCCCCCAGATACAAGCTAGGCTTGTATAACTTCGTTAACTAGCACTTACAAAGCAGTTCACACCAATATGCAAATGATCCTTGAGCAAAACAAAAGTTAAATTACCATTTTTTTTTTAAATAAAAAGGGTTCATTAAATAGGGTTCATGAAAGCTCTGTCACATTAAATCTTCTGCAAATAATTTCAGAGTGCAGTGACAAATCTTTCAACCTAATGTTCCATAAACAACATTACATTGTACTGGGCAGAATTTTCTTTACATTTTCTGAAATTAGCACAAAGATATGGTACAGTATGATAGGTGGACAAGACCAAATGCTACAATCCTAAGCAAAAACACTGTA
This sequence comes from Carcharodon carcharias, assembly GCF_017639515.1. NCBI lineage: Eukaryota > Metazoa > Chordata > Chondrichthyes > Lamniformes > Lamnidae > Carcharodon > Carcharodon carcharias. The sequence goes on from NC_054489.1 coordinate 13,700,851, forward strand.
CCATTTGCAAATCCCCCATGGCATCTTCTATCGTATTTTCCAAGCGTATGAAACAAAGGGAACCTCACTTGTAATGATGAGTTGCAGCAATTTCTTCTCAAGCTTGAAAAGACCATAACTCATGAGCTCCACAGGAGCAAGTGAGCCACAGCCATCTCTTGCGCTTCATTCCCTGACATGGTTGAGATGCTCTATTATTCCTATCATACACTACCTGGGTACCTTTGAAGGTGACTTACAAAATGAACTCTGAAACATTGCCCAGCATCAATGACTATTATGCATTAATTCACTATGTGAAAAAAGTAACATTTTGGATTCTCCCACATATGAAATGACAGCCACATCCATGCTCAGGCCTGCAGTATTATTAAGCCCAAAACAAGTCATTTGAGTCTTGTAGGGAACGTAACTAAAATAAAACATGACTATTTGAAGAGTCTGAACTTCTTTTGAAGAATCATGCGGACTCGAAATATTAACTGTATTCCTCTCTGCAGACGCTGTCAGACCTGCTCAGTTTTTCCAGGTTTTTTGTTTTTGTTTTGGATTTCCAGCATCTGTAGTTTTTTGATTTTAAAATAAAACAAGCTTCTTCTATTTTTTTTCTCCTGTGATGTTTGTGTCCCCATCACGAAGATGACTGTTAGGTAATGAAATATTTTTATACACTTGCCATTCAGCAGCAGCAAGGCCTCTCAGCAAAGTGAGGCACAACACTGACCAAAGCTCTCACTCTGCCCTTCAACTCCAAACCCAGAAGAACAATTACTACATCACAATATTGTGATTTTCTTCCCCAGCTGCCATATCACTTACCCTTAATGAAAAAATTTCCTCCATGAACTGCATGTAGCTAAATTCCAAGTCTATTTTTTACAAGCTGATTTATGACATTGCTTCAATCTTTGAATGGTATCTGAATGAGCCAGACAACTTGTGCTATGGATTTTTGCCCAATTAAACTGGGAAAAATAATTTTACAATGGCAGCTTCCTTTAAATAAAATAAATAATTAGCTTTAGAATCATAGAATGATACAGCAGCAGGAGAGCACCATTTGGCCTATCGTACCTGTGTTGGCTCTTTGAAAGAGGTATCCAATTAGTCCAACTCTCTTGCTCTTTCCCCACGTCCCTGCAAATATTTCTGAGTGAGTCCAATACCTCTTTGAGCTTACATTAAATGTGTTTCCACTGCCCTTTTTAAGTAGTGTATTCCAGATCATATCACCTCATTACATAAACATTTTTTCCCCTTCCTATCGCCACTGGCTCTTTCCCATTGACTTTAAATCCATGAACTTTGGTTACTAACCTTTCTGCCACTGGAATCAGTTTGTCAACCAGAATGTCATCTAATTACATTACTGTGATAGCATGTGACCACTACACTCAATTGGGCTCTGCAGCTTACGTATATTTGCCATTACAGGAAACAGAACATTTTTCGCTCAAACATTTTCATACACTGTCATCACCGGGGGCAAATATCTCAAGCTCTTGTGAGTCAGCTGTGGCTCAGAATCTCACCTCTGAATCAGAAGGTTGTGGTTTCAAGTGCCACTCTAGGATTTGAGCTAGATGAGCTTGATACTAAATGTGGTACTGAAGGAGCAGTACTGGTGGAGGTGCTGTCTTTCAGATGAGATGTTAAAACTGGGGCTCTGTCTGAACTTTCAGGTGGACCTAAACAATTCCATGGCAGTATTTCAAAGAATGGCTGGGAAGTTATTCTGAGCAGCCTGGCCAATATTTATCCCTTAATCCACATCACAAAAACAGATTATCTGGTCGTGGTCTACGCATTGCTGTTTGTGGAAGCTTGCCGTGTGCACAGTGTGTTCTTTTACATTATAACCAACGACTGCACCTCAGTAGTGCTTTGGGACATCCTGAGGTCGCGAAAGGTGCTATATAAGTTTTTTTTTCTATTTTCAAACCTTATTGATTGAAGTCATAAACTCAGTGTTATTGTTCCTATTTCCTGAATGCATATAGATGAAGGCACACAACTGAGGAAGTGAAATTGATTGTAATGATTTCTTCTGTAAAATGATTAACAGGAGGAATTCCACCCCAGTGTTTCCACACTAAAGCAAAAACAAGAAAGTTCCTTAATAAAAACAGAAAATGCTGGAAAAGCTCAGCAGGTCTGGCAGCATCTGTAAAGGGAGAAACAGAGTTAAAGTTTTGAGTCCGTACGACTCTTATTAAGAGCTCCTAAAAGTTCCTTCCTCTTTCCATTCTTTCAGCTGTGTTTTTTTATTGAGATACTTACACCTTTTGGCCACTGTTTTGACACTTGCCTTTTGGATTTTGCGCCAGTTCTGTGAGGTTACCTGCTGGTATTGAGAGTTGATGTGCCTATGTGGAATAGACTTTTGTTTTCATTTGTAATTTTTCTAATTGGTGCCTTGAAGAGGAAATATCAAATGTGGCTCTTCTTCAAAAGGAGGAAGTGAAATTTAGAGGGCAAATGATGCGTGGCTTCCATATTTCAGGGGATGGTTAAAACAACAATGCAAAAGCCAGGACAAAGTTCATGCCCTGTCATCTCAACAGAGCTAGGCATAAGCGAGGGTAAAATATGAATTTTATAAATTTTCAACTTTCTTGCCTCATGCTTCCTCTCTTGAAAATATGCAGCTGCAGCACCTCACCCAAATAATCAACCTAGACATGCTGGTTTGGATAATGAGTGCTATCATCCAGGGGGACATCACAGCTTGCATACCCACTTTCCAGCATTGCCACTGGATGCCAGTCAGGGGTAGGAATCCTGTTAAACTTTCTCCCTTTGTGTCTGAGGATTGGTTAACCCAGAACAGGTTAGGGATAAAATAAGAACCTTCATAGCCTGTATGATCAGTGCAATAACATGCCGTACATTTAACCACTGAGACATGGAAGGAGATCTCATGCTTAAGTAGTAACAGCCAGAGAGTTGATTAAAGCATGTGTGCAGCAGGGTTTTCATTCACTGTATGCCTGTGTTGTAGTATAAAACATCCCTGAACATAAAAGGCATTCATGATAAAATAACATCTGATGGTATAATTACCTAGCACTAATTAAGGCATATATTCCAGAGTATACTACTATCAGTTTCAAGTCCCAATCATTTTAAAAGGATAAAACAGGCTGATTTTATAAAAGTCAGCAAGTAAAGAGCAAATAAGTTCAGCACTCAAAACACACTAACCTAATACCCTGTCCAGTACCCTCCTAATTCTGGTGCCATCTTGTTATAATATACATGTGGTTAAAATTTGATTATCTTGTCATTATCACATTGCTGTTTGTAGTTATTCACTTTGGTATTAAGAGTAGAAAAGCAGAATTTTTTTTAAAAAAGGTATTTAACTTTTAAATGTTGATGTTCATAGAGACTTGCATATACTCGAACAAGGAACACAAGTAGTTAGTAACATGCTGGTACAACAAGCAATTAGGAAGGCAAATGGCATGTTGGCCTTACAAGGGAAATGGAGAACATGTACAAGGAAGTCTTGACAAATTATACTAGATTTTGTTGAGACCACACCTAGAGTGGTATGAGTGAGCTTTGGTCTCCATATCAAAGGAGGGATGTACTTGCAATGAAGATTGTACAGAGAAGCTTCACTAGTCTGGTTCCTCAGTTGAGAGGGTTCTCCTAAGATGAGAGGCCGAGGAAATTGGGCCTTTTCTCTCTGGAGTTTAGAAGAATGAGAGGTGATCTCATTGAAACAAGATTCTGAAAGGGCTTGCAGGTTGGTTCCTGAGAGGCTGGGGAATCTAGAACATTGGGACTTAATCTTAAGATAAGGGGTTAATTGTTTAGGACCAAAATGAGAAGAAATTTCTTGACTCAAAGGGTTGTCAACCTTTGGAATTCTCTACCCCAGAAAGTTATGGCTGGTCTATCGTTGAATATATTCAAGACTCTGATAGACAAATTTTCTTCTCTTGTGGAATCAAGGAATACGGGGAGTGGGCTGTAAAGCAGAGTTGAGGGAGAAGACCAGCCATGATCATATTGAATGGGCAGAGCAGATTTGAGAACCACACAATCTACTCCAGCTCCTCTTTCTTATGGTCTTATTTTGCTGCGCACACATTGGTTGCCGCATTTCCTACATCACGACAATGGCCACACTCCAAGAAGTACTTCACTGGTTATAAAGCAATTTAGAATATACGGAGTTTGCAAAAGGTGCTATATAAATGCAAGTCCTTGTTTTTAATGCACATTACAAGAGACTGTAACAGGTCTGATCTGAAAGTGCCATTTGGAGCTGCTTTCTGATCATGATAAGATTAAGCATTACAACTTGAAAAATCTCAAGATCCTTCTGGAATTGACTCATTCTAGTTAAAATCTTAACATGAAAGCTGTTGGTGCTGATCATCACTTTATTAGAAACCGATCGCTCTAAGTCAGCCCTATATCATTTCACTAGAGTACTAGCCTCAAAACCAGATGGTTGCAGGTTTTCATTTTCAACTCCCAGTGTGCTTCACTTGAATTTATCAGCCATGGTTTATAACAAAATAATGAAAACCCAGTCAGTGATAAAAAAACAAATTAAACCTTTAATTCCAGTTGCATATTAGGGCTCTCCAATTTATTTAGAATGTAGCAGAATCCCACTTGTTGGGGCAAAATATCCTGTTTGAACAGTATTGCTGGAGAAACACAAAAGAAATAAGGAAAAAAAACTAAAGGGGAATAAACATACTAAGTGAGTTTAATGGGAATGCTGCCAGTTGGAGAACGATTAATGGATAAACAGTTCTCAGAACTGCGAACAGTGTGAAAAAAGCATAACTTACAACAGTGCAGAGGTAGATTCATTCTGTGAATATCAGAATCTGTTTCATTTGCTCCAGCAAGATCTGTACCCCAGAGGTTGCAACAGCAAAACATTTAATATTAAGTTTCTTGGATAAAACAACCAGCATGACATTTATGGACCTATAATATCTTTCACTTTATAATTATAAAACATTACAAAATAACTGAGGTGGATAAGAAAGCCGTACAAAGAACACAATTAATTAAGTGACTTGGACAATGCAAGGCATTTCTAATACACTACTACAATCAGATCAACCAAACACCATCAGCACAGTAACTCTATCTGAATATGAAGTAATAAATAAATTATTCTCTCCCAAAGTTGTCACTGTGCAGAAAGGAAAGTTGCTCTAAAATCAAACAGCAGTTGGCAAAATGTAGTAATGCTGCTAGAAAATGCCAGGGCATGACAGATTTACTGGGAGGGAACTGTAGCTCCAGTTATCTCAATGACTGTTATGAGAATACGTTTGGCTGTTGAACTGGCGTTAAATGCACTTTCAAATATGAACAAAGGTGCTGCAATTGAGTATCTTGGTGGCACAGAAAATAAATCCAACACTAAGCATAACCAGACAAACAAGGAAGATCTCGTTTGTTGTCCAGTTTGAGTGAAAAGATCTGTGTCACCACAGTGTTAGCGTACTAAAATAGACCTTGACTACTGTCCAAGATCCCTTGCCAGAAGGTTACAAGAGTAGAACTCAGGTGAGGACTCTACTGGGCTTAACCGCAGCGTTCTCCTGACCAAGCAGCTTGCTGACACTCAGTATGCTAACACTCCAGCTAGGTTTTACAGTGAAGTGGCTTTTTATGACATGTATGAAGAACTCAAGGGTCCGTCTGGGTTGGGGTTGGATGATGTAAGAGAGATTTCCCGTGTTCGCTATTTGTAAGAAAATGCACTCATTATAAAACACATTTACAATTACTCTAAAGATGAAAAGAACAGAAATCCACACCCCCCACCAAAAAAGAATCTTGATTTTACTTCATATAATTAAATTCTGAGACCTAAGCTTATTTTCATTTCTAACATTTGCAATATTTTTCCCCTCTCGTTGTACCTACATTCCCCAATGTTAAGGACTGGCAAGTGAACTGTTCTCCAATCTTTGGAACATTATTCTTTACTTGATAATCAAGCGTTACCCCAGATGACTATAGGATTGTTTACCCTTCGACTGCTGCTCTTTCCCTGCAGGGAGATGTCTGATTTCCACTGAAGTGCAACAAAGACTGGAAACTTAATGCAGATCAGTTTGCTGCAGCAGAGTATGAAGTGGTACACTTTCCTAAAAAGAATAAGGAGAAGCAATATAAACCAAAGGGCACAATCTAAAGGGGGTGCAGGAATAGAAAGACCTGGGCGTATATGTGCACAAATTGTTCAAGGTGACAAAGCTGGTTGAGAAAGTAGTTAAAAGACTTGGGGGATCCTGGGCTTTATAGAGACAGAGTACAAAAACAAGAAAGTTATGATGAATTTTTATAAAACACTGGTTTGGCCTCAACTGGAGTAGCGTGTCCAATTCTGGCCACCACACTTTTGAAAGGATGCAAAGGCTTTAGACAGGATGCAGAAATGAGTTATGAGAATGGTTCTGGATATGAGGGGCTTCAGTTACATGGGTAGAACGATGAAGCTGGGGCTGTTTTCCTTAGAGAAGGAAATTTGAGAGAGGCATTCACAATCATGAGGGGTCTAGACAGTAGAGCAGTAGATAGAACAAAGCTGCTTCCATTGGGGGAAGGGTCTAGGACCAGAGGACACTGATTTAAGGTGATTAGCAAAAAAAATCAACGGCAACGTGAGGAAAAGCCTTTTTTTTTTTACACAGCAAGTGTTTAGGATCTGGAATGCGCTGCCGAAGACTGTGGTGAAGGCAAATACAATCAGGCATTTGAAAAGAAGTAAAAACAAAAATAAAAACAAAAAAACTGCGGATGCTGGAAATCCAAAACAAAAACAGAATTACCTGGAAAAACTCAGCAGGTCTGGCAGCATCGGCAGAGAAGAAAAGAGTTGACGTTTCGAGTCCTCATGACCCTTCGAACTTGAGTTCGAGTCCAAGAAAGAGTTGAAATATAAGCTGGTTTAAGGTGTGTGTGTGGGGGGCGGAGAGATAGAGAGAGAGAGAGGTGGGGGGGGGGGTGTGGTTGTAGGGACAAACAAGCAGTGATAGAAGCAGATCATCAAAAGATGTCAACGACAATAGTACAATAGAACACATAGGTGTTAAAGTTAAAGTTGGTGATATTATCTAAACGAATGTGCTAATTAAGAATGGATGGTAGGGCACTCAAGGTATAGCTCTAGTGGGGGTTTTTTTTTATAATGGAAATAGGTGGGAAAAGAAAAATCTTTATAATTTATTGGAAAAAAAAGGAAGGGGGAAACAGAAAGGGGGTGGGGATGGGGGAGGGAGCTCACGACCTAAAGTTGTTGAATTCAATATTCAGTCCGGAAGGCTGTAAAGTCCCTAGTCGGAAGATGAGGTGTTGTTCCTCCAGTGTGCGTTGGGCTTCACTGGAACAATGCAGCAAGCCAAGGACAGACATGTGGGCAAGAGAGCAGGGTGGAGTGTTAAAATGGCAAGCGACAGGGAGGTTTGGGTCATTCTTGCGGACAGACCGCAGGTGTTCTGCAAAGCGGTCGCCCAGTTTACATTTGGTCTCTCCAATGTAGAGGAGACCACATTGGGAGCAACGAATGCAGTAGACTAAGTTGGGGGAAATGCAAGTGAAATGCTGCTTCACTTGAAAGGAGTGTTTGGGTCCTTGGACGGTGAGGAGAGAGGAAGTGAAGGGGCAGGTGTTGCATCTTTTGCGTGGGCATGGGGTGGTGCCATAGGAGGGGGTTGAGGAGTAGGGGGTGATGGAGGAGTGGACCAGGGTGTCCCGGAGGGAGCGATCCCTACGGAATGCCGATAAGGGGGGTGAAGGGAAGATGTGTTTGGTGGTGGCATCATGCTGGAGTTGGCGGAAATGGCGGAGGATGATCCTTTGAATGCGGAGGCTGGTGGGGTGATAAGTGAGGACAAGGGGGACTCTATCATGTTTCTGGGAGGGAGGAGAAGGCGTGAGGGCGGATGCGCGGGAGATGGGCCGGACACGGTTGAGGGCCCTGTCAACGACCGTGGGTGGAAAACCTCGGTTAAGGAAGAAGGAGGACATGTCAGAGGAACTGTTTTTGAATGTAGCATCATCGGAACAGATGCGAAGGAGTCAAAGGAACTGAGAGAATGGGATGGAGTCCTTATTTGAAAAGAAGGCTGGATAAGCACCTGAAGAGAAAAAAATTGCAGGGCTATGGGGAAGGGGTAGAAGAGTGGGGCTAGCTAAATTGTTTTTGCAGGGAACCAATACAATGTTCCAAATAGCCTCCCTTAGTACTGTAACTATTCTATGATTCCTCAAGCATTTGGAGATAAGAGAAATAACTCTCAGCATTCCAGGTTGGTACTCTATTTGACAATGTTTCAAGTTACTTAGGTCTTTTATTTTGCTCCCTTTCCCTCCAAAGTACTAAGCATTTGGTTCTTAGAACACAAGTCAACTCTGCGCACAGTGAAATGTAATTATGACTGTGGTGAAACTTCTAAGCCATTGTAAAATAGCAAACCATTTGCACTGAGTTAATGTACAAAGAGATAAGTAGACACTACAATATGGAAAAGAGCCATTTGGTCCCGTCAGCCCACAGCGGCACACACCCTCCATGCAACAAAATAGTCCTAATCACATTTACCACCCTGTTGCCATATTCCTTCATCCACCACCCGCTGCCGCCCCCCCAATCTTTTCCTTCATTCACCTAATCAATGTTGACACAGTTTCTGTCTCAATCAGTAACTCTAGAAATGAATTCTACAGCCTCACATCAAGAAGTTTCAATCATTCTCTGTTCTAAGTCTCTTGCATTTAATCTTGTACCTGCGGTGCCTCTTTCTCAACCCAACCATTACTAGAAGCAATCTGCTTGTACCTACCCATCATATTTGTATCTGTCCCATCATTTTGTAACTTTAAATGCTTCCATCCTACTGTCCTGTAATCTATGGTGTTTTAATAATAAATGCCCAGTTTTTCAAATGTTCCTTTGTTCAAAAATTTGGCTGTAGAGGGCATTTACCTGACAGTGGGTTGATTAAACTTTAAACTATTGGTTCTTTTTTATGTGTAAAATATGTTTTTATGTGTAATTTAGGACACAATCAAGTTTGAAAGGTATAAAATAAATGAGGTAAAGCAGCACTTAAATGATTCAGTAACATCAAGTGTTTAAAGCCTGAAGAATGGTGAGCAGGGAAAGAGTGAGGGACATAGGAGTTCCAGTTCTGTGGTCCTGGGAAAAAACTAGGGAGCTAGTAACAACTGTTGATTACAACATAGCGAAATTGTACGGAGGAAGAGGAGCACTAACTTGAAAAGCGGGAAAGGTTATGGCTGTATGCATTGACACTCCAGTTAAATAAACTAGGCTCCTCCTGAACAAACAGCTGGCATCATGCCACAGGGATGTGATGTGGTCAGTTAACCTCCAACAATCTGGAGCAAAGTGTCACTTAAATGGACTTAAACTCAATGCAGCTTTGAATGAGAAATACAGCAGAATCAATTTAGTCCAGTTTGTTGACATGGGACTGCAAGCTACTGGCTTGATTTTAAACCAAAATTGGTATGCAAAATAAGACTGTGGTTAAAGCTACTTCTTCAGAACTTCAGACCACATCTTTTTTCCACTTCCTCTTTCTCAAACCACTTACTGGTGTCCATCCAATTTTGCTGTTTGGAATCTTTTCATCAATCATCCTCTTTAGTTGAAGGGAACAATTCACACCACAGTTCTCTCAATAGCCATACATGAGGCAATTTATAAGTTTTCATTCCCAGGTGCATGGCTTGTCTTTTAGACTGGCATATTAGAACAAGGGGATGCAGATTTGCAAGACAATTTTAGACAGGAAAGCCATTCAGCCCATTTTAGTTCACCCACCCTACTATCACCAGAATATGGCATCCAATTGGTTCTTAAAAGACTCTAGGATTTTTGCTTCTACTACTTGATCTGGAAGTCCGTTCCATGTATTAATCATTCCTTGTTGGAAGAACTTCATGATTGCCTTTTACTAGTGTGAACCTGTGTCCTGTCTCTTATCCTTGCAATTTAGTACACCTGTTTGACAGTCCACTTGATTTTCTGACCATTAATTTTAATGGACAGAACACCAAACGAGTTACAAAACCGGAGTGCTTAACCACTGCATCTCATGTTCTGAAAGGTACTCAAGCTGTGCAAGAATCTGAAACGTGTGCTCGACCTTATAAAGCTCCCCCTATAGTACATCATTTATTGGTACCCTAATGCCACAAGGAAATATCACACTGAACCCAGTGTTTGACCTGTCCCAGTTTTGTTTTCTTGTCTTGAGATAGGTTTCTGTGGAACTGTGCAACTGTGCTGAGTTTTCCCCAACTAGAACTGACCTTGCAACAGATTAACCTATTTTTTTCTTCTGTAAACACATCTGTCACTGTTAATGTGATTTTATCTCCACTGTGCTTGAATGGATTTCTCTTTCCTTTTGAGGCTGAACCTCACACAATCCATCTTTCTCCCTGCATTAGGTTTAGGTCACGTGTGTCGTGATTGTGTGTCCCTACAGCTGGGCACCCACCCAGAGACCAGGTCTACCTTGCGACAGTTTTTGATGGTGGAAATGTATTATACACTATTGCAATTATTGCAAGCATTTGAATCTTATATGCTTAAAGGGTATCACCATACACTTTAGGGATTTATACAAAATATTTTCAGTCAAAAAATATGAATAGTACAATGGTGCGATCTTAAAAAAAAACACAAGGAAATATATTTCTTGTGGAAACAAAAATGCTAGCAGTGCCAAGAATGTTCTGCCAACACTTGCTCAAACAGAGCCTTTAACCATATCTGAAATAAAATGCACAACCATGGAATGGTGCAGATCCAGAGAACAGTAAGGTTCCCTGACTACTCTTGCACACCACCACTCCCAACCTCACGCCCTGCCAAACAGAATATCTAATTTAGCACTGAGGAAACATAGTGATGGCAATATGGATGCTATGGCACTTAAAATGTTCATTAAATGTCTATAAGAACACTTATGAATTCATCACTCGAGTCATGAACCCAGATTCCCTCAGTGTATAATTCTCTAAATTGAGTTATATAAAAACTTCAGTGAAAACTAAAAATAAAGTTTTGCATTTATATAGCACCTTTTTAAGACCTCAGGCCTCAGGATATCACAAAGTGCTTTACAGCTAATGAAACATTTTTTTGAAGTGTAGCCACTATTATAACATAGGGCCCCCATCACAATATTTATACTGTACCCATAATATTCCATACATTAAAATTTTTTAAAATTCTTTCATGAGGTATGGGCATCCCTGGCTAGGCCAGCATTCATTGCCCATCCTTAATTACCCTTAAGAAGGTGGTGGTGAGCCTCCTTCTTGAACCACTGCAGTCCATGTGGTGGAGATACACCCACAATGCTGTAAGAACGGGAGTTCCAGGATTTTCACCCAGAGATAGTGAAGAAAACGTGATATAGTTCCAAGTCAGTGTTGGCTGGAGGGGAACTTGCATTTGGTGGTGTTCCCATGCATCTGCTGCCCTTGGCTTGCGAGGTGGTAGAGGTCGCAGGTTTGGAAGGTGCTGTCAAAGGAGGCTTGGTGAGCTTCTGCAGTGCATCTTGTAGATGCTACATGCTGCTGCTATTGTGCATCGGTGGCGGGGGGGAGTGAATGTTTAAGGTGGTGGATGAGGTGCCAATCAAGCAGGCTGCTTTGTCCTAGACGGTGTTAAGTTTCTTGAGTGTTATTCGAGCTGCACTCATCCAGGCAAGTGGAGAGTATTCCATCACACTCCTGACTTGAGCCTAGAAGATGATGGACAGGCTTGGGGGAGTCAGGAGGTGAGTTACTTCAGAATTCCCAGCCTCTTACCTGCTCTTGTAGCCGCCATATTTATATGGCTGGTCCAGTTCAGTTTCTGGTCAATGGTAACCACCAGGATGTAGCCATGTATTTAATACAAAAGCTTTGAGTTTAAGAACACTTTATCAAAATAAAGCTTCAATTCGTTTTAAACACCAACAGCTAAAACAAAATCCAGTCTCTTCCTATGTTAGCACAAATGCAAAGGCCACCACTACTGCTGACAGACTGCTTCAAAAGGTTTCTATAATATCAAGATTGACAGTCACAAAGGCCTCACTTTAGACTTGCACAAGGCAAATTTGTTATTCCCTGCTGTGGTAATGTGAAACCACTGTAATTGTTCATAATTGTGATAAATGAACAGAAATGTTGTTAAAATGCAATGTTCTCTAATGTGTATATTAGAATGATACATGTGGTTTTAATTTTGAAAGCAATCAGCTCTTGAACACTTCACGTTTCGTTGACAGAGACTATCCTGTCAATCATTCTGATGTGCATCGAGTTATACCTTCCACTGCACAAAGGTCACAGAAAAGGTTTCCAATGGCAAAAAGAAAACAGATGCGCCAGAGTTAAGAACTCACTTCACAAGGCAGCCACTGGAGGAACAAATCGAACCAGGCCAGTGCCAACAATAGCTGCTTTTATATTGGTGTTAAGCCATTATAACCATCTCAGCTCATGTTTGAACTGCTGGTTCCTGAAATACAGGACCCATGTGGCCAGAGGCAACCCCAGTGTAAACTTGCTGGATTTACTAAGGTGGGCTTCTAGGAAGAACCAATTATATCAGATCTTCCTAGACCTAACAGTTTTGCACTGCCTGTGTGAGACTAGCATTTTGGGAACCAGCAGAATAAGCATTTCATTGATGTTGAAATAAAATCAACTAATGATTGTCGTGTATCACATTTTAAGTGCTTGTCAAAAGCAGTTTAACACTGAGGGCAGCCATTTGGGCCATGATAGTCTTTTGCAATCCGGTACATTTCTTCCTACGTACAATCAAGGACATACTGTAATAAGATTAAGTAGAAAAGGTCACTTTCCCATCTTAGTTCATCCATCCAGATGGTAATAGTGTAGAGTCATATATCACTTAGGTTACAATGCTGCTGGAAACTCAGCTTGTTTACACTATAGAGTGCAGCTGAGGGAAAATGTTAGGATGCAGTCAGACCTTTTAAATTATACCAGATTTTTTACCTCTCCCATCACCCTATCCAGAAGTCTGTTCTCTGCACTGGTTGCTCTTTCATCATTAAATTTAAACCCATCTTTAAATTGCCCTGACACTAGTTTGAACCTTGTTCTAATGGAATTTATTCATGTATTGGTTTTAAAAAGTGAAATAACACAATAAACACAGTACCAGGCTGCAGCATTTTACATCCATGAACAGTATCCCTTTAAAAACCTGCAGTAAGACAGTTCTAACTATGCTGCCATGAAATATCATTAGTACCCCCTGGAGAGCTATGGGCTCTTTAACAGTTTGCAATATCATCACTCTAACTGGATTACTGCCATAAAAATCAGCTCTGCAAACAGTGTCAATATCCTCTGTAAAGTGGTAACTAAGCCACAGCCTCTTAAAAAATTAGTGAGATAACACTAACCGTATTACTGTCTCAAAACTGAGCTGGACATATATATGGTACCTATTTTAACTCGGCATAAGTGAATGGGTTTCAAGTGTGTTAAAATCTCGAATGTTAAGCTATCTATCCCAGAAGGAAATAGAACTGATCATCTTGAAAGCTGGGTTTACACCCAATGTAATGAAAGCAATGAAAAGCAAATGCGCATGAAGAGTAAAACCGGCGTTCAATGCGATCTGGTCAGCTTCCCGCCTGGGTGGTTAAATTAAAATTACTCCCATAGTACCAAGATATTATGTAAAGTTACAGAAAGCCATGAGCTCTTGAAAAAGCTACTCAAATGATACCATCATTCTCTCATCGCTCTCTCCAACAAGAGAGAACCTAACCATCTCCCCTTGACATTCAATGGCATTATCATCACTGAATCCCCCAATATCAACATCCTGGGGGTTACCATTGACCAGAAATTGAACTGGGCCAGCCATATAAATACCGCAGCTACAGGAACAGGTCAGAGACTAGGAATCCTGCGGCAAGTAACTCACCTCCCGACTCCCTAAAGGCTGTCCACCATCTATAAGTTACAAGTCAGGAGTGTGATTACCTCGATGAGTGCAGCTTCAACACTCAAGAAGTTTGACACCATTCAGGACAAAGCAGCCCGCTTGATTGGCACCCCATCCACCACTTTAAACATTCAATCCGTCCACCACCTACGCACAGCGGCAGCAGTGTGTACCATCTACAAGTTGCACTGCAGTAACTCACCAAGCCTCCAAACCCGCGACCTCTACCACCTAGAAGGACAAGGGCAGTAGATGCATGGGAACACCGCCACCTGCAAGTTTCCCTCCAAGCCACACACCATCTTGACTTGGAATAATATTGCCATTCCTTCATTGTCGCTGGGTCAAAACCCTGGAACTCCCTTTCTAAAGCACTGTGGGTGTACCTACATCACATGGACTGCAGTGGTCCAAGAATGCAGCTCACTGCCATCTTCTCAAAGGGAATGGGCAATAAATGTTGGCCTGGCCAGTGACACACACATCCCATGAATAAATAAAAATAAAGATATTATACCAACCATAAATACGTCCTTTTAGCAGCTCACCAACCTTCCCAAGGGCAACAAAGGATGGGCAATAAATGCTGGCCCAGCCAGCGAAGCCCACGTCCCGTGAGTGAATAACAAAAATAAGCCACACAGATAAGTCCCAGTTTTGATTCCAGTGCATGCTGAGTTATTCATTCCCTGCCAGAGTGTCAGTAGAGGCTTTAGAATTTGCTTCCATGTTCTTGGATTAGGGAGAAGAAAACTGGCCAGGGTTTTCACTTTTTCCCCCCACTGTGCAGTGACCCATGGTGGAAAGTGCATGTAAATCTAACAAAACAAAAACCTGGGTTCTGAAGAAGAATCATGTTAGGCTCAATGTTAACTCTGTTTCTCTCTCCACAGATGCTGCCAGACCTGCTGAGTTTTTCCAGCACTTTTTGTTTTTATTCCAAATCTGACAATGGGCAATAATTGCATCAGGCTCGCCTTTGACAGCCTTGCATTTAGCAAGACACAAGCAGAAGGGATGACCATTTGGCTAGAGTAGTGGAGGATGCTTTAATGCCGTGCAAACAAAACTCGCCAGGAGGATTTGGAAGAAAAACAATGAAAACAAACGTAAAGGGAATTGTGGTGTTGATCCGGTCTGCCTGCCTTCTGGGAAGTTTTCTCAGAAAAAAATGATATTTTCTAAACAATCTTTTACGGATAGACTCCAGATGCTTATTTCTTTTAGACTGGAGTATTCCTTTAACTCAGTGGCTTAATGTCAGACTTATATTCCTCCTCAGAAACAATTCAGGCTTCATTTTCCATAGCGTGATGTTAAAGCGAATAAATTTCACTTTAACATATACAACTTGAAAAAGCAGAAATTAATAGGGGAAGCAATATAATTGTGTCTTATGTCCAATGTGTGAATTCTCTAAATAAAGAAAACAGCAAGTGACTTTCTTGTCCATCTCTTCGTACCATCAGTGAGGTCCACCAGATCACTGAGAGAGTGACAGAAAAGTGAATTTAGTCACTCCTTCTCTTTGGACATCTTGAGGTCATTAAAGGTACCTTGTAAATACAAGTTCTTATACTGCCAATTCTTCATTGCTTTATGGTCAAAATCCAGAACCTCAATTAAGTCTGAATCTTGACACCAAGTGGCAGCAGGCTGCATAACCACAGGGACATCTCAGCCAAGCCTGATCCCATTTGTACTTGTACACTTTCAGGCCAAGGTGATTGGATAGATCACTGGAACAGTGGATCTGATTGATTTACCTTTCCTTGATTCACAGGCACTGAGGATAATTCTAATGTATCTGACATCGTCCTTGCTGAGCTAATCGAATTCAGCATGGCCCAGGGTACATGTGGCAATCTATGAGTAAGTTCATAATATTTCTCCAGCACTGCATGCAACTGACTCTTACTCATCTGAATGTCGTTGGCACTAAAAATAATACCCAATAGGATGCAGTTTTGCTGTGAGATTGTACGCAACAAGAAATGTTTTCATGCGCCATCAACAGTTTTACTACCTGATTTATATAAAAGATGGAAAGTGTGGTTTTTGCTTTGTAAAGTGGTGGAAACATTCAGTACACCAGGTGACCCTGGCACACAAACCACAGAAACCTCATTTTAGTTGTACATCTATGACAAATGGGATACAGCTAATTAATTGTCCGCAGTGAAGAAAAGATTTAAAAATGCTTTTCCAAGTGAATTGGGAAGAAACAAGATGCCATGTTGACCAAGATAACAGCTGGTCTGGAGCAAAATTGTAAGACGATAAGTCCTATCAGTCCTGCCAGTATCTAAATCAAACAAAAAACTGCCTGTGTAATCAGTCTGCCACCATGTAACTTGCCTTGAAACTTTCAATGCTTGATTTCCTGAATTTATCTGTTAACCTGTACCAGCATAAAGAATCCCTCTGCCAGGTATGGAATCCTTTCAAACTTGTTGAATTTATCGCATAAATTATCTACTGCTTCGTCTGTCTTTTCTGCTGTCTTGAGACATTTATTATATAAAAAGTTGCTGTAAAAATATAACCTATTGTATTTGGTGATGCTCGGGTACACTTTCCGATAAGAGTCATTGGCTACAATCAAGACTGGCAGTGCTGGATGATTTCTTCCCATATCCAGACCAGAGGTGCTCAAGGCTAATTACAGGTTCCAAGCTGCTGCCCCAGATGATGTCAGCGAATTAAGGACAGAATGAAGATCAAACCTGGGACCTTCTGATCTAAATGGCTCAATATAACACTAGGGAGTGCATTTACCAATTAAGTCTGCAGGGCAGCTGATACAAATGCAGATTTAAAAACTGGAGATTGAAAAACATTCAACTTCATTCATGCTGTTTTGTACACATGGAAACTGCTAGAATGTTACTTGGTTGAATTGCCAACCTTCCACCCACTGGGAAGGTGACAACTATCTAGAATTCTGAGAGCTCCAATAGTCACTTGTCACATATATCCTGCAAAATGACAGGATAATCAATTGGACCAGCAATCATCCAGTACACATAGGCTGTTATTCAGGAATCCTTAGTACAATTTGTTCTTTGATAGATATGAAAGAAAACAGAAACACTCGATTTTGCAGCTCAGTGTTGGCTTTGAAAAAGGATGAAGCAGAGAATTAAACCCATGTTGGCATGTGAAAGCAAATGCACACAGACGCTCAGTATCACAGTTAATCTCATGCTTTGTGTGTTTGAGGTGGATTTGCTCTATGAAATCCCTTATATTGAATGTTACAATCTAAAAAACCTAACATAGCACCAACTCTGAAATAACAAAGGACGCGTTGAGACAGAGCTAAACATTATTAATTATAAATTGTGTCATGAACACTGAACATCACAAAACATTTATTTTAAAATGTTCCCTTTAACTTAAGGCGAAACAGAACAATCTGAGAAGAGGACGGCAAAGTCATGATAAACACCTCAGTTCAGGGACATGCCCATGTGATCCTGTTGCTCAAACAGAATCTCATTGAGGTTGGGAGGGCAGTTTTCGCACCTTTTCACAGTGCCTCATGGAGACAGACAGCTGCTGATTGAGACGCAGAAACAAAGGGGCCACTGTTGTGGGAGCAGGGTAAATAGTTTTTATGCTAACAACCAAGCAGGACGCTTGTGAGAGTCCAGTTCCTGTTAAAAAGAAAGAACACAACAGACAGGGACCCTTGAAAAGGTACAGAACGGAGTCATCAAGGTGTGCCTTGCTGGTGGTACTTGGATCTGGAAAACTTGAATGGGAGTGGAATGATTGTTGAAGGACAATGGGACTTTCAACCTGGCGTGGCGGGAAGTAGTGAACCTGCTAGAGAGCCGGGAGTGACTGCGCGATTGTTTCTGTAATGCTACATATCTGCCAGGAGCGAGGCATTGCATAAGGGATTTTGTAAGACATATTTCTGTTGCGAAATTTCGTCTGAAGTATTTTTCCTTTAGTTCGATGTATTAGTTGCCTGTTAAGTAATGTTTGATATAAGTTGATTTTAGTTTGTCTTATGTCTCAAAAATGTACTTTGGTGGCTGCTTATTGCACATTAAGAATTTGAAAACCTTTCTGTACCACAAGTGAGCGATTTTCTGTAGCCTAAAGTAGGGTACACAATGCTGATTCACCAAGAAATGGTGAATGCTGTGCAGGAAATACAGACAACAAATCTGAAAGGTTGCCAAGTCTTACAGAAATGTTACCAAATCCTCCCCTCTATGCACTTATTAGTTTCCATGAGCAATTTTAATAGGAATATAATAAACCTGGAGAAATTCATACAATGTCATGTTCATATCAAACTCATGCGCACTTCAAAGCCAAAAGCTCATTGCTATAGTACACTGTTTCATATCCAAATGACTTGGGCATTGAAGCATTGTTTTATATCCAAATGTAACTCCCCAAGTTCAAAATGAATACCTCTATCTAACGACACCATTTATTTTCAGGCAACAAAGAATGCCAGAGAGGTGATGTCGTCCAATTGATTTGTATACCCATACAAACACACTGTTAGGGCCAAGTTCTGTAAATTCAGCCAAACTCAGTTCTGACTTCAGCAGTATCCACAGCTAGATGCACTGGAGTCACTCCAGGCACTATTGTAAATGCAGTACTGAAAGTTATTTTTCAGTTTTGGCAATCCATACTGCCCCTCCCCCAAGTTACTGCTATAACATGAAAATAAATTCCAATCCCAAATTGATCCCAGAGAGGAGTGGCAACAAGCCATAGGCAGCATTTCTCACTTCATCTTTTTAACTTTGACCTATATTTTATTTGAAAATATAACAAAATAAAGGGCCTGGAAAACCTGGAAATGTACTTTTAATTCACAGTGTTTTGATATCTGACTCAGATAACAGCAGCACTCCTGCACATCTCCAAGTAGTCATTCAAGCTTCAAGCCTGGACAACAAACCTATGAAGGACATTGCAGCCGAGCTCAATCCTTTTTTCACTGGATTACTACCCTCACCTTTCTTCCAACAGGCGTCACTGAATAGCAATTATACAACAAGCCAACAATAGCTTATATTTGTATAGCACCTCTAACATAATAGAAAGTTCCCTGAGGCACTTCACTGAAACATTTTAAAACAGAATGTGACACCAAGCCACTTTAGAGGATATTAGGTTAGATGACAAAAGCTTGGTTAGAGAGATAGGTTTTAAAGAGTGTCTTAAAATAGGAAAGCAAGATAGTGAGGTGGAGAGGTGTAGGGAGAATATACCAGGGCTAATGGCCTAGACTATCAAAGGCACATCGCCAATGATGGAGTGATTGAAATCCGGGATGCTCAAGAGGCCAGAATTAGATGAGCGCTGAAAATGCAGAGGGTTTTTGGGCGGGAGAAGATTACAAAGATAAGAAGTGAGGCTATGGAGGGATTTGAAAACAAAGATGAGAATTTAAAAATTGACGTGTTGCTTAAGCGGGAGTCAATGTTGGCCAGCAAGGACAGGAGAGAATGGTGAATTGGTGCAAATAATGACATGGGAAACAGAGATTTGGATTACCTCAAGTTTATGGTGGGTAGAATGTGGGAAGATAGCCAGGAGTGAGTTGGAATAGTGAAGACTAAAGGCAAAAAAGGCATGGATGAGGGTTTCAGTAGCTGAGCCTCAGCAGGGGCAGATTTGGGCAAAATTAGAGGTGGGAATAATTGATAGCCTGTCTTCGTGGTGGCACAGATATGTGGTCTGAAGCTCATCTCGGGGTCAAACCTGACACTAAGGTTGCCTCAGGATGTGGCAGGGAGAGGGGTGGAATTGGTAGCTAGGGAACAGAGTTTGTAGCAGGGACCAAGGACAATAGCTTTGATCTTTGCAATAATCTAGGTAAGCAATAACAACCCAAAGCCATTTTGGCTATTCTACAAACCTTATGCTTTGTTATTAATGCTTCTCTCTACAAAATTTTAATATTTTTGTAGTGCTAAACTCAGCTGAGATAATATTTTGTGAAGTTGGTATCCTTTAAAGCTTACTGTGCTTGACACAAACACCTTTGCAAGAAAATTTCCATCAAACATGGCTTCAAAAAGCAATTTTACTACACCAACACCCTACAATCAAGTATTAAGTTTGAGACTCAAAATTTAGTATCTCAATTAATTCTCCGCAAATTAATAAGCCTGAAGTTTATTACTTTTACTTATTTCCTGTAAGATATATAACATCTAATTCATTGCAAAGTGTACTTGATGAGGTTATTAAATATGAAGCACCTAGCCTTCAATATGTCCTAGAGGCTGGTTTATTTTACTTATCCTATGCATATCATTAAAAAACAAGGTTTCATGGACTCTTTGGTATAGCCCAAAAGATGCCTATTTCTTGGATGAGAAGCTAAGTCCCATGCGTTTTGCCAAAGGAATACCTGAAGACTGCATTATTGCTGTTGATGTATTTTGTCTGTTTCTATATCCATTAGGGACTGTATTTCTTGTTAATCTTTTCTCTTTTTTTGAGTTCCATTGTTGAGTTTTGCTCATGGTTGTTAAATCCACAGCAGTGTTTGAATTTGAAACCAGAGCAAAAACGGATGACAGCTAACAGTCTGCCCACAAGTAAACCAAGGATAATCAATCGCAATACTGAGGAGTGGATATTGTCCACTGTGGTCTCCTTGGCTGTGGAAACCAGAGCAAAATCCCTTGAATGTAAGAAATGGATATCATTGGGCCAAAGATCTACAAATGCAGCTGCCTAAGGAATACATTACGTAAACATAAAAACCACATGGAACATATCAAGTACTTGGTACTTCATGAGTGACTTGCAGTGAGTGTTCTTTAATATTCAAGTAATTCACTCCAATCAGAAGAAATTATGAGTCTTAAAAGAAATAGGAGACATTAGATTCTGAACGGTCCTGTTTCAATACATACACAAATCAAAGCAAACATCAAAAATAGTAAAGCTAGAGATAGTGAATTTCTGCTATGTTAATAGTTTTACTTTCTGTATGGGATTGGAATAGGGCTAATGCTATAAAAGTAAACATACCAAAAAAGTTGGTAAACATGGTGAGTTGATTCAAAAGGGTTCAGGTAGGAATTTGAAAAAATTATTACATACAAATCTTTGCTGTGCACTTTTTAGTACATGTTTTACTATAAGAGTAGAATGCTTAAAAGTAAATCTCAATATTTTAATCACATTTCTTTTGCTTTTATCTAGTAGATTATTGAAATTACTGATGTTGTTTCCCACATCATCATCCATCTCTCCTGCAAATGCCTGTTGAATCTCTATCAGGTTTGCACGCTTGCCACAGCACAGAAATAGCCTTAAACAAAGTCACACATGACATTCTCTTGTGGCTGTGTTGCAATATCCCTTCCTTAACTTCTCTGTAACTTTTCATATGGTCAAAAATACCATTGTCCCCCAACAGCTTTCTTCCACTGTTCCAAGTGCATGGGATTGCCTCATTTACCTATTCAATCCCTCTCTCCAGCCAGTCTCAGGCTGAACCTGAATATTTGCAATCTCAGCATCCTGCTCAACCCCAAAGTGAAGTTCGAACTCTATGTCCTTTCCATCATAAAAAGTGACTATTTTAATCTTCGTAACATCACACATCCATCCAACTTCAGCCCATCTGTTGCTGAAACATTCATCCATGATTTTGTCACTTCCAGACTCAGTTACTTTGATAAATTCCTAGCTGAACTCTCGTCCTCCAGTTTTTGTAATCTTCAGCTCATTTAAATCTCTGTTGCCTTCATCCTATCCTGTACTAAATTCTGATTACCTATTAGTCCTGTTTGTGTTGGCCTACAAAGATGCGCAGTCTAACAATGCCTCAAATTTATTCTGAGTCTCAAACTTAAAATCCTTCATGGTCTTACTTTTTCCCAGCTCTGATTCATCCACCAACATTACAACCCCATCCTAACTCCCCACTGCTCTGGTCTTGTGTGGATTCCGCCCCCCCCCCCCCCCGCAATCTCCCTTTGCCCCACTATTGGTAGACAAGCCTTCAGCTACTTAGGCTCCATACTCTGTAATTCCTTCCCTAAATCCCTCATCCTTTCCAGCATACAAAGCCCTTTTAAAGTCCACTTCTCTGACAAAGTTTATGGTCAACCCTCCGAATATCTCCTTCCTTAGTTCAGTGTTCAACTTTTGAATTCACCTCCAGGGTGCTCTTTGAGGCACTTTTCCACATGAAAGGTTCCTGGCTCAAGAAGTGAAAGGAAACTTTATTTTTTTTTAAATGGAGGTAGGGGTGGGGGAGAGGGCAAGGTTGGTGCTATTTACAAAATATTTACGTACCCAAGCTAAACTCTATCATAACAGTCATTAAGCACTTTTTACCCTGAAATTAAATTAACATTGAGAAACCAAAATATGTGTTGTATGTTTTTTAAAAACTAAAAATAATTTTGTTGTATGACGGAAAATGTGCAACATTCAAGGATTGAAAATACCTTCAGCAATAAAGGGTTAACAGCTTCCACTGCAACCCACTCTGTCTGAATAGGAAACATGCACTGCATTGTCTGAATTACGGATAAAGTTCTATGTGAATTATAAATGTACCAACAACAGTGATAAATTCTCTCTGGCTTGGATCTCTTGGTACAGTTCAAAGCCATTAAAAACTGTAAATACTTTTCTTTCTCAACATTATTCAAACCTGTCAGTCTGAACAATCAGTCAAATCCAATTCATCACAGAGCATGTGGTAATCCTTTTGGAATGCAGAAAATTACTTCCAGATGTGGATCCCAGGAATATTTAAAAACTGTTTGCCCCCTCTTCTAAAAAAAGACAATAAATTACCCAAATATATCAAAGTCGAGCTTTTCTTATTTTTATGAAAATCGCTCACAACCAGATGAGCATCTGCAAAGTTGCCTGCTGAACTGAAGTGAACTGATGTTTATGTTGGAGAGAGCTAGCACTCAGCAATCTGACCTTAATAGAAAATACTGTCAACATTCCAGTTAGCGGGCTGGATTCATGCTCTGTCACTTCTTCACAAAAAAGTAAGCACAGTCTTATCAGATATGGGAATGAGAGAGAAATACTAAAGCTGGAATTCTGACAGACTTAAAATGCAAGATCTGGCCTACAGTACACTTTGAACAAAAGCCTCATGTCCCAGTTTTACAGCAGATCTCAAAGGCATTAGGAGTTACAGCAGCAGCCAGCTAGCTGGCTTGTAGATTTTTGGAAGGGGGCTCAAACATGTATCATGACTCAAATAACCTAGTCAAAGGCAGGCTCCAATGCATTTTGATATTAGAAAAGTACTAAAATAATCTGAAACTGATTCCAAAAGTACAGTTTAAAATATGCCGTTTACTCCTGAACTGGTCAAGACCAGAACCCAAAAAAACTACCAGAATAAATTGGTTTCAGTTTCAATATTTGCAGATTAGAAACAGAATTACCTGGAAAAACTCAGCAGGTCTGGCAGCATCAGCGGAGAAGAAAAGAGTTGACGTTTCGAGTCCTCATGACCCTTCCACAGAACTGTCGAAGGGTCATGAGGACTGGAAACGTCAACTCTTTTCTTCTCCGCCGATGATGCCAGACCTGCTGAGTTTTTCCAGGTAATTCTGTTTTTGTTTTGGATTTCCAGCATCCGCAGTTTTTTTGTTTTTATCAATATTTGCAGATGTCCAGCAACAGTATAACTACAAACCTATTTAGGTTAATAATTCTGTGGTCCGAATGCACTGCACAAAGATGTGTATGACGCCAATATTGTTATGTGTTGGGCTAATCCCCAAATGTATAATTGGCCTGAATTATGAAAACTAATTCAAGTGCAATGAAACAGAAGTAGAGGTGCTTGGATTCTGGGAAATAGAAGCCCATATAACCAGGTGATAAAAGTTCCAACACGCATTCATTAATTGTTGAACAATTAGTGACTATCCTCATTGAGTAAAGGATGGTAAGTGGGTTGAGTTGACTCCAAGATTATGCAACTGGTGATGGGAGATGGGAAATAGTTAACCTTCTGGGACAGCCACAGCAATCCAGGCAACTCCACAGTATTCCAGGGAAATATCGATCATTTACTCACTGGTGGGACCTGGAACTGTAGATTTGTCAACGTGGTGTGGGATTTTCCTGACTCAGTTCTTGATAACCCAGCAAGCCCGGGCCCCAACATATAGGATGGGTCTAGATGATATGCTCTGGTAACCTGTGCATTTTTCTCTGATAAAACTCTGTCAGTGTCCTTTAAAGAAGCAATTCGCACTTTATATCAGGCAAATGCAAAGTGTACTCAGTTTGGTTTGGAGATTCTGAACAATGGTGATCGATTTGCACGTGTAACAAACACCCGGTTGTGTATTGTCATTAGCCACTCAGTGAATGTCATTCTTGTCAGTTTTAAAATTCACATATGTTTGCTAATATCCTCTTGAGAAACATGCTTTCTACACATTTCAAAAGACAATTTTTCCAAAGCTTAACTTATGAAAATATATATAACTAATAAGTATTTTTCAATTAGGAAAATCTTCAAGATTGTGTGTGTGCACATGCTTGCTTTCTGCCACACAGAGGAGACAGAATTAAGGTGATTTGCAAACGAGCCAGAGGTGACAAGAGGAAACATTTTTTTTCCTCAGTGAATTGTTGTCTTGGAATGCACTGCCTGAAATGGTGTTGGAGCAGATTCAGTAGTAATATTCAAAAGAGAATTGGATAAATAAGAGAAAACATTTACAGGGCTATGTGGAAAGAACAGGGGACTGGGATCAATTGGTTGGCTCTACCAGACAGTTGACACAGACACAGAAAGCCAAATGCCACCACCCCACCCACCCCCCCACCCCTTAGCAGTATGATTCTATGACTTGATTAGCATACATTTTGCCCATTGCTTTTCCCTTCTAATTTCTTGCCTCTTTTTTCTCCACTCTGTTAATGATGTTGCTATCTCCTGGTGGGTTTCACAAGTGACAGCCATTCTGTAACAGCTTGCCAGTGGACCACTCATCATTTGTGAACTTAGAGAATGAACTATTAATCAGACTATTTGATCACAAAGCCAAGCCTGATCCTGGTCCTACCTTATATCCACACGTGCACTTTTTGGCAGAGTCCACAGGACAATGATTGGGCAGACAGCCTGACCAAATTTCCTCTCTTTACGCTGAGAGTTCCAGTGCTTACCAAACTTTTTCCTTAAGAGACCTCACTTAATGCCTGAGTGTGGCCCCGGGGTCAACATTTTTTTTTTGGGGAGGTTGGTGGTTGACCAGGGGCAGGTGGAGTGTGGAGTGTTGTGAGGTTGGGAGGGTGGTCTTAAAACTGTTAGGTTTGCCCTGAAATTAGTGAAGAAACACCTTTTTACAGGCTATGGTTGCAGCAGCAATCGCACCTCAGAGATGGACTGTTACACCACGCCCATTGACAGAAAAA
Source organism: Carcharodon carcharias (assembly GCF_017639515.1). Taxonomy (NCBI): domain Eukaryota; kingdom Metazoa; phylum Chordata; class Chondrichthyes; order Lamniformes; family Lamnidae; genus Carcharodon; species Carcharodon carcharias. The sequence goes on from NC_054489.1 coordinate 13,726,280, forward strand.
AGCACAAACATTTAAAGAGGCCTCGCAGCTGGCAAAACTAAGCCCAAAATCCACAGCCGCCATTGTGATGTGCTAATCACTCTAAATGAGAACTGTCCAATCTTATATTGCAGTGCATAGAAGAGAGCACTAGGCATAGGGAAATCCACCACCTTAGAAAAGACAAATTCTTGCACATGAACAATGTGGAAGTGCTGAAAAACTGTTTCGCTAAATAAAAATGTAGATTGAAGTAGTGATTTGTGCATTATTTAGACTGGGACCCCATCTGAAAAGATTAATCAAAAAAATGGTTTCCACCAAAATAATTCTGGGCAGAAAACACCCGGGTATTGAAAGATTGCCCCTTATTTTTGCTGGATAATTTTGTGTGGCAACACTCTAAGAAGGAAACAACTGCAAAACAAGCTTACTACAATTCTAACTAGTATGTTATAAATAATCAAACACTCTCAACAACAGAAAACATATATTCAATACAACCCACAGACCCTGCTTGTAACAACACTAAAGGGGATTACAGCTGCTTTTAAATTGGGCTTCAAGAGTTACATATATGCCACTGACTTCCAACAGGAAAGTATTGTGAATCCAGCAGCAACCCCATATACTTTAACCAGCTTTGCTAAGCCCAATTGCCAAAATGACCTGTCTTCCCTGTGTAGAATCTTTTGAAATCCCAAACTCTTATAGTAATTTATTTGTATTTCACATGTACTACGCTGGAAATACATTGGAGTTGGCACCAGATACGTGAAACTGCGACATCAACCTCCAGCGCAGTCACTCCCTCAAGAAATAGATTAAAAGGGTCCATTTGTAAATTGTCTCAGTCACAGCAATCTCATAGACCTTCTATTAAGCATATATCATTACTCAATAAAATAAACTAGCAAATAAGTGAGATCTCATCTTTTCGTTCAGAAAACTTTTCGTTCACCCCTTCCCCCACAATAAATTATACTTTTTATTTTGGAAATTGAACACATACATTGGTCACGTAGGAATTAAACAACCAGAAGCTGGAGATTAGATTGTTATTAGTGCCACAGCACTACAACTCTTCTCTCTCTCTCCCTCCCTCTCTCTAGCCCCTTTATATTCTTTCCTTTGTTTTTGGCACAGCGGCTGGAAAAATATCAGCAAACTCAGCCTACTGACAAACTGGGGCCAAGAACCAGGCTTCAGACAGAGCTCTGATTCCCACAGGCGAACAGACTGATCAAAAACAGAACACAGTCTAGGCACTACAAGACCTGAACCAGGGCCAATCAGTAAACATGCAGCCTAGAAAACACGTTAGCTGCACCTAATTTCTCAGTAACTTTCTTCCCCCTTTCTTTAAGTAGCCGAAATGTTCACAAGAATAAACCGTATGAGTACTTCCACTGTCAAAATATGTCCAACTGCACATTCGATTGTGAAGCTTGCACCAACCTTGTGTCTGGAATCCTAGTAAGAGGCACGCACTGGTGTCAAATCCATTTGAACAGAGAGCAGAATGTTGAAAAGGAGGGGAGGCAGGTTAACTATGTAAACTTTGGAAACAGGAAAAACAAAGCTGTAATACGAGAACGCTGCCGATGTCATCAGCCCAGCAAGCTAGTTGAAACCCTGTGACTGCAGACTCCCGAGCACATCACTCACTGCACCCACCTGTCGAGCCATGCATTGGATTTGCAAGCTTCTGTGATTTCCTGTCTGTCCGCCTAGCAGCACAGTCTGTGCACTGGCAGAAGGATTACAGGGAATGACACAGGCAGTTACAGTACAACAGTAACATTGTGAAACACAAGAGTTACTGCTCAGCATTTTTGAAAAAAAGTTCAGCTCTCCCCAATCACTTTGGAAATTTAACTAGTGAATAGTTGAACTGTACAGACTATAAAGATCCCAAGTACAGTTCTGGGTCTGTATCAAAATGGCAGATTTCAGCAAAGGCAGTGGCCATCAATGGTGCTATCAATGGGCTCCGTGTGTTTGAGTTAGCAAAGGGAAATTCAGTCTGGGTTCCTGCCCTTGGTCGCTGCCTAGCAGTTCTTGCTGGATGTACATTTGTGTGCATGGAGGTGAGGGCAGGCCAAGTTTAGCGCTGATGCCCCCACCACCTCCCAACCGTAAAAGTGGAACAACTTAATGACACCAACTCTCAAACCACAAACAGAATGGCAGTGAGTACTGGAGGGTGACTGGCATCTTTGGGACTCCATCTCAAAACAAGGTGTCAATGAGATCTGGAGAGGAGAGCAAGGGATTTTGGCAAAAAAAAAATAAATGTTCAGCTAAATAGCTTTTCAATTTGGCTCACACAAGATTCTAGTTATAATTTCAAACTGCTACTCAACACTATACTTTGGCTAAGGGGGAAGGAGTTGTTGGGATCTTCAACTGGAACACACATTAGGTGGGCAGTGGGGCCACTGCTTCAAGCATCTGTAAGTGATTGTTTCACAGGCCTCATTGCTGTGTTCATTTCATGACCTCACCATCAGCCTTTGTTTCACTAACCAGTGAAAGCCACACTTTCAATGAATTATTTTTCACAATTAGCTGTGCTCATTCTAACAAGAAAATTCAGCACTCCTATGCTCCAGCCTTGCCTTTGAGCATGGCTCAATGCATGAAGTGCAAGGATCAGTGAATTTCAACTGGAGTGTTTCTGCTCCCAGGTTATGCCTCCATCTTTTCTATGATAAACAGGTCATTCGTTTCTTCAGAATAGAAACCAACTACTCTAAGTCAAACAAAACTAATCAGAGTTATTCCTGAACAAGGGGAGAGGATAGTGTAGTAAAAACAGGAAACAATGGAAATACTAGGCAGATAAAATTAGTTGCAAGGTCATCAATCTGAAATTTTAACTGTTTCCCTCTCCGCAGATACTACTTGACCTGATGAGTATTTCCAGCATTTTCTCTTTTTATTTCAGATTTCCAGCACCAACAGTATTTTGCTTTGAGGGAGTATAGTGTGTTGTGAGGTAAAAAGAGTTTCAGTTTCATGTAGATTTGTTATGAGCTTTGGTGCCTAGAAGTCTGGGTGCACCTGTGGTTGAAAGGTCAGTCTTTTGGGTTTGTTTATGTATATATACATGTTAATGAGGTTTTACAGCCCCTGAGGTTAAAGAGATGGGTTTAAAAAAGGGTTAGAAGTTTAATGCTTTTGGAAAATAAAACAAAGTAGAAAAAAACTGGGCTGTTGCAACAGTGGTCAAGTGACACAACAGGAGAGAGTTCAGTACTTATTAGAGAGTGAAGACAAGGATCTTCAGCTACTGGGAGACTGAGTTTAGGGAACTTGTGTTGCTCTCCAGTTGAAGCAATAGTGAGTTTAGAGTGTGGTTTTGGGTGTCTCGGGGAGAGATACAAGTTGGGTGAGAAGCATCACGTGAATGCTCAAGAATTCACTGGAAGACGACCATTTGCACGTGTGCCAATACCAAGCAAGGAGCCTCTGTCAAGCTAGTGGCAGCTCTTCATTGGTTTATGCATCTGTAAAGATATTGCTGGGTATAGAAATATTGGGAAATTGAATCGTCTTGTGTTTGGATTGAGAATTTTCTAACCTCTTGTCTGGTACATTACTTTTGTTTTAATAAACATTTTATTCTGTGTTAAAAGTTCAAAGGCAGACTTCTGTGAATTTGTTCAGTAGCTTTCCTCCACAGTTTCTAAAAAAGTTAGGATTTATCAAGCCAGGTACCACTCAGGGATCTGACTTTTCCAATATTATCACCACCTGGGATCATAACGAGTGTAGTATCACTATAAAATTCCCCCTCTTCCACCTGGAATATTTATAAAGCTGTCCCAAAATTGAGTTAGTTCATTGAAACATAGAACCATGCAGCACAGAAAGAGGCCATTCAGCTCATTGTGCCTATCCCAGTTCTATGAAAGAGTTCCATTCTTCTACTCCTTGCCCTACACATTTCTCCCTTTCTGGTATATATCTAATTCCTTTTTTTAAGTTACCACCGAATCGGCTTTCTCCATCCTTGTTCCAAGTAACAAGGTGCTACATTAAAAAAAATCTAATTTCTCTCTTGGATTTTTCACCAATTATCTGAAATCCATGTTCTTTGCTTACTGACCCCTCTTCCAGTGGAAGCAGTTTCCACATATTTACTCTGTAAAATATTCTTATAATTAAATCAAAATCATATTTGAAATGTAGTGTCAGTCAGTGTGGATTTACCTTGAAATAAATACAGATAGAGAAAAATAATGATTTGATCTGACTCAATTCCAATGCATTGGTACATCATCACATCTCCTAAATCCTTTTGACACAGATCAACTGGATGATGTGAAAACTGATATGAATTTAAACCAGAATGCCTTCTACAGCTTTTTAAAAAAAATATAGCCCCTTTCCATTACTTAATAAAGGATTTAACAAAATAACATTTTTGAAATATTTTATTGCTGATTGCAAAGAAAAACATTTCAGAGAATTCCTACATCACACTATTTTTAGGGTGAAACAACAAACTGTAATCGTGCTTGATTTCTTCGTGAAGCATGTTCATGTGCCTCCAACTGCTTTAAACATGCACTGCTTAGCAGCCATAAACATGGCATTGCACTTAAGCATGACCTGTCCATGGATCCAATACTGAAAACTGAAAGCAGCTGCTATCACCTGCGCAACATTAATTATTCCACCACATGTTGGGCCTTGAAAGATTTACCACAACCAGCTCAGTTTCCATTCCAGGGCACTTTATTACCAATAGTTTGGTACTCTTCCAACACTATATGATAGAAAGAGGATAAACATACTTCTGATGGCATCTGGAACTTGGCCCTTCCTGGGCGTAAGTGCATAGTAAGAGTTCCTGAAAAAACTAAGCTGCTTCTTGCTCACCCTCCAATAGTCCCTATAATGAACCCCAAGGTCAATATAAGAGGGCCTCCATTCTGTTTCAATTTACTATAATACAATGCAGTGAAATCCATTCTTGACCTATGCATGAAAGTTCAACATTTTGTTGGCATCATTCATCCAGCCTGCAAGTTGGTAATACACAGTTGACTGCATGCAGGCTCGCAAAAGTGCGACACTGCACCTTCATCCGTGCTGCACTTTTTCTTTCTATGACATATTCACAATCAATAGTCTTTATCCATTTATGTACATATATGTTTTTCAATGGATATATTGAAACACAGTGTGTACTGTTCACTATTTGGTGATCCCCTGCAGGAAAGCATGCATATACACATTAGATGAGTTCCAGATTAGGCATTGTAGTGATGCTTTCCACTGTAGAATAGCCAGCAGATAGGGCCTGGCCTCATACATTAAAGAATGGGCTACAGACCAAGGGTATTCAACCTTCCTACAGCCACACCCCAACAAGAATGATAATACTTAGGAGAAAGTACCAATTACATCCTCTTGCGGCTGCCAAACTCAAAAGCATATGGCACCAGAGAACTGGAATAATACAAACAGAAAATGGAATTCAGCTCACATTTCCCTGTGATCTCTACGGGCAGGGTTAATCAGTTTTGGGGTGTAGATGGGAACTTATGCTTCAGAAACTTTCTGATGGTACATTTATTAACAACTATTGTCAATGTTATCTTTTAGAAATGTTTAATACTAAATTTGGCACAATATCAACTAGGGCTATAGATCTTTAAAAATAGAAAAAGCAAGGCACAGTTGTGGAATATTTTCTTCAGATGTTTTTTCTTCACACGGACAGGAAAAAGTCTTGCAATATAATTTAGCCCAATAAATAAGTGAACTAGGAAAACTTCTAATTGATCTGATACACAAATTATATATTATTTTATTTTTTAAAATTCAAAATTATGACTGTTTCTTTTGGAAACATTGTGACTTTAAACATAGCTTCCAAAGCCCTTGTTGTTTTAATAATATGAAAACAAAGTTCCTAATCTGAACTAGTTGGAACCAAACACAATGTGGAACCATTAATTTGTCACTCAGAATTTAATGCATCTGAAACTAGTGATTCCAATCTAGACTGAGGTATAAGTGTGAGAGGTCATTTGATTTAAGTCAGGAGGGAGAGCTGCCATGTAAATACAGCATCATAGCTTAAAATTAGCAGTAGGAACCAGAACTGAAATCTGGGGTTGGTGAGGAGGGTTATCATTTAAATATCACAGCAATGGAGGAGTGCAGCAACACCTCTGCGCACTGTTCCTCCTATGTTGCGATATTCAAGTGGCAACTTTTCTTTCCAGCTTCAATCTCACCCGTGGTTTTTAAGATTTAACAGTCATCAGTAAAGTTGAGAAAAATTTTCTTTGTTGTCCCATGAGTCATCAAAATAGTCACAGAGCCAATACTAACCAAACACACAATCTCTCATTTGTCACCTGATGATGATTCACTAATGCAGTTTTATAGGCTACCACTATTATTCAAGGCTGCTGTAGAGTTTAAAAAGTCCACACTATAAACTATTCAAACTGTGCCAGTGTGCTGTTTTCAAAGCTATCAGCCCAGAAGGAAGCTATTTGCCTGATCACACCTTCATGACACTCTCGAAGAAAGTTATGCACTTTGTACATTTTTCTATGCCGTTTCATTTTTTTCAAAAAATTATCTTGATCCATTTTAAAAGCCATTTACCGCTATTTCTTGAATGGCTCCAAACAAGCTTCTGCATATAAAATTTCTAACCTTTCCCTTCCTAACCTCCGATAATCTTAACTTTATATTCCCTTAATTGAGGAGGCGGTGGCATACTGGCTAGTATTCCAGAGATCCAGGGGCCCGGGTTCCAATCCCACCACAGCAGATGGTGAAATTTGAATTCAGTAAAAAAAATCTGGAAAAGTCTGATGATGACCATGAAATCATTGCCAATTGTCGTAAAAACCCATCTGATTCACTAATGTCCTTTAGGGACATCTGCTGTCTTTGCCCAGTCTGGCCTACATGTGACTCCAGACCCACAGCAATGTGGTTGACTCTTAAATACCCTCTGAACAAGGGCAATTAGCCAGGCAATGCCCACATTCCATGAGCGAATAAAAAAAATTGCTGCTTCACCAATTAGAAGAAATAAATTTTCTCTGATCATCAAAATTCCTCAATTTCTAATAACTTAAATAGATTTCCTCTTAACCTCAGTCCTGGAGAAAAGAGTGCTAATGTCTCTCATTTCCTGCAACAGTTTAATAAAGCTCTTCTATATCGTGTATGACCCTACCATCCTTTATAAAGTCAAGCACCTTTTTTCTCAGTGGTTCTGGTGGCTTTAGGCCAGTCCCCTTCTTCTTTCTGATTAATATCTTAGCCTCAACTAACATTCAGTCTTTGACAACATTTTGTGAAAGATGTAAACCCAATGCTTGGCAAAACCAAGCAGTGAAAGCCCAGTCCAAATGGGTGCATAGTCCTGAAATGGATACCTCTGTTAACTCATGGACTGTCCCACTACCTTCACTCTCATCCCCATACTTCCTTAACTATTTCATGGCTTGTCACAGAATTTGTGATTTTGAATCTTGTTATAAAGAATTAAATGAAACCTACAGCACAGATCCAGACCATTCAGCACAACTGGCTAATGCTGATTCTAGTTGGACTAAAGTTAAACCATTTATACCTTTATACCATTCTAATGATCTCTTTCCATCCTGCTTCTGTAATTATCCAATCCCTTTTCCCTCAGGTATGCATCAAGCCTCACCTTAAGTGCATCAGTACTATCTGCTTCAACCAGTTCATGTGGCAGCAAATTCCACATTCTCACCACTCTCTTCAGACTTGATGTTGCCCTTTAATGTGAGGTCTTTCACCTAAGGTTTTCCAATACATTTTCACTCTCAGCAGGATTGGAAAACGGGCATTAGTCGATCAACCAACCGTTTTATACTCAGGCCCAACTTCCATTCCATTGAAGTCAATGGTAAAAAATCTTCAGCAGGTGTAAATTAAGCAGCCAATTCACTATCATCAGTTTTCTAACCATTGATGGATGTCAAAATTGGTCCCAAAAAGTTCAGATCAGAATACCTTCCCAGCTGAGGAAGCATCTCAGTGGCCAGTAGCAATTAACAAAATGAAAAATGCACACATAGAATTCTCATTAAAAGAAAATACAGGTTCTCATTTTCTCTCCACAAAAATTCAATTTGAGTTCAATCCTCAGCTTACCCCTTGGTTCAATATTTCTAGATTTGTTTTAGAAATTAATAAAAAAAATAAAGAAACTTACCACCGAAAGCTTTACTGTATCCCCAGGAGTTCCAAAGCTAAATCAAACAGGGTACCTGTGAATATAAAATGTCAAACTGTGAGCAGCATGTTATTTTAAAAATATCAACTACTTTCCAAAAAAAGTATTGATGAATCCATCGTTGAGACATTTTCAATCGCTAATGTAATGATGTGGGTCATTCCTCATTTATCCATGTCATTGCAGTTTTTTATGGGATTGTTCAGTAATATATTTGTAATCTGGGCAATCCTGATGATCCACTGACTCTATCCAGTGCTTACCCGAGTTACACAAACCAGAAGAACTCAGGCTCAATACCTGGCTTGCGCCAATTTTGAGAAAATTAGCGAAGGTAACCACAGGTAGCACTCTCACCTCTGAGTCAGGTGGTTGTGGGCTCAAGTTCCACTCCTGAACTTGAGCACAAAAATTAAGGCTCATACTCCAATGCAACCGAAGGGAGTGGCGCATTGTTAGGGTTGCCATCTACCAGCTGAGGTATTAAACCTAGGTCCCACATGGCCTGTCAGGTGGACATAAAATATCCCATAGTACTATTTCAAAGGAGAGCAGGAGGGTTATGTCCAGTGTCCTGGCCAATATTTCTCTCAAACAATATCACAAAAACAGATTATTCAGTCAAAATGACATTGCTGTTTGTAGGAGCTTGCTATGTGCAAATTGGCTGCTGTGTTTGCTATATTAGCACAGTAACTAGACTTCAAAAGTACATCCAGTGGTTGTGAAAGGCACTATATAAATGGAAGTCTTTCATTTATAGGAATGCTACAATTGGCCTTCGCATCCCAAGCTTAAGGCAACGAAAATTAGCCTGGATTGTCATTCTGAGTCACTATTCGACAGCCTCTGTTAGAAAATCATGTCCATCAATGTTGGGTGACAGCAAGATCAGACTTGGTTGAGATCTCTTATACCACTGCAAAGCTTCCTGACACAAGGATTCATCATATATGGCTATTTGGGTGAAGTTGTGGAAAACAGTTGCAAACCATCCCCAGCACACAATTTTCAAGAGATAAGGAGAGAAAATAGTCAGGGAAAAGAAAATCCAATTACAATGGGTACACTAATAATTATAATAGGAATGGTGGGACTATATAAGCTCTCATAATGGAAGATCCCAAACCCGGCTGAGCTAGCAGAGGCAGCTGAGCATTGGAATAAGATGGTTCCCGATATAGTGTTTAATAGTCAAAGAAGAGTCCACCAGGTTACTTTGACAAATCTCTTAGCCGATTATATAGCAGCACCAGTAAACGATCTGAAATTTCTCATTAACAAAAAGAAAGGGGAATGCCTATTTATGCCTCGGAAATACAATTGCATCCTTCAAAATTACATATTTCAAAACAGGGCTTTCATTCAATTTGGTGGATGTTTAATTATTTAAAGAAAGAAGGACCTTATATCTTCATAGCAACCTTCTTCCCTTTAAACTGCATCATAATCAAAGCCTCAGAAAAACATTTACATTCTCCCACTTTTCATTAAAGAATAATTTTGTGCTTAAATTAGACTTGACGTCAACTCCCCCAGAGTGAATAGCTTGGTAACTCAGACTGCCAAGGATCACACATGAAGAATAATAAATCGCAAGAAAACAGAGTTTACAAAAAAAAATGAACATACAATCTTTAGCAGTCCAGGCCACAATCCCAAGCTGACCTCACCACCCCTGTGGAACCCACCTCTGATCTCCTCTCATTTGGCATAAGGTTAGACCACTGGTACACCAAGACCCTGTGAGGATGGAGCATGGGTGTTCATGGCCTTGTAAGGGCAACTGGAGAGTCTCACCCTTACAATGCCATCCAGGAAATTGGGCACCACAGCTGGAATCTGGTACATCTAGTCGCCAGAAAAGTTTTTGGTCATTTCTGCACATTTTCATCAAAGATGTGGCAGAACGGTACTACAAATGCCAAGGAATTTTGGCTCAACTACAAATAATGTTATTAAAATACACATACCACAATCAATAACCCATTACTTCATGGTATTTTTAAACAACCTCTATCAGCTGCTCCTAGATAAACAATCAATAAATTTATAACAGTAAACATTAGCATACTTGTAAAGTACGTTCAATAATGCCACCCAACTCAAAGAGGGAATTATGTGCAGATGCGCGTGTTCACTAGCAAGGCAAGCATTTATTGCTCATCCCCAATTGTCCTTGAAGTGATGGTGAGCTGCCTTCTTGAATGACTGAATCTGTGTATCCAGGTACTCCCACAGTACTGTTAGGCAAGGAGTTTCAGGATTTTGCCTCTGCCAAAAATGCTCTCGGGCCAGTGATTAAGAAATGTAGAAGGGACTAGATGACTCATCCTCTAATCGACCTTTGTTCCCTGTGGCTAAATACCTGCCCTTTACTTGGCATTTAGCTGCTATGGGGAATTATCAGAGTGAGTTCCCATCAATGGAACGGAGTGCCACTCTTCCTTTTCAAATAGTTTTAAAAACTGAGCTTTCCCAACGTCAACTTGGTTCAAATGACAGCACTCTCACCCTGGAGTCAGAAGCTGGGAAGGTTTAAGTACAACTCCAGGACTCAAGCACAAAATCTTGGCAGTGCAAAATTGAGGGAGTGTTGCACTATGAGATATTGTATCAAGGACCTGGCTGCTTATTCAGGTGGACAGAAAGATTTCATGACACTTTTTCAAAGAGCAGGGACTTGTCCTCATCTCCTGGGCAACATTCTCCCTTCAACCAACATCAAAAACAGATGAACTGATTGTTCATCTCATTGCTATTTATGGGACCTTGCTGGGAATAAACTGCTGCTGCATGCGCCTCCAAAGCAAAGTGGTTGCATTTCAAAAGTAATCCACTTGCTATGAACCACAGTAGGACATCATGAGTATGCGAAAGACAGTTGAAAAAAAAACTTTGGTTTTTCTTTCATACAGTGTTCTTGAATTGTGTGGAATTTAAATGCACTGCAGCATATAGCTCAGAAATCCAAGCTTCAAAGCCTAGTGATGAGTTATGTGATCTCACACAGGACAGCAACTGGGATTTTCTTAGGGCAGGAAAGATAAAACCCCCCGGGACTTATGCTCCCAAAGTTATCCAGTGGCTGTTGATAGAAATATGTAGATGTGGAGGTAGAGTTGGATCTGTACTGCAAAGGTTCAGCTAGGGTGGAGTAGCATAACCACAGCTCACAGTCCAGACATGCACACTCAGTTTTGGCTCACGGATGAAGATCAGTTTCTTGGGTGAGGCACTGGAGGGAATTTGTGGAACTATATTCTGGTACGAATCAGAAGAGGGGGGAAAAAAGGGAAACTGCTAATTATCTTTAAAATAAATAAACAGGTGAACTGCTGATTTGCATGGCTGTCTGGTTCAACATATTATGCCAAGAGCTATTCCATCAAGATGTCTTTAATTAATCTTTAATGCATCTTAGACAAAACTGTGTAACAAACCCTTCCAAGCCTTCAACTATTTTCTCAGGTGTGACTGAATTGACATTGAAATAAGTCCAGTTTGTTTTTCTTCATGTCTGAACCGCAGCAAAATACTATAAAATCATTTCCTCATTCCAAACATGATTACTGCTGCATATTCAATGTTTTTATAATAAACTAAATTCTATTTTTATTAATTTATCTTACTTGCGCCTTCAGTAACCGATCCTATGTGAGCCAGCTTGCTTCTTTTTTCTGCCTGATTGATTGAAGCTAAATAAAATCTTCCTCATTGTTTCCTCATTAAAAGGCTATGCACCTGATCACTTCACTCATCTCTGTAAATTTCTTTTTTGAGAAATGGATGCAAATAGCTTAGAATGATTTGTCCACAGATTCTTTTTTCTTCATGTTAGGAAGTAATTGGTCTCTGATCAATGTCAGTCATTGTCTGCTATAGCCAAAGTCATGAACTAACTCTATGGAGAATTGCAGGACCTGAGCTCTGACAAATCCAATTTTTTCTCCTATCATTTTTCTTCTCTTTAATTTTTCTCCCTTTTAATCTCCTCTCTTGAAGGCACTAACTTGTTGGATAAAGTCCCAGGATACTGCCTGTCCTCCAAGTGGTTAATCCTCACATGAGCCTAGTGTTGCTTCATTATTCAGTGGAAGGCATCATAACTTAGAGTGATCCTGTCAAATAAATGCAATCAGAAGGAGACATACCTGATTTCCACCCATCCTGTTATCTAGCAAGGGAACTGTGATCATCCTAACTGCCTCAGGTTAGGGGTAAATCCTAGTATCTTCTGGAAATACATCAGCCAAAGCCTTTATTTGCTTGGCTATTGGGAAAACATTGCTGTCCTTATTTGTGAGAAATATAACTTCACTATTGCTGAGCAGAGATTTTAGTCTGCAAAGAGGTAGGTATTAGATCGAAGTAAATTTGGCGACAGGAATGTGAACCGATGATAGATTTCCCTCTGGAATTAACAGAGCATCATCATTATAATTGTGCATTAGTAGTGGCAACAGAAGCCCTTTCCCAACTACCATTCCCATCTGCTACCACCACTCCTCCCCCTAGTAGAGATTGCACACCATGTTATATAAGGAATTTTGAGTGCAGATTCAACAGGGAGCTTTGATCAAAAGAATCAGGTAGAAAAACGCATACTTCCCTGTAATTTTCTGCAACTTAGTGAATGAAAATAATGGCACTGTGACTGTAATCATGGGGCAGAGTTTCAGCTCTGCACTGCTGGTTTCTTTTGGTGTAATTCACCCAAAATTGACATAACCCATACAAAAGATCGTGGAATTTTAAACCCAAATTGAGTTTCCTTGATCTTTTATGTTGGTCTAAAACACATGGTGTTAGAAATCAGACACATCCCAGGGTGAATTAATCAATATTTCAAGTTTCCACTAATTATGCACATTTGCGGAACCTCAAAGAGGCGCTAAAAATTAAGCTAGCAGTTTTAGGCACTTGGACACTAAGAGGAACATTTTAACATTTTTTGAATGCATTTTTTAAAAATTGCTAGGAAACAAACTACTGTACCACAATCTAACAAGCAAATAGTCTGCATTTTAAAATTGGTTTACTGGTAAAATTGGATTGACACTGATTAAAATTGTCCTTTCCTTGGGATTAACCCATTTTAGCTATATTAATCAAACTGAATCAAGTTACCACTCTTAAATATATCAAGGAACGTTGTTTAAAACAATTTTTTAAAAAAGAATTATGCATTGAAACCGATTGCACTGGTTCATGGCAGATTTCATGAGAAGAATTTCTTTCTCTCAGATTCGTTAGTTTGTGGAATTCTCTTCCCAGAAAGCAGTGAAGGCTGGGTCAGTGAACTTATTCAGGGCTGAGTTATATAGATTTTTGATCAACAAGGGAGTCAAGGGTTATGAGGGGGCAGACAGGAAACTGCAGTTGAGGTTACAATCAGATATCAAATGCCAAAGCAGGCTCGAAGGGCCAAATGGCCTACTCCTGCTCCTAATTCCTATGTTCATGTTTGGCAACAGGCAAAAGAGTTTGAGCATAAAAAAAATTGTCTTTGTTAGCTCTGAAATAGAATAGGAAACAGGGAAAAGGATAAAATCACTTAGCTCTGCATAACCATTAATAGATAATTCCAAATGTTACACATTACCAGTTTGAAACAAGTTGTGTCCTACAAATGATAGACTCCACCAGGGATTAATGCCTACTTGCAAACTAATCAGGTGGCCAGATTTTCATTATCACGCTTACTAATGGATGCCATTTGCACCAGAGCGGGTTGATGGGAATCAGATGTTTTGTACTGAGCAAGTCGTTGCATTTCACAAATCTGCTCCGCTCTTGCATAGCAACATCAGTCAAAATATTGAATTGAACATCAGTAGCACATAGGCATTTTCCACATAACAAGCAACCTCCGCAAAATCTTTTTCATTAGCCTCAGCATGCTATGAAACTGCTGATATGGCATATCCAACAACAAGCATGTGCAGCAGCAACTTCCTTCCGAACAGCATTCTCATTTCACTGTTTCAGACGAATACAACATTTAAATCCTCATACGTCCCATGGCTTTGAAGTTAATTTCAGTTCAACAGTAATACAGGAGGTCAGTGGATGTTGCAGCTGATAAACATACCAGCCCTGGAAATATCTGCTTTATCTTAGATAAAATACAGCTGATTTTAATAGAGATCAGCTATAGTGAAAACATGCCAAAATGTTCTTGTTTACTGTTAATTACTGCCAAATGTGAGGCTCCTTTTGTACTCTAAACTAACATCCACTAAACCTGTCTCAGATCACTTTGATACTCCATTTGTATTATGGATCTATCTTTGAAGGCAAATGCATATTGTAAACAATGTGCCCTATGAACCTCCAGAGGCAAGGAGTGTTATTGTGCAGAGGTTTTATTCTCTAACTCTGGAGGAAAAGTGGGTGCAGTGCATTGCAGCCGAGTTTTGTTCTGGCTGTGGATAGGTTGAGTTTCTGTGCATGTGAACAAGGTCAGAATCACACTGATATGTGATGCCCCTGACTTTCAAACTGCTCGTTGGCACTCACAAATGAAGAATGGCCAATTGAGTGAAATCGCTGATCGCCAACTGGTTGCCAGCTTGTGCAGTGAGCTCTGACTTGCTGAATTCCTACAAGCAAGAGCTGGGCTTGTTTCTGGTTGGGATGGAGATCACCTCGTATAAAAGGTAGATACTGTATTAATGAGGGCCAGAGTGGTCTCCCTAGTCTAGTTATGATCACCTAAGGGTGTGAGAGAGTAATCTTCAAGATTTATTTTCCTTGATTGGCCTGAATTTTCTCCTCACCAAGTGATTACATGGTGTGCAGGTGGGGTGGAGTGTGTCTACATTGTAATGCATAAGACATCACAGTCATGTGACAGGCTGTCCATCATTGTTTGTACTTTCGTACTAGGGTATTTGGCACCTATGGAACCACAACGCCAACAAAGTCAGCCCCTCTAGAAGGGTGAAGGTGAAAAAGTTGCAGGACATTAAATTTATTTTACAGTCAAATGGGTTAAAGGTCTGAAGCTTGACATTTCTGACCAATCATTTCAACAAAAATATTCAACCACAGGAATTTCAATTAATATTTGTCACCTGCAGTTTTGGAAATCACAAAGTTCTAACGAAATGTTAACTGTTTCTTTCTCCACAGGTGTTGCCAGGCCTGCTGAGCATTGCTGGCATGTTGTTTTTATTTCAGATTTCCAGCATCCACAGTATTTTGCTTTTGTTCCCCCTCACTATTAGTGCTGCACAGCCTTAGGAAACCATAACAATGAGGAAAGACAATATGCACTTTTATGAGGATGCCAGAGCACTCAGTTCTCGAGTGGAGACCTACGATCTCTGAAAAACTATTCATATCTCTCATTACTCAACATGTTCCAAGTCTCTGTAGTTAATCCACTTGATACACTCACTGTCTAGGAGCTGCCACACAATTCATCATAAGTCCCATATGGACCCATTAGAAGGTCAATATGATGGAACCCAATATTTTGTTCACCCTACACTCATGATTTGACCCTGGAGGCCCAATAGTGGAGCAGAATACACCCCCTTTACATTGATAACACGATGTTTGTTGCTGACAGACTATTGCACACTTAAATTATCAGTATAAAAACGCCTAACAGCATTCACACCAAGACCTTAAATCCACCAACATGAAATCCGATGAACCACCTGCTGAGCCTAGATGGTGCAATAACTACTAACACCCCTGCTGCTTTAGGGCAGATGAAAACAATGCTAATGTGAATAGTAATAGCACAAGATAAACATTCTGCATGACTGCTGATCCAATAACATAGCTACAAAGTTTAATGAATGCACAAATTACACAATTGCCCTTATACCTGTAATTTTAATTGGCTACAACTAGGAAAAATAATCAAATATTAATGGAAAATTTTGAAGAAATCAATGAGCTTGAACATTCACAGTAGCTGCACCAATTGCTATGAGAAAAAATAATTCACTACATTTAATTAACATTAAATTAGTCTCAGGGGCATGATAATTAATGGGAGTATGTAAACACCACATTTAATAGCAATGGCAAATTTTCATACATAAGATACTTCCCCTACTCTTTGCATTCTCACTCCAATAGCAGCTTTCTGCAATGCAAGGCATGTAAAGTCATGGATAAAACTAGTAACAAGATTATCATCTTCCACGAGACGGGACTTCTGCCTGAGGACAATGTACAAATAAGGTGGTGCAAGAATTTGATCTCTAGCAAATGGTTACAGCCATTGGAACAACATCACAGTGCTGCTGCTGCACCACTTTGCCACAATATGATAATTCACAAGCACAAGGTGCATTGATGGCTAGTTCTCACACCTGCAATTACCACCTCTGCTCCAGTCAAAGTTTAGTAAACAGGTTTGGCTAAGCTACAAAACTCAGTCTTATCAATACAGATCAATTTCCTGTGTTAAAATGCATCACGCAAATATATTTCAGAAATTTATTCAAAAATGGCACTGGATGAGCAACCCACGGATCACAAGTTTGAACTATGGCAAGTTATGAAATTGAATTAAACAAGGTAGGAATTTGCGGTCTGGTACCAAATAAAATGACCATAAAAGCTACCTTACTAGTGGGAAAAGAAAATAACTAGTTTATCAAGGTCCTTCAGTAAAAGGACCTTCCACTCCTATCCAGTCTGGCATACATGTGACTTTCATCCCACACTATGTGGTCGAATCTCAGGAACAGACTTTCATCTGCAGCATGGGCACTGAGCAGAGCAATAACATGAGCTATTTGATCACACTAGTGGGAGACCCAAGCCATTTTCCTAACTGGGTCTTTAATGCATAATGTAGGTGAGCTACAAATGTTGACACAGCATTCATAGGTAGCTTGGCAGTTAAGTGTAAAGTGGGGTGGGGGGTTGCTATTGGTGACAAATCCAGAATTCAACAGTTCCTGGACAGCACTGAGATAGAAGTAAAAACAAAAAAACTGCGGATGCTGGAAATCCAAAACAAAAACAGAATTACCTGGAAAAACTCAGCAGGTCTGGCAGCATCGGCGGAGAAGAAAAGAGTTGACGTTTCGAGTCCTCATGACCCTTCGACAGAACTGTCGAAGGGTCATGAGGACTCGAAACGTCAACTCTTTTCTTCTCCGCCGATGCTGCCAGACCTGCTGAGTTTTTCCAGGTAATTCTGTTTTTGTCTGAGATAGAAGTAATTAGTTAGAGATAGGAAGAGGGCATTTGATGGAAGGCAGGGGACTGCATGAATATGCCAACAGAATGCCATAAAGCCTATGTTATCTATTCTAAGAATTTGAAAATATTTTTCCCAATGGTTTTCTTGCCTCTTCTAACATTTCTTCAATTTGGTTTTAACATAGTACAGACACTGTGGGCACCAGGCACCATCCAGCATCTCAGCCAAATCTTCTGTGAGCCCCAACAATGTATATCAGCTGGGTTTTTAGCCACAAGGGCTTCACAAGTGAGCCAGAATCTGTCCTCATTCAGCGTCGACATACAGAAACTTCCAACAGAGATCGCTGGATGATAAGCAGAACTGGGAACTCTGGCCAGTTCTCTCCTCTCAAAAATCAACTGCACCAGTTATAAACCCCATGCTGTCTGCGATTGCCTAACAAACTCCTTCCTAGTCTGAAAAGGTTGGTTCATCCACTGGATAAACTCACTGTCCTGGAGTTGCCACAATTCGAGTCTTGGCAATTTTTTGTACTGATTTTAAAACATTATGTCAGAAGCTGGACCCATCACACTGAATTAATCACCACTGGGAGTTTCTGCTAATTCCGCTTGTTTACCGGCCTTTGAGGTGGCTCCAAAAATTAAGCTGGGTCTATTAAAAAAAAACATTTTAAAACGCTGGCCTTCTTGCATGGCAGTCATGTCAGACTGCATATTCAGCAATATTGCAATAACTTTGAGCAGAAATTTGGGGGTACAAAAACACTCCAAAATGGGCATAATTTGGTCTGGAATTGCCAATTGTGCCAAAAATGAAAACTCTACCCACTCCCTCACCACCCTTCGAATCTGGAAGTACATGCTTCTGTAGTCAAGAAACGACAACATTTATTTAAAAGTTAACATTATTTGATCAGTAAGTCAAGCTTATACTCAAAACATAGAAGCTTTGGTGGACTTCAATGCAATGCTTTGAGTACAGGCCCTATTCCTTTCCCTCTAGGCTTACCCTGATTCACTTTGTCACAATCTGTTCCTTTTTTTCAACTTTATATTGTTTTGTTTCCTTTTGCACAACTGTATATATATATATATATGCCCAAAGCCTCCAGACAAATATCCGAAACACAGAATAATTTAAACCAAACTATTCTACATGTGGAAAACAGGAAACATTGGACCAGGGGTAGGGCATTCAGTCCTTTGAATCTGTCTGGCATTCAACTTAGTTAGATACAGAAATAAAAACAACAGAGATAAAAACATGTTTGTCCCTACAACCACACCACCCCCCCTCCACTTCTCTCTCTCTCTCTCTCTCTCCCCCCCCCCCAACACACCTTAAACCAGCTTATATTTCTACTTTTTCTTGGACTCGAACTCAAGTTCTGTCAAAGGGTCATGAGGACTCGGAACGTCAACTCTTTTCTTCTCCGCCGATGCTGCCAGACCTGCTGAGTTTTTCCAGGTAATTCTGTTTTTGTTTTAGTTAGATACTGGTTTATCTATACCTCAACTCTCTATAACTGCCATTGCTCCATATCTCTTGAAACCCTGAGCTAACAAAAATCTATCAGTCTCAGTCTTGAAAATTACAATTAACCCCAGCTTCCACAGCCTTTGGAAAAGGGAGCTCCAGATTCCCATTACCCTCTATTATAAAAAGTGCTTCCTGAACTGTAAAGTCTTACTGTTTATTTTTAAGGAGAACTCTCAACCCTTCCCCGACACACCCCTTCACACCAGTTTAAAATATTATTCAAACATTGTGAAATAATCGTACTGAATAATCAATATCCTGTTTACGCAGTGTGTCACATATGAAGTTAAATCAGAACTAAACAGAATTGTTGTGAAAGGTTGAGGCTATCATTTTAGGGCAAATTTAATGAATTATCACTCCTGGCACAGACCTTTGTGTAACCGGACTGTATTTCAAGATTTTTCAGTGTGGAAGTCAGCGTATCCTATCAGGTTTTCCACTAAATAAACGCATGAATGGCAAATCATGCAAGAAGAATTCATCCTTCATTCATCTCAATTTCCAATGTGTGCTTCAGCGGCTCAAAATTCCACACAATCGGCACTAACTTGTAAAATCTCTTGGCTTGGACATCAGGTTACCTATTGCAATAAAAGGTGAAATATACGCATTTTTATCACGATGCAATCGAAACACCTTGTTATCCCTGTCATGACTCTGCCCCATACAATCAACTTGTATCTTCCTCAGCCGTGAATCTAAATGGTTAGTGGTCAAATTTCCTTGACCGGCTCAACTCCTGCTTCCACGGTTCTGTATGAGACCTGGCGCACGACTGGGAACCTATACACCAAGGTGGCTGCAAATGGGCCCAATCTGGGAAGGAAGGGAAGTGAGAAGGGTGCCCCCTGCCCCCACTGCCTCAAAAAAAAATTGCCCTTTTTGGATAAGGAAGCCAAAGGAAGCAGATAAAATGGTGGGGACTTGAACACTCCTCTAAAGGATATCCAGGGGCCAAAGTTTCAATCAAATTGCCAAGGCAGTGAACAAGACAACCACGCAAGGTGGTTTTATATTCCTCTGGACGAACGCATGGTGCCTTGTTTAATCGATTAAAAAGCTTCTAATCAGACATGTATAATTGCAATAATACTGAATTACTATAGAGTGAACCTGTTCAAAGTCCAAATCTCCAGAACTTTAGTATTTACTAAGATTTACTTAGGACAGGTATGCCTGCTAAATTCAGCTGACAGCTAGTGACATTTTATTCCCCAAATTTGATTGCAGTGGCGGCTTGTAAGAGTAATTATAACTCTGTTCAAGAGTGACAGATTAAACCAGGTGCAGGCTCTATTTACTTACACTGCTAACCTGTCATTTTAATTCTGGAGTTGCTGGTCCTAATAAATTAAATTAGAAACCTGTTAGTTTTGAAAGAGAGCAAAAAACAGCTGCTGAAGACAGAGGGCTGGCAGTTTAATTAACGCTGAGTGAAACGTTCAAAGTGGGCTTGCCTCTTTCTGAAGCAGCACAGCTATGCACTTTGTCAGAAATTATTTTTCCTCAAGCTCAACCAATATATAAGCAACACCACAGTAATTAAAACCCCAATCTGCTACAATATTATGTCACAAAACAGCATTTTAGCATACATGCTTTGAATCTTGTTATCCGCATGCCCGGCAATTAAAATGGCAAATTTGTGGGTTTCACCAAAATATACTTTCTTAAAGTGAGATGGCACACTTTCCCCAGGCAACATTCTTCATTAATCTTTTTAATTCTCTCTTCCCTCTTTTATAAAGGCAGAACTCCATGCTGGGGTCTGGTTGTATAGATTGAAAGCAATCCCCTGTTTGGGTAGGCATTCTTCATCCATGAGCCTTTAGTGAACGTTGATGGGATATTTTGACGACATCATGCCACAGCCATGCTTAACCATGTCTTCATCCAAATTCCACATAGTTGCACTGACTTCCATGACCACAAGGGAGTATTGTAATCAGAAGTCAGAGCACTGACTGCATGTTTCCCCTCTCAACCATGGCACTGAACCTAACTGTTACATGTCTGCTCTCACCTGGGTAGAATCTTATGCTTTCACTGATGACGCGCTTGGAGGCAGGAAGGGTGTGTGAGTGTGTGTGTGTGTGTGTGTGTGTGTGTGTGTGTGTGTGTGTGTGTCCCTTGATCAAAGGCAATCAGTGCTTGATTGAGGAACTGGATATCAGGAAGCGGGGTCCACTGAGAGCCACCCCCCTGCCCTTGCTGACCCCTCTCTCCTGCCCTTGCTGACCCCTCTCCCCTGCCCTTGCTGACCCCTCTCCCCACAACCCCTACCCAGTGAAACTGCCACCCCCTGTGCCCCCACCACTACATTACTTACCTGTGGGCTGGGGCACTCCGCGATCCTGGGACTCCAGTCCCTGTCCTTCCAGCAGCAGCCACAGTCTCCCCAGAGGTGCTGCTGAGCCTCTGATTAGCTGGCAACTCCGGACAGGTGAGACTTCTGCCCCAGGGATCTGATTCCGGGGAAGGCCCACAACTGGCCTCGCTACTGCCTGATTGGCTTGTGGTTTGGCAGGCCTTCCCAAAAAGAGACAGCGGGTGTCTCTCGCCAGCTCTCCAGCCAACAGGCAAGAGCCCCAATGCCTCAACAAGATTCTGCCCCTCAACTGAGGCCTATTAACTGGCAAAGACCAGAGATGGAACCTGTGATTTACCTGGTATAGTAGCAGCCAACAATGCACGGCCTTAAGCAGATCAACTGCTGGGCGAACTCTAAGCAATGCTTTGATTCAGTCCAATAATTATTATAGCTTCTGCCAAGCCACTCACTGAAGTACACAGTCTCCTTCTCTTTTACTTCAACCTTCTTATGCCCAG
Source organism: Carcharodon carcharias (assembly GCF_017639515.1). Taxonomy (NCBI): domain Eukaryota; kingdom Metazoa; phylum Chordata; class Chondrichthyes; order Lamniformes; family Lamnidae; genus Carcharodon; species Carcharodon carcharias. Next base: position 13,748,065 of record NC_054489.1, read on the forward strand.
GCTGGCTTCTCATTATTCTGAGATCAGTGGTAGAACTTGGTGTCAATGAAGCTGGCATTGTTAGAAATGCTGAGTAGCTCAATTTGCATTCAAAAATTGTGTGTGTGTGTACACACTGGGTTACATATTTACATTTAAAAAAAAATTTCCACCCAGGTGATACATGAAGTAACAGCAGCAGGCTATAGGAAGGAGTCGGATGACAGATCAAGCTGGAGATTCAGCTCAAGAAGGCATCTACCATATCCAAATTGCCACCGGATTGACATTATCCCTGAGGTTGGTCTTGGAGATACTGGCACTGATTTGAAACCATTAGCCTGATTTGTTTATTGTGGTAAAATAGAGGTCAGATTTTGGGATGAAATCAGTGTCATTTTGCTAGTTTTGCTGTTCTGACACCACTCTTTATCAAGAGAGAAAAATCAGCCCTAGTTTGGGCTTGTCTCTTGATGTGCAGTGCCTTCTGCTGAAAAGCACACGTGCAAATGTTGCATAGGGCCAGGCTTAGGCAGAGCTGTGATGTCCTGCAAAGCCAAGAGTCCAGTTGACATTCACTGTCACGATTCACATATGCAGAAGAGACAGTTACTGAAAGGTTGTCAATGCCTGGGGAAGCATATAACAGCAGGAGTCAGATCTTCAGGCAAGGAGGGGACAAAATTTGGGAAAAGTTTTTTTTAACAATTGCCAAACTAACTAACTCTGATCTATGGTCCTCCACAGGAAATCCATGTATAGCCCCAAAGCGTTATACCACAGCAAACCTGGACCTTTGTGCTCTTGTCACTCATTGGACTGCCAAGACAAACAGGCAGCTACAACTTCTCTACAAGCTCCCTCAATGTTGCTCTGTGAACTAAGAAACTTAATTATGATCTGGTGCTGACGTTTATTTTTGTGGCTGATAAATCAGGCAAGACTGACAACTCGGCAGCTTGGAAGAGCCAGACTATCAGTGTCATCTGAGGCTGTGATTTGAACTTTGGTCAGTGCAGCAGTATATTGCACCATCGAGCAATTATTGCCAATTAGTTTTCAGGCCTACATATTATGCAAGTCTATCAAATGGTTAAAAACTAGTGTCACACCCATAAAACAGGAAGCAAAACTGACCACAGTAAAATGTGCACATTAAATTCCTTCAGGGGTTTACATGTGAAACTTCCCAGCCCTTCTCCACTTCCTGCCTACTTTGCACACAACAGTAGAGAGGAACTGTAACACTTGAGTGATTATTTGAAGCTGTTAAAGAGAATTCATACTTAATTATTTCAACTGTATCTAACAGCCTATTCTAACTGAATGTGGCTAGAAGGGAAGAGCCATATTTGCAAGATATACCATCAGAACTGAGACATTCCTGCCTTTAGGACAGGGCCCTGAAGAAGCTCACATTTCCACTCTCAGCTGCAATAATCTTCTGTGGCCCAGCCAAGGCTGGGCAATGTTATTCAAAACATTGCCCCTGTCTGATAACCAAACTGCATGTATTCAGGCAGAACTATTCTATTGCTGAACTTTTTTTGAACCATGCTAATCAGCATGTAGTAATGATCCAAATAAGAGTATTGAGCTTTCACCAATGAGCATGGATAAGAGCTACTGCTGTTTACAGTTCATTTTTTTGGCACTAATTTGCTAATGGGCCTTTTGGGGGTAGATTTTCAACTTCATGCCCGGGCGTAAAACTGACATTCTGGATCGGTTGTCAATTATACCAAATGTGCCAATCTTATTGCCATCGGTTTCGATGGACATGAAAATTGTGCGGTTTCTATAATGGGTCACTGATCCACAGTGCCATCGTTGTGTTTGAGTGGCAAGTTGAAAACTTACACGCATTTAGTCAGCACAAAACTGTTAGTGTTGATAAAGCAGGCAGCACGTGGACAAAATGAGTGATAAATGCCAAGTAGTTTGCTATTGTAGCATTCGATTCACAAGACAGGTTTCTTTGGTTTCCATGGGTTGAATTGAAGCATTCCAGTCTGCCTCCATACAAGCCAACAATGTAGTTTTTTTCTGCTGCTGGTTTGTACTGGCATTCCCTTGTCATTGGGCAAGGTTCCAGCTCAGTGAAATTGTTGCTGTTTCTGCAGTTAGGTCATTGTGAAACATAGGTGAATGCGGTGAGTGCAGAAACTGTCCCCTCCGCTGAGTGAAGACTGTTGCACAAGTGTCAGCTTGGCTGTGTGTGAAACACCTCTGACTCAGGTAGTATTGGGATTAAGACTCATTCCAAGACTTGACCACTGCCACCTTCAGTCAAAACTCCCCTATATAAAGTGCAACGAAAGTTCAGCAGCAAGAGAGAAGAAAGTACCTGACCAAAATAAGGTCAGCTGCATGGACCTGCTTGTGAGGCTGACTTTCTTTCACCTTTGCCAGTTGATTAACCAAGAAAGTGAAAGCCAGAAGTCTTTTCTGGCACCTTGGACACTGGCAAAGGCATCAAAAAGTTGCTTTTTTAAGCTGGTGGTAAACTCACACTGGCTAAAGAGGTATGAAACCTTAGTTAATGGAATAGGATTATAGGCCAGGATTTGCCGTGCCCGCTGGCGTCAGGCATGTTGGGTGGTGTGAGTGGACAATATGGCGAGGAGGCCAAAAATCAGTTTCTCGTCATCGTGAAACCAGTTTGCAATCGTCCACTCCGCCCGCCAATGGCGGACCGCGTTCCCTGCCATCAGATGTCAGGAACCTCATTGTAATACATCAGCACATCATTGTAAGGCCAGCCCTCCGGTCTCATCCCACCCCCCGATTGATTGTCCGCCCACATCAGTGGGAAAACATGCTGTTGCAGAACATGTCTTGACAGCTGTGACATGCAAAAGTTAGGAATGGTCAGAGCCTTGCTCACATCACGGACATCCGGGGAGCAGAAGATGCTGGAGCCTGGCAGCGACAGGATCCTGGAATAACGTCCATGACTTGCTGGGTGGGTTCTCATGAATATGGTTCTGCTGCGAGGCAGCTCACAGAAGATGGAAAGTCACCCATGATGCTCACAACGGATGATGGTTGAGGTGGGAGGTTTGGTGGGGGGGGGGGGGGGGGGGGGGCGCGGGGGAGAGAGAAGAAGGTCTAGTATCAGCTGAGGGAGGAAGAGGTGTCGGGAGGGACGAGGTTGGGAGGGACGAGGTTGGGAGGAGGACAATGAAGGTGTCAGTGGGGGGTGAGGTTGGGTGGGGGAATGAAGGTGACCCGGGGAGGGGTGGGGGGTGTGAGGTTAGGAGTGAGGGACGGAGTACAAGGTGAGGAGGGAGTAATGGGGAGGAGGCAACATCTGGGAAGGTGGGTATAAGGGGGGTGGTAAGTGTAAGGGAAGGAGTTTGGAGGGGGGGAAGGAGTGCAGATAGGGGAGGGAGTCCGGGAGGAGGAAGAAGTGAGGGTGTCTGAAGGAGTCAGATAGGGGGGAGAAGGAGTAAGGCTGGAGGAAGAAGTGAGACTGGAGGAAGAGGTAAGGCTGGAAGAAGGAGTTGGGAGAGAGGAAGGACGAAGGGCAGCAGAAGAAGTAAGGGTGGCTGAGGGGGTGGGGGGTTGGGAGGGAAGGGATTCTGGTGGAGGGAAGAAGGGGTCCGGGGGGGTGTGCAATTGGGGTCCAGAGGGAATTGGGGGGGGGGGGGGGCGTCTGGAGGGGGGAGAAGGGGTCTGCAGGAGGTGGGTGGGGTGGGGGCGGGGGGGAGGGATCAGGGTTGGGAGGAGGTGGGGATGGGGGAAGGGGTCCGGGTACGGAGGGGGGCATGTCCAGGTTTACATGTGAGGGAGGGATCTGATGTGTCCATGCCTGGGGAGCGAACTTAGATATGAGGGAATGCTGAGAATCACCAGTGGCAGAGTGAGGCGGTAGGGTGAGGGTCCGACAGTAACTCTTTCGAGTACAAACACGTTTCCATCTGTTCCTATTCAGATGAAATTACATTGTTTCATAATTTGCAATGGTGAGATTTGAACTCTTGATCTTGGGGTTACAAGCCCAGTACCATAACCACTTGGCTATTTAGGCCAAGCAAGGGTCCGACAGTAGCGGTAGAACGGAGAGCCAAGGTGGCTGGTGGGAACTTGGAGGCAGACACAGACCCTGGGGATGGGAAGGAGGCAGTCAGGGAGGTGAATTTGGAAGGGGGTGGGATTTTCAGGAAGGAAGGAAACGTGCACGTTCACTTGGACATCCCCGAAGAAAAAGGATTGTGGCTGTCGGGAGGTGGAAGGTGGTGCCGGGGGGGTCAACAGTGATGGAGAAAAGGAAATGGGTGACTGCGGAGGGTAAAATATGGGGGACCGCATGAAAAACCGAATCTAGACCATGTTCCCCAAATCAAAAGTGAAATGACAGTCATGGTGGGCAAGACCAGGTGCTACATGGGTGAGTGATCAGTGGGTGAGCGGAGATGCTGGTCAGCTCAGATGGACAACTGAAAGCAAACACCAGCAGGCAGCATTTAAAATGCTCAGGATTTTGAGGTAAGTATGATACATGAAGGATCTGCGCACATGAGAGTGTGCCTGCATGAGGTTCCGAAAGGCCCTGTCACACACACACTTCTCCTTGCGGAATCACTCAGTGGCCAACTTCTTCCTCTACAATGACAGAGGATGAGGTTGAGGGGCTCACAGCAAAGGGGACTCGGAGGGAGAGGACAGCCTCTGGTATTCCTGAGGGGATGACCCAGGCTTGTCCCAGAGCTGCCGCTCCTCCTCCCTTCAGATGCCCGGGAGCCCACGCCTGACTCCTTCAGAGGAAGAAGCAACTGGAGGGATGTCGAGGTGCCCTGGTTCCCTCTCGCGTTGCCACTGCAGGAACTCACCCATGGCTCCCACGTTGGAGTGCAGGTCTGCACACATCTCTGCATTCTGCTGGACCAGGGTCTCCATGGTGTCCGCCATCCCCCCCATGGAGACTTCCATACACGCACACGTGGGCACCACTTCATCAGAGAGCAGGTGGACGCACTCCTCTGACTCGCATGCCATTCTGGTGAGGGCTTCCAACAGCTTTGCATGATGTCCCAATGCCTTCTGCTGACTCTCCAGGAAGGGTTGGAAGGCCAAATCTAGAGACTCGTAACCTGACTCAGACCTCACAGAATCCTGATCCCCAGCAGTCCTCCAAGTGCCAGGGAGCTCGTACATACCTGCCTCCTGCTCCTGCGGACACGTGTCCGTGCAGTGACCACCAGATTGTGAACCCAAGCCTGCGCCACATCTCGATCCCACCCAGGTGTGCTTCTCTGCACTGGTGCAGGGTGTGGGTAAGCACTGTGACAGATCTTCCAGGCTGCTTATTTCCAGCTCTTCAATGGAGGAGGTGTCCTCTTGGCTGGAGGTGAGGTCGTGGATGGAGCTGAGGGAATGGTTTGGCAGAGCTCCTGTGAACCAAGTAAAGATAAGCAGTGCATGGCAGCAGAGTCAAAAGCAGGAGAGAGAGCACTCAGATTTACATTGAGAGGGGGATGATGTGGTGCAGGATCCTCATGAGATTGTTCACCGCTGACCTCACCGTCAACGCAGGCATGGTCCACATCCTCACCAGTCAGTGCGATGGCACACTCCTCAAAGTGAGTGAGGGGCCTAATGTGGGCCACTCCACCCTGGTCTGGGACCTCTCCCTGCTGATGTGAGCAGGTTTCTCCTGCATGAAAACAGATGGAGAGAGTGTGAGCAGGACTCATGGCAATGAGTGAAATGTTTGTGTGGTGAGCGGAGACGTGGACAGGATGAGGGTGTGAGCTCCAGAGGAAATGAGCCTGATGGAGATGTGAGATGTGTGAGAGTTAGTGGTGTCGTCCCTTGAGGTGCAAGATGCCTGTGGATATGTGATGGGTTTGAGAGTGTGAGAGTTGAGAGTGATGAGAAGAGTGAATTACCTTGGCAGAACGGATGAGATCATTCATACTTTTTCGGCATTGGTGGCTGTCCTCTTTTGCAGGGCACTGGCGCTGACCGTGGCCTCCCAAGCCAGATTGCTGCCAAAGCAGGGTTGGAGGACATCACAGTGAGCCTCCACTGTGTCCAAAAGGTTCTGCAGAGACGCTTCATTGAACCTGGAGGCTGCAGTCTTTTTGCCTTTCGGGGCCAACCTGTCTTCTTTGCAGTAGTCGTGGGCTAGAAGCACTGAGAGGTGTGCTCGCAGCTGGTCTTTAAATATGGTGTCCGGCGTGATAAACTGTAAGGTGAAGCCGTGGCAGGCGAATGAGAGCCCGCCCACCATGGAAACGGTGTGTTTCCCGGGAATGCATAATTAATGCGGCGTGTTTGGGGCAATATGGCATGAAAAGCCACCATTGTGGCTGGCGGGTCAAAGGTCGTTTTACCCGCCCGCTATCGCACTTAGTGCAAATCTGGGACGATTCTGCCCACAGAATGGGGTTACAGCATAGAAGGTGGCCATACAGCCCATTGTGTCTGTGCTGGCTCTTTGAAGGAGTAATTTACCTAGAGCCATTTCCCCACTTGCAGTCTGTTCATTTCCAGAACTGAGGTTTGGTTTGCTAGACCCATTTATAAGGGAGTGAAATATTGATAGCAAGACTGAAAGGCTCTTGCTACCAAAATGTTGTGATATCTGAAGTAAAATAACTTTGCTAGCACAACTGAATGTTTGCTGCCTGAGGCACCCTCAGCAGTCAGTAGGCAGTAACACCTACCAGCATAACTGCAAGACTTCTGCCCTAAGGCATGCACAGCAGTGTCAAAACAGTGGTATTCCGGTGCTGGAATTCATGGAGTTGGGAGCTGCTGAATTTATCAGGCATCTGCTACAAGGAACTGTATTAAAAGCCTAAGGGAGGATCAAGATCTGCCAGCATGTTGGTGCATTATTGTACTAATTTATCAAAGAAAAGTAGGCTCTGTTTATGTCAGTGGGGGGCCATCATTTATTTTTCTCTGATTCTGGCTGAGATATACATTCTATAGGCTAATGGATCCTTCTCGTACCTCTCCTAAGTAGCCTTGACAGCCAGTGTCACCATGTTATTTAACCATAGTTTTGGCTGTTAGCATCCTTGCAGAGCCAGAAGGTCGTGGGTTCAAGACCCACTCCAGAAACATGAGCAGAAAATCAAGGCTGGTGTATCAGGGTAATTCTGAGGGACTGCTGCCGCCAGCAGATGTGCCGTCTTTCAGATGAGATGGTAAATCGAGGATGCATCTGAATTTTAAGGTGGAAGGCAGGGATCCCGAGGCACTATTCAAAGAACAGGTGAGTTCTCCTGGTGTCTTGGCCAGTATGTAACCCTCAACCAACAAATAAAAAAAAAATTATCTAGTCATGCAGCTTACTGCTGTTTATGGGGCCTTGCTGTGTGCAAATTAATTGCCGTCATTCCTACATCACAACAGTGAATGACTTAGAAGTACTTCATTGGCTAGTGTGCTCTGGGATGTCCTACGGTCATGAGAGGTACTATACCAGACTACCAATCATTTTACATATTCAAACCTAAAAGATTCTGAGGGGGCTTGACAGGGTAGATGCTGTGAGGGTGTTTTCCCTCGTGGGAGAATTTAGAACCAAGAGGCAGAGTTTCAAAGCAAGGCGTCTCCCATTTAAGACAGATGATAAGGAATTTCTTCTCTCAGAGAGTCATTAGTGTTTGGAATTCTCTTCCTCAGTGAGCAGCAGAGGCTAGACCATTGAATATACTCTAAGCTGAGTTGGAGAGATTTTTGATTGACAAGGGAGTCAAAGGTTATTTATTATGGGGGCAGGCAGGAAAACAGAGTTAAGGTCACCATCAGATTAGCCACGATTTTATTTAATAGTGGAGCAGGCTTGAGGGCTGAATGGCTTACTTCTCCTCCTATTTCTTATATGAATGCATGCCTTTCGTTTCCTTCATACATGACTTCACATCACAGCTGAACCCAATCCTGTCCTCACCCTATGATCATGTTGCAGCAAGAGATGCTGGTGGCAATCAGCAGCAGGAATCTGCAGTAATTTTCCTCCCCATAGCTAGGAGTACAGAGGCCAAGTGTAACATCTGTAAAGGTTGCTCCCATTCTTCTCAGTTAACCTCAGTGAAAGGCCAGGAATCAAAACTTGTCTCTTCTGGTCTCTACACTTCAAAGAAAAACTAAATAACAACAAAGGTAAAATGATTTGAAAATTCGAAGTAAGGACGTTCAAATTTTTAAACTGCTGCTTAATGTCAATGCAAATGTATTAATGGCACAAGGAACAGGGAAGTTGTATTTTTCACAATAGAAATGCCAGGTAGCAGGGTACTTTTGAGAGTTGAATTGCTGAATTGTGCAGAAATACTAACACTGGCATTCAGTCAAGCTACCCACATACAACAGTGACTGTTCAGGCCATGTCTGGAACATTCTCTGTTTGTGAATATCTTTTTCTCGTTTAAAGCAGTTTAGTGTCAATCAACTTTTTTCTCATTAAATCCGCCTCAGGTTCTGTTCCTCACTCTAACCGCAGAGCAGGCACTTGGCGACAAGCAGTTACTCTGAAAATGATTTTGTCGTTCAGTGCACTCAGAGAACCTACACAAGAGGAGGCGTTCAGTGCTGAGGATGACAATTTTTAGTGTATTCTAGAAATACTCAACTTCAGAAACATCTTTTGGGGAATCTCTCCCATTGCACCTCATATCTTTTGTTGATAGTTTATCACAAAAAAATTGGAATTTGAAAGCTGAAAGATTTTTCAGGATTTATTCGGAAGATAGCAGAATTTTGGTAAACTAACAAGCATGCCTTAAGGTTAAATATATGTGGAATTGATGACATTAAACCAGTAAATATAACAACAAACGTATCTTGTTCCTCCCATTTTCCTTCTCTTTTCAAGCTACTAACTTCTTGCTGGAATACAGTTTCCCAGGCTATGGTTGCCCTCCAGTCTCTCACCCAAGCAGCCATTCTTTATATGTGAGCCTTGATGGTAAATGTTGGTGTGATGTTCAATCATGGAAGTGGTAGCTGAACACAGACCTGATGTCTCAGTGTGTCCTTCACACCAGTCATTGGACAATGATTAGGTGACATAACCCAGGCTGACATTTCCCCCTTCCCCAGCTTAGATGAGTACTCTTACTACAATAAACTCACCCAGCACACACTGAAATCAAATCTTAGATCATCAGGCCAGCATGACTTAACACTACAGCAGCAATGATATTTACCTTCTAAACCATTGGTATGCCAAAATGAAAAGTTCCTATTAGACTTAAACTGTTCAGCTTTTAAACAACTGAAACACAAAGTGTCAATGTTGCGCATTCAGTGGGGCTGTCATTCTGATTCATGAATATCCAAGTATAGTATGGCCCCATGATGTGCTCACTTTACAAAATCAGCAATCAATCTGGCACTATAATTTAATTCATGGCAACCAACATATTAAATGAAATTCCACCTACAAGACCCAGCTCACCGTGAAGCCAAGAAACAAGGAATTGGGTTCCTCTCACTGACAACTGGCAAAAAGGGAACTCAATGAATTAATTCTTTTTTCCCTTCTCTCAAAAATACTAAAGCAAAACAGGATATGATTCCAGACATCAAAGAGCATTCCGTACTCGTTTATCTGAGCATCAACAGTGAATTTCAGCAGGCTATTTTTGTGTAGAGGTCACGCCAAACATCCAATAAGCATATTCCCCAGACTAGGGATTGACAAGACCAAGACCTCCATCACCTCCAAGTCATGCACCATCCTGACTTGGACATATATTGGTGCTCCTTATTTGTAGCTGGGTCAAATTCCTGGAAAATTCCTATACATAGGAAATGCCTTTGCCTTCATGGACTACAGCAGATGAAGGAGAAAACTGACTACTATCTTAGAAACATAAAAAAATAGAAAATAGGAGTAGGCCATTCAGCCCTTTGAGCCTGCTCCACCATTCACCATGAACATGGCTGATCATCCAACTCAATAGTCTGCTCCCCATATCCTTTGATCCCTTTTGCCCCAAGAGCTATATCTAACTCCTTCTTGAAAACATGCAATGTTTTGGCCTCAACTACTTTCTGTGGTAACGAATTCCACAGGCTCATCACTCACTGGATGAAAAAATTTCTCCTCGTCTCATCTTCTCAAGGGAAACTAGGAACGGGCAATGAATGGTGGCCTTGCTAGCAACATCCACATCCCAAATAATTATTTTAAGTAAACTCCCGCCATTCATTCTTTATCCAAGCCCAGGGAAACCAAAGCTCAGTGTACTAGACTGCCAGAGCTCCAGTTCATGAGTTATCTCAAGGCAGAACAGAGATTGAACCTAGATCTTTTTTAGTCGACTACACTACACAGTGCATTTACTTACTGAGCCATCTGGGGTTTCAGCTGATAAGCTTTGAGAGTGATTATAGGAGACCAAGCACATAACAATGTTCTGGGCAACCGAGAACTTTAAAGCGAAAGCTTGATTTCAAACAGAAAGAAAATTCAAGCTGAGTCACACCTCAAGTCAATAAATAACTCGAGTCTTGTGCATTGAACTTTACCTATCTTTTATCATATTCCTATTTTACTGCCCACATTATAGGTGACGACAACTTGCTTTTTTTTTTGCACAAGGACATTATCAAAGATTAAAGCTAGGTTTTGTATGTAACTTGGCTGTTAACACTCAAAATTTCTTAAATCAAGCCAAACTTTCTATGTCTGAATTTCCATCAGAATAGATGTTAAAGCATTCCAATCTGATAAATAAGAGCTGCTCCAATATTGTTCTTTTAACTTGGATTCTCTAATATTCATAAGCCAGTTCCCAGGGTTTATTGTTAAATCCAGTTATGGGTCCAGAAGCCAAGTTGCAGAAAATGGGTCTCACACCATAATTACATAAACGCCAGAAGTCAATTCCCAAAATGTGAATTAAGAGAATATAAGAGCAGCTAAAGGCAAAGGGGGTCAGGGGCTCGCTGTCTGTCCACACACAATTAAAAATTGAATAACCCTTAAATAACCGTAACAATGCAATTGGAGTTATTGCTGACTGTTCTGCTAGGCAGTATTAAATTAAGTCAAACGTGCAAACATATGAACTTGCAACTATATGGCACCTTTCACATAATCAGGAGATTCTAAAAGGCTTCATAGCAAATTATCTATTTTTGTGGTACAGTCTGTTATTTTAGAGGCAAACACAACCAAAAAAAGAGCTTGGTTTATTTTAGCAGTTTTCATGACCTCAGGACATCCCAAGGTGCTTTACAACAACAAAGTACTGCTGATGTGCCATTACTGTTTGTACACAGCAATCTCCCAGAAATAGCAATGAAAAGAGCGGTCCAATCATCTGTTATGAGTATTGGTTGAGGGTTAAGTGTCGGCCAGAACACTAGGACAGCTCCCCATCTTTGAATAGATTAGGACTCCTGAGTGAATAGCCTTGTGCTAAATTTGACAGGTACATAAAAATCTAAACATTTCTGCCTCAGCCTAAAATTAATCAGAAGGAAAATATAGGATACTAATTTAACAGTTATTCATCTTTGCATGCATTCTGCAGACGACATTCCCACAATCTCAGCAAGATTTAAATCATAGTATTTGCATGCACCACATGATCATCTCTAGGCATTTTTACGTCACCGCTGAGGCTCCAGGAGAACGCCACTCAAAATAAAACCTTGCAAGCTTCCAGTGCAGCTCTTCACTTTCACATCCCGTGGGCCTCCAGAACCCCATCAGGACAATAGAAAGAGGCATTTGTTTTCTGTAGCGTCAGCCTTCATTCTTGGCACCCGTAAATAGTTATGCCCAAAGCACAGAGTTCAGTTTCTCTGCATGAGCTTTTCACAGCTGGCAGGGGTACTACTTGCCTGCCACCAAGAGCATTCTTATCAATGCAAAAGTGCCTTAGGTCTCTTTTAAAGGGATTACTCAACATAGCTGTAACTGTTTTTGATGGCAGTCTATTCTAAATATCTACTGCAGGAAAAGGCATGCCTTCGAATCTTATCTTGTTTGAGGTTTATTAATTTTGTTGCTTTGCCCTTCAGTAAGCATTTAAACTAAAATTTGTAGAAAATTTATATAGTGCCTTTGACAACTACACGATGTCCTAATGCACTTAATCTACACAAGATTAAGTGCCATTAATGTTGTAATGTAGGAATCCGACAGCCAATTTGCACACAGCAAGCTCCCAAATACAGCAATGTGATCAAGAATAGATAAACTGTTTTATGTAATGTTGATCGAGGGATAAATATTGACCAGGACAGTGAGACATCAAAATAGTGCCATGGGGCCTTTTACATCTACCTGAGAGGGCATATGGGGGCTCAGTTTAACTCTCATCTGAAAGACAGAACCTTCAACAGCCAGCACTCCCTCAGTTTGGAGTGGAGTGTCAGTTTTGAGCCTGGAATGGGACTTGAATGCTTTCAACTGAGCCATGACTGACACACAATTTAAATTCAATAGTCTACACTTCCAACATCTTGAAGTGTTAAATGGGGTACCCACTCAAATCCATTTTCAAATCAAAGTATTAACTACATATGGTGTATATAAATAATAAATACTTGCAATGCCACAGTTTTGAAAGTCTCAAAGTGCTACACACAATGAATTACTTCTGGAATAAACTGAAAGAATGTTCAGTTCAATCTTCTCATTTTAGGCCACGATTCAACACCTCTCTCTGGCTATTTAGTTAAATTAAACTTAACAGTGCACAATTTCAGATGATGTTTAAGCCTGAAGTTGAGCTTCAAACTCTACATCCAGCCTATTATCAAAACATCTTGGCTACCAAATTTTTCTTCCACTTTGACTCCTGCAATCTAATGTTGGATTACTGAAATTTAGACATGATTCTGGATGAAATCTAACCATCTCCCCATGACGTTCAAAGGCATTGCCATATCCGAATCTTCTTCCAACAACATCCTGGAGTGGGGGCTACCATTAGATAAAAACAAAAAACTGCGGATGCTGGAAATCCAAAACAAAAACAGAATTACCTGGAAAAACTCAGCAGGTCTGGCAGCCTCGGCGGAGAAGAAAAGAGTTGACGTTTCGAGTCCTCATGACCCTTCAACAGAACTTGAGTTAATTGAGAGGCCATTGTTCAATGTGAGCCTTCCTAATGAGTCTCGATGAGAATTAATTCTGTTCTGACCCAGTATCTACTCACATGGTACCTCCAGCAGTGATTTTTGAATAACACCTCGGAGTGAGAACTCTAGCCAATCTTCCCCTTCCCGAAACCAATTGTAGCACTCCTACGACTTGAGATCAGTTAACCCAGAAGAGAATGAGATCACATCTGGCACCTTTTTACTTTGAATGCATCTATCCCATGTTACATAAACTCTCTAAGCCATTAGAGCAACTCCTACTTCTTTTAATGTTGATTAATTCTTATTATTTAGCTTCATGACCAAAGACAATAAAGTACCATATTTAAAAATTCAATAACAAGTACTCCTCCATCTCATGGCTTTAATTTTACAGAAGTTGCATAAATGGGGAATTCATAAAATGTCCACATGTTAAGATTATGGCAGAAATAGGGAAGGAAACAGATAGAAATAGATCCAGTCATGATGTTATCACTCACACTTCCAGGATATTCTCACAGTTTACCACAGTCAACATATAAACCACAGGTGCATAAATACAGAAGGGGGTGTAATAAAGCCACAAGTAACATGGCCAAAGGCGAACCATAAAGTGGGATCCTGTCTGGGATTCCCTACATCATGGTTTCAACTGGACTATCAGTAGTGGTGAAGAAAGGACAGGTGAATCCCCAAAGAGTAGGGCGATCCACAGGAAGAGTAGGGGAAACCACTATGGGCAGTTCTCACATATGCCCTAATGGTTGGTTAAATAACAGGAGCAACAGATGGGGCAAATTCATTTGAGCATGAAATAATGTACCGCATGCCGGTCCTCTAAAGAGGGATGAAGACAAATGAATGGGGCAGAAAACACAAACATTGTTTAAAAAATGGCATCTACAACAGGGCTGCTGAAGATACTGAAAGTAAATACAGACAAAGGAAAGTCATTCAACACTTCGGTTAACCTTCTAAGAAATCTATGATTGTCCCGTAGTAGCAGCTAAGTCCTTAATTGAGTGGTTCCACAGTTTTTGCCTCTACCACCATTGAAAGTATTAATCACCCTTGGCATGAAGTGCTTTCTGAATTAGTTGTGAATTTGGCTTTTACCAGTTTGTACAGATATATCCTTGTGCTGTAGTCACGATTTGATTTGAAATAGTGATGTAGATTAACATTCTTTTTCCTGCTTATTAACTGGTCTCACATATCCCAGACAGGATCCCACTTTATGGTTTGCCATGTTGTCACGCTAACTATGTCACATAGAATAAGTTCCAAATACCATGCACAAAGTTATAGAAGCTTATTGCACTTTTTAAAATTGGCCACCAATTTTGTGAACAGAAGGCTTTTAATTCCAGTCACTACGGTATTGGTTACTGGACGAGTTCCAAACTTGATGGCACGAGACCTGATGACTCCAAGCTAAGAACTGGAGACATTCCAAGTAATAAAATGCACAGGTCTCGTCATGATGTAAACACAAAACTGTACAGGATATATGCACACAAGTTTTGTTTATAAAAGAAGTCAGGATCAAGCATCCTTGATGCAAATCCAATGTTTCTTGATAGTTTGATATGTTTCCTCTGCTATGTGTCCAACACCACTCACGTTATATTCTCCTCTGGTCACTCATTTAAACACGAAAGTAATCAAGTTGGCGGGGGCAAAAGAAATTGACCACGGACCTTTCCTTTTCTGTTTCGCCAATTCCCAGGCTTGCTTCCTTTGTAAAATGGATGAAAGAGAATAAATGATAGCCCTTTTTTGCTTATTTTTATGTACAGGGTAGATGGGAGAGGGATTGAATGAAAAGTGAATCTTGCACTGCTTTCAAATAAAAACAAAGCACAAGATTTGAAAAATTAACACAGCTACTACTCGTTTAAAACAAACTGAATATATAGCACTGTTCAATAAGGATACAAGGAGCAACACACAATTCAAATGTGTGTTACAAACATATTATGTAAACAAAATGGCAAATTTTTGCATTAAGCATACACTGCAGCTTTCATCAGTGTTATTCTTTATTTCAAAACACTGTAAATGAATGAATTACACCATTGCATCATATTAATGGTAAAACGCAATGATGTGATTGAGCAAGGTATTTAATATTTCAAATAATAGCATTTCCAGCCATTTCAAAACCATTCTTTCCTACATGCGATAACAGCCAATAGTTGGTCGAAGAAATCTGAAATGGTGGCTCTTAATTTTCATTTTAAAGGGCATATAAGGAGAAACAGACTGTAACATACTAACTTAATAATCACAATAACAATTTTCTGGATATTTTATTCTGGTATTCTCTACCTAACAAGTATCCATGCATTAGGAGGGTGGGTGGGCAGGCCTTCTTCTTTTAAATCCACTCCTGAAACTTGAGCACATAATCCAGGCTGACACATTGGTGCAGCACTGAGCGAGTGATGCAATCCTGGAGGTGCCACTTTTGGTTGAGACACTAAACGGAGGCCCTATCTGCCCTCTCTCAGGTCAGCATAAAAAAAATCTCACGGCACTTATCTGAAGAAGAACTAGGGAGTTTTCCTTGGTGTCCTGGCAAATATTTATCCTTCAACCAACATCACAAAAATAGATTATTCGGTGATGTATTACATGGCTGCTTGTAGGTCCTTACTACGCACAAAGTATGCACATTTCCTTACATTATAACAGCAATTACACTTCAAAAAGTACTTAATTGGTTGTAAAGAGCTTTGGAACTTCCTGATGTAGCAAGAAGGCTCTATGTAAATGCTAATCCTTTCCCTTCCTTGAAAGCTAATAAATCCTTTCTTAAACCCCATGAACAACTTTATAGCACATTATTCTTTGTTTCAGTTTACATAATTATTTAATCAATGATTTATTTTTGAAAACTAAAGGACTGTCAACAAGTGTATAGCAATGTTCATGGGTTCACAAGTGTATGCCTTGAAAACATCAACACAATGAAATGACTCCAATAAAAACAAAAAATGCTGGAAAAACCGAGCAGGTCTGACAGCATCTGTGGAGAGAAAGACAGAGTTTACATTCCGAGTCCATAAGACTCGGTTGACAGGACCCTTAACCGTGTTCAACCCATTTCCCGCACTTCTGCCCTCCCTCCCAGAACCATGATAGGGTTCCCTTTGTCCAGACTTCCCACCCCACCAGCCTACATATTCAAAGGATCATCCCCCATCATTTTCACCAAGTCCAGCATGATTCCACCACCAAACACACGTTTCCCTCACCTCCCCTGTCAGCATTCCGAAGGGAATGTTCCCTCTGCGACACCCTGGTCTGCTTCTCTATCACCCCCAACACCTCATCCCCTTCCCATAGCATCTTCCTATGCAATTACAGGAAATATAACACCTGCCCCTTTACCTCTTCCCAACTCATCATCCAAAGCCCCAAACACTCCTTCCAAGTGAAGCAGCAACTTACTTGCACTTCGTTTAATTTAGTCTACTTTATTCGCTGTTCACAATGCAGTCTCCTGTACACTGGGGAAACTAAACGCAGACTTGGTCTGCGGTCAGTGACTGCTTTACAAAAAACCTTCCACACCGACCTTCCTGTTGCTTGTCATTTCAATTCATCATCTTGCAATCACGCTCACATTTCTGTCCTCAACCTGTTACAATGTTCAAGTGAAACCCCATGCAAGCTGGAGGAACACCACCTCATCTTCTGATGAGACACATTACATTCTTCTGGGCTCAACACTGAGTTGCACAGCTTCAGATCATGAACTTTGTCCTCCATTTTATTTTCCCCCCAAGTGCCATCTGTGTCTTGCTCTCTTGTTATTGCTTTCAGACGGCACTGAGCTCTTTCTCTGCTATTAATACATTCTGCTATTTCACTTTCAGACAGTGCTGACCTTTATTCTGCTATTAAAACCTTCTCTGGACCAAAGCTTTCGTCTTTATATTATTACAACACTTTGTCTTTTGTTTTGTGACATCTTTGTCATTTAATCTCTCCGTTCTCCAACCGATCCCTGACCTTCTATTTCACTCCACCTGCCCTTCCCCCCTTTTTGAATATCATAAAACCCATCTTATTTATCCCACTCTCCAGTTCTGAAAAAGTCATATTGGGCTCAAAACGTTAACTCTGTTTCTCTCTCCACGGATGCTGCCAGGCCTACTGAGTTTTTCTAGCACTTTCTGTTTTTATTACAAATGAATTACATTAGGTCTGTCATGGTAACCACAGTGAATTTAACAATAAAACTTAACAATGATGTACCCAAGCCTGTTTTACACTAACTGAATGACAGGAATCCAGGTCCTCATCTTTATGTAATACAATAAGCTGCCTTGCATTGCTTTAATGCTCCAGACCGCAAATTATCAGATTTAACAAAGGTGATTGGAATTGCAGAGAAATTCAATCTTCATTTGGATTTCTAAGTGCTACACTTTGATAAAGGCGAACCTTTGCCATATGTGGTTTGCAAGTACTACAGACTTGTTGTCAGTCCTGTGAAAACCAGTAGGTAAACCTGATGAGGACAAATTCACAAGTCCCATGCTCCAGTAGAGTCAAGCTAGAACAGAATGGGACACAGGGCTGCAACATTGTACTGCTCCAATCCATTAACCCCTGCAAAGAGCAAGGGACCAGTGAATTCCTACCAAAGTTTAATGTCTACACAAAACTACTTGTGCAATATTTTCGGAAGGGAAATTGTTTCAAATGTTTGTTTACTATTTCACAAAAAGGAAATGCAAACACACACACTGTCTTCATGATAAAAATGTTTTCTTTTTCAGTTTGCAAATATGATACGGCAAAAAATATGCGTCTTTGCTAAATCCATCCAAGAAAATATTTTCATGAAAGGAATGTTCATTTATATATGACACAATCATCACTCTAACTTAGCAGTCAGCTTTCTGCTTTAAATTAATCTTTCTTACAGCTCATTTCCCTCAGTCCTTCCTTCCTCACATAATCGGCAGGCTCCTAACTTCTGAACTGGTTTTCACCTAATCATTACTTCCTGATTTACCTTGCCTTTCCTTTTTTACTTTTCAACTCTGGTGTGTTGGATTATATAGATCCATTTGCAGGACTCAGAGCAGAAAATTTGCAAGGATGGTTTCAAATAGTTCTAAGTGTGAGCACACAAGACCTTAGGGTGAGACAACTGCGATTCAAGGTTGATGGTTTCACCGTGCATGCCTGTTGTCTTTGTGGCCATTTTATAAGAATGCCTGTTTAGCATACTGCCAGGCATGACATGTTCTGATGAACAGTTCTAAGCAGAAATAGCTGGAGAAGAACTGAAGATGGACACCACTTGTAGAATGCAATGGTGAACTAAGTCCCAAAAGTTATACTTAGTGATCAGAAGAGGAACCCTAAGATTAAAAACAGAAAATCCTGGAAATACTCAGCAGGTCAGGCAGCATCTGTGGAGAAACCGAGTTAATGTTTCAGGTCGATGACCCTTTCAATCAGAACTGTAAACAATTAGAGTTGTGAAAGGTTTAAAGCAAGGTTATGGTACTGCGTTTGTAACCCCAAGATCGAGAGTTCAAATCTCACAATGGCAAACTATGAAACAATGTAACTTCATCTGGAACAGATGGAAACGTGTTTGTACTCGAAAGAGTTACAGAGGCAGAGAAAGAAGGGGAGATATTTCCTTTTGCTGCTTGATCTGCTTAGTATTTCCAGCATTTTCCATGCTAATTTCAGATTTTCAGCATCTGCTGTACTTTACTTTTGCAGTAAAACAAAAGACCCTGCCCAATTTCCCCCTCCATGCCAAAGTGATACTGAGATGGTGATACCCTAGTTGCCTGGCTGACATCAGTCAACTGAGCATAAAACAGTGATTAATACTGAGCCATTGGGGGAGTCCTTATAGGGTGCCAAAATGAAAGAGTCCATACCAAAATACAGTATAGCATTTGCACCACATAAAGGACATTGGTTCTGAAGAAAGGTCAAACATTCAGTGACTTGGTCTGTTAGTGGTATTACTGTGTATTTTTTGAGCTTTGAATTATTCAGAATATGCCAAACCAATGGACCAAAGATTTTCAGTTCCTAAGGCCTTATAATTTCAATGCAGTTGAATCACAAAACAACCTCAAACAGGTCACGGCATTTCAATAATTACTCGGCAGCTTTATTTACCTTCTTGTGCATGCACACTGAAGAAATTACATAACAGCTATTGACTAAAACATACCAACAGCTACACCTTCATCAAATGTCAAAGGCGGTGAGAATTTGCTACATATAAACACCAGATTGAAGACGGCAACACGATTTTACAGTACTTACTATTCCTGTTGCAATCTGTCAAGTTGCAGGATGAAGGTCTGCAGTACAGATTGGACCCTTTTGTTGTCGTTAATAACCGTGACTTTTGTACCCTGATTATATGAACTCAAAGAGCAATAAGAGGGAATCTTGTTGCTAGAGACTTACACATAGCACCAAGCCTTATACATTTTTTGTATAACTGCCATCAAGCTGCTGCTCAATAGCTTTTTCAGCTGTTGGGTTAGTCACTAAAACTGTCTCCAATGTCAATGTTTCCAAATGAGAAACTTTACAAAGAAAAACATATAAGGTTTCTTTATAGTACATTGTCTCTTGCAAGGTAAACAGGTTATCTGTGGCACTGCCAACAAGTTTCTGGACTGGGACAATTCTCTGTCAATCATTTTAGAATTTTTAACAGCACAGGCTCCCAACATGTTTACGCTAATTTAAGTCTAACATTACATGCAGACTGGAACAATTTAATAATTTAACTCAAAAAAGCACCTTTGGACACTTACCCAACATTCTGGAACATTACCTTATAATGTCTTGGGAAGATTGCAGCAAAAATGCTTTCAGTCTCACATGCTCCTATTTCTACCACCATTTCTATACAATTTCCAGCTTTCACTTTAGAAACTCCAGTTTTGCACAGTATCCAATGAGCTACGAGTCAGAGTCAAAAGTGATGCATTATGGGCAAAATGATACAAGTAGTAGAATGCAACAACGACAACTCATTTATATTGCACTTTCGATGGAAAAACCCATTGTGAGGCACTTCACAGAGGCATAAGGAAGAAATGAACGCTGAACCAAAGATCATATTAAGAAGGATAATGAACAGTTTGTTCAAAGTCATGGGTTTTAAGAAAGGTGGAGGGAGGGAGGGCGGGGGGAAGGAAGAGAGAGAGAGACCAGCTGAAGGTATGGTTGTGAGGGAGGGGGCGCTGGTGAATTCACAAGGTAAGTCAAAGGAATATAGCATTGATATGGAGCTGGATGGGGGTGGGGGAAATCGTGCAAGGCTGAGGAGATGAGACAATAAAGAGATATAAACATCAGGATGAGAGTTTGAGGTCTGAGGTCTTAGGAGCCATATAGATCAACAAGGGCAGGGGTAATGGGTCAACTCGGTGTGGGACAGGATATGGGTGAGCTGAAGTTTATGGATGGTTCAAGATGGCAGGCAGGTCACGAGAGCATTGGGACAGTCAAATACGGAGGTGACTAGAGCTTGAGAAGTGTTTCAACAACAGATGGGCAGTGGTAGGGGCAGGCAGTTAAGGGTAAATTCTGCATGGGTTTTAGTTTTGCTAATTTTATTCTTGTTGTTTCAGCACAACTAAAACCCATATAAATGTTTCATTTCCCCATTAATAATACTGGTAGTATTGTAATAATATTGCTGGTATGTTTTTCTGGTAATTCACGTAGATGTCAAAACTGCAATGTGCAACACTGTCCTTAGTCCCCTAATACAATCATTTGGAACTTGCATATTTTCCATTATATTTCTCATGCTTACCTGTGCCACTCTTTTAAGACTTTGGTGTAGCTACCATAATAAGCTGTCTCATACTTAGGCCAAATTGCTCAACTAAATTTGAAAGGGGGAAGTGATTGCAGCGGTGGTGTAATGACATCCTGAGTACAACGTCAGATCCTGTAAGTTCCCAGGACCTATTTGCTCAGCAGTGAGTCAGGGCATTATGATAGTTTATGACTCAATTGATTAAGTGAAATTGCCAGTCCATAGATGCTCTAAGACCCGGGGGGAAAGCCAGTCCATACGACAGCAGTATTTCAAGGTTTCAGGTTATCGTGGGACAAGTGTAACACATTATACTTTCCTTTGGCTTCTGAGTAAGACAGTTCTCATGGCTACTTAAGTAGTGGAAATTAGAAAGAGTCACAATTAATTTATGCCAGTACACAATGGCCACATCGCAGCTTCTTTGCGCAAAAGTGTTTTTTATTCATTCATGGGATGTGACTGTTGCTGGTAAGGACAGCATTTATTGCCTATTCCTAATTGCTCTCAAGAAATGGCGGTGACTTGCCCTTCTTGAGCCCATGCAATCCCTGTGGTATGGGTACACCTACAGTGCTGTGGAGGGGGGAGCAGAGAGGAGTTCAAGGGTTCTAACCCAGCAACAGTGAATGAACAGTGATGTGAGTTGAAGGGGAACTTGCAGGTGGTGGTGTTCCCATATGTCTTCTGCCATTGGTCTTCTAGGTAGTAGAGGCCGACGGTTTTGAAGGTGTTGTTGAAGGAGCCTTGGTGAGTTGCTGCAATGTATCTTGTAGATGGCACACACTGCTGCCACTCCGTGCCAGTAGTGGATGGGTGACTGTTTAAGGTGGTGAATGGGTAATCAAGCAGACTACTTTGTCCTGGATGGTGTAGTGCTTCTTAAGCATTGTTGGAGCTGCAGTCATCCAGGCAAAAGTGGAGAGTATTCCATCACACTCCTGGCTTGTGCCTTGTAATTGGTGGACAGAGTTTGGGAAGTCATGCAATGATTTACTCCCTGCATAATTCCCAGCCTCTGACCCGCTTTTTTAGCCACAGTATTTATCTGGCTGGTCCAATTAAGTTTCTGGCCAATGATGACCTGCGCCCCTCCCCCTCAGGTTGACGATGATGGGGGATTCAGCGATAGTAAAACCATTGATTGTCAAGTGGGGATTGTTAGACTCTCTTGTTGGAGATAGTCATTGCCAGGCACCTGTGTGGCATGAATATTACCTGCCACCCAACTGCCCAAGCTTGAATGCTGCCCAAGTCTTGCTGCATGTGGGCACAGACTGCTTCGGTATCTGAGGAACCATGAATTCACAGAATCACACAGTGCAGAAGAGGCCCATCGAGTCTGCACCAACACATGAGAAACACCTGACCTACTTACCTAATCCATTTACCAGCACTTGGCCCATAGCCTCGAATGTTATGACGTGCCAAGTGCTCATCCAGGTACTTTTTAAAGGATGTGAGGCAACCCGCCTCCCAGGGAGTGCATTCCAGACCTTCACCACCCTCTGGGTAAAAACGTTTTCCCTCACATCCCCCTTAAACCTCCTGCCCCTCACCTTGAACTTATGTCCTCTCGTGACTGACCCTTCAACTAAGGGGAACAGCTGCTCCCTATCCACCCTGTCCATTCCCCACATAATCCTGTACACCTCAATCAGGTCACCCCTCAGTCATCTCTGCTCCAACGAAAACAACCCAAGTCTATCCAACCTCTCTTCATAACTTAACTGTACTGAACGCTGTGAAATCATTAGCCAACAAACCCCACTTCTGACCACCTGTTTGAGGGAAGGTCATTGATGAAGCAGCTGAAGATGATTGGGCCTAGGGTAGTATCGAGGGGGACCCCTGAAGCAATGACTTGGGTTCTGAGATGACTGGCTTTCAACAACCACAACCACCTTCCTTTGAGCAAGGTATAAGTCCAACCAATGGAGAATTTTCCCCAATTCACACTGACTTCAATTTTGCCATGGCCCCTTGATGCCATGCACAGCCAAATATGCTGCCTAGATGTGTAACTAAGGCTTAAAATAACTGGCTTCTGATGCAAGCTTAAATGTCATTTAAAAAATGCAGCTACTTAATACAAGCAACCATTAAATGTAAATTCCACTGTATTTCAATCTGCTGCACCCAAGGTACTGTGATACATAAAACCCATGATAATCAATGTGTGCGGTCCCTGGAGTTGTTGATTGTCACACGTTGAAAATGATCTCAGTCAGGAGAATTTTTCACTGGCCTTGGCATAGTATTCCCACAGGTGCACCTTTGATGCTTTTCCCTGACGTCTGTGAATGCTGGTAGTGACAGTGTCCCTTTACTGCTTTTCTCAGTACGTTCATGTGATTTGCTGGCATATTTTCACTGTTTTCTGGGAAAAGGTTAATAATCTGAATTTTTGGCAGATGTTATACTGGTTCAGTCATGTAAAGAGTGCCAAACATTACGATCCATGTGTTTATTGTTGGCCATTTCGCCTTGAATTAATAGACAAGCTGAAATTTATAGTCCTTTGTGCATAACAAATAAGCCCAGACATGTGGCTTATTGCTTCAGTCTAAGATATCATAACATAATAATACACTACATTGATGTGAAACAATACTCTTCCTTTTACCTAAGCCATGTGTCTCCAGGTAAGACAGTATAGTGACAATCTACGCAGCTGGAATCAAAAAAAAAGTCAAGGCTTGCAGTCACATAACTTTGGGCTAGTACACAGAGTGAGCTGATATCCCAACAGTCTCATTTATGTGACATTTGGAAGGGTTTTCATGGCATCTCTCTCATTCTCTTCTGTTACCTCTTGCCATTTTCCATCCCATTCCTTCTTCGTCACCAACAGCCCCCTCCCCACACCTCCACTTTCCCCATATCTCACCCAACAACTTTCCTGGTTTCTCCTGAAATGCATTTTGGCATCCCTGTGAGATCCCCAACTTTGTTGTTAAGGGTTTCAGTATTTGACGAATGCATTCTCCTATTGCAGCATGGCTGATATTACAGAGACCATCAAAGCTACCTGAATTGAGTCTAAGTCATAGTAAGTCGGAGCAGTGCAGAAAGACAAACATAGTTGTGGGTCATCATGCAGTAGTTGTCAATCTGTCCTACTGCCTCACTTCTTGCACATCTCCTCAATAAAGATCCTTTCATATGTGCTGTCTCCTTTGATGGAAGGAGGCAAAAGCCATGGGTTGCATCCTCCTTAAAAAGGGTGCTTGGCTCCCCTTAGGTCTATCTTGTAGTGCTCATTCTCCATGATAATGGTATACAACAGTACTTCAATAGCTAATACTGCAATTGCTCATGAGAAGCCCTCATTGGAGATCGGAATGGGGTTTGGAAATCTTCTACTGGTACAATCCCATCTAAAAGGACAAGGGCAGCAGACATGGGAACACCACCACTCGGAAGTTCCCCTCCAAGCCACTCACCATCCTGACTTGGGAGTATATCGCTGTTCCTTCACTGTCACTGGGTCAAAATCCTGGAAGTCCCTGCCTAACAGCATTATAGGTTTATCTACACCACATGGACTGCAGTGGTTCAAGAAGGCAGCTCACCATCACCTTCTCAAGGGCAATTAGGGATGGGCAATAAATGCTGGCTGAACCAGCAGCGCCCACACCCCATGAATGAATAAAAAAAGACTGTGCAAAGAGCGCTTACCAGCTAGACAAAGTGCTAGTCTAATCCATCAGACTCTTCATGCTCAAACAATCCTCGCTGCTGCCCGTCTCAGCTGTCCTTGCAACAGCTGGGCTTTATAAACCTCAGTCTAAGTTACCCCAGTGCACTGTAAATGTAAACAAAGGCATTTGGGATTTAGCAGGCAAATTAGAAGAATGCCAGAAAAAAAGCAAAGGGGAGCCAAGGAAGCAATGACAGAAAATCAGTGTAAACGTCTACTGCCTGACTTTCCTTTCACAAAAATTTACTTGTCCCAATAATGTACTGGAAAAATGCTGAAATTGGCAATGAAATTCACCCAAATTTTCTTTAACCCATTCCAACCTGAGAATGTTTTCATTCCTAATGAACAACAGGAGTGAGCTGTTTAATTTGCAGATACTGTACACAGGATAGCTTTACAACTTTTGATTGACAAAAGGAATGAAGATGTTGTCAATGCCACCATTCACTCAGCTGCCGCGAAAAATTGCACACAATAAAATCCATTCGGCTCCAGGCTCACATTTCTGTTACATGAGAAAGTTTTCTGTTCTGCTGTCAGAACCTATCACAGTCGGTTTTGTGTTACACAAAAGATTATCATCAAGAAGCTTGTGATGTGAGAATGAGAAATGAAAAAGGAGCACATTGTTTATTAATTTGAAAATCTGAGGCTGAGCCTGATATAGTTACTTTTCTCATTTTCTCCTTCACCTTTAACACACATTTAATTCATTATTGTTGCACAAGGAAGGGGGTATGCGTGACTACAATTATAAATCATATAAGCTTTCAAACAGATAATTGAATGTTGCAATGGTTTGTGTATAAACTTCAGCTTCTTTCAAAAATTCTTTGCTCCTTATTCAAGTTATTTTCCCTCCCAATTCTTACAGTGAATGATAAGGAACCTACCAATAGTACTGTCTCATGCCAGCCATCACAAAGTTTATAACATCAATCTAGGGTGCCATTCCTGTGTTTATTTTGCGCCTCCCTCCAAGTTGGGAATTACTTAATTTCCATTCACGGCCTCCCAGACAATGTAACTCATATCAGGAGTTCAATGGATGGCAAGTTAAGGCTGTAATCTTATCCTAGAATGGTACAGAATGTGTTTTGGTACCTTGTCCTTTTTGAAGATTCTTCATCTGTGAATATGAACAGTGTGTTGCCAGGCAATTTTGACAGTGGTGCCAAGTTCAGCCCCAACATCTAGAGCAGTGCACTTCAACAGAGATTCAGGATAGTGATCGGAGTTAGAACTCTGGGGTTTCTCTCTTGCCAATCCATGATTAGAAAGGCCAATCATATTTCCCCTCAGTCAACTCAGCAAAAATCAAATCTTGGGCTGTGCAACAGCATCCAGTTCATATCACTCAGATATGAATCATCAAGATGCTTGTGATATATTCGAGATATCGAGGGGGAGAAGGCAACATCTGCCCCTGTTGCAGCTTTTATCATGGGCTATTTACATATGCTACAAACCACGCAGCACTAATAACCAATATGTCCATATTAAATACAAACTGCTGTGACTCTGAAGACAAACTTTTGCACTGCGTGCATTGTCCTGCCCAAATGTCACTGCCAGATTCTGGAAAATGATGCCCATCTGAAGCTGCTTTTGAGTATCTAATATCTAGATTCCCAGCAGGATAGCCTCTTGTCCACTGACATCAACCAGGCCAGAAATAATACTGCTGCCATCTCCCATCCAGTGAAATAAGGAGTTTTAGCTCCGCTCAGTAGTTGTGGATACAGAGCGAGCAAGAGCATGAGGATGCATGCATTGAAGGCATCCCAACTACGACAAATAACCCTATGCCAAGCCTTTCTTTGCAGCTAGATCAGTGAGTATTTGAGACCATGGGTAGGTAGCACAAGCACAGGCCAAAAATGTACATTGTCTATACAAACCATAGGTTGTTGACAACTGTTGAGAAAGAGAAAGAGAGAGAGAGACAGGGATGGTTGCGGGTGGAGAAATATTGGCCTAGGACAACCTAAATCAGACCACTTTGGAGAGACAGATGGCCAGCCATTCAACAGAAGGATAAAAAGAAAATGAGAGAGGGTAGTTACTTTTGCATTTCTATAGGAGAAGGCAAATTGCCAATGCAAGATGGCCAAGAGCAAAAGTGTATGGCACAAGGAAATTTCACAAACGGGAAAAGAAAATCAAACTAAAATAGAAGAAAAAATGTGAGCCTAACTCCCGAACAGGATCTGGAACTGGTTTGTGCTGATCAAATTTGGCACTTCAGATAGATTTCAATCAAGTGTTGGTATTTTTGGACCTAATAAAACAATGTTCTGAAAGGTAGCTTAAGCTGGTTCCTCAACTGAGGGGGAGCTGAAAACAGCATAAGCATGTTAGCTGTTGTGATGTATCACATATTGTTAAGCCTAAGAGCAAGTGCAGCTTAATCTTGCTTTTCAACTTCCTTTAAGATCCAGTATTTTTTTTAATTTATTTGTTCTGGGGTGTGGGTGGGATGAAAAGCTGAAATTCACTGAAAAGCTTTCTGTCGGTTACAACAGTAGTAAGGTTTTGTTAAAAATGTACTTCAGCTTTAATAAATGACCAATTTTTAAAAACAAAGCATTCGCATTCTTTTCTGTGAGACCTGCTGTGGTTCCTCTGTTCAATGAGCCAATAAAAGATGGACAGCATGCGTCCTTCAATAAGAACTATGCCAATATTACTCTGTGAATGGACACAAGATACAAGAGATGTAGGAAGATTTTTTTTATTTATTCACAGGATGTGGGCTTCGCTGGCTGGGCCAGCATCTATTGCCCATCCCTAGTTGCCCTTGAGAAGGTGGTGGTGGGCTGCCTTCTCGAACTGCTGCAGTCCATGTGCTGTTAGGAAGGGAGTTCCAGGATTTTGACTCAACAACAGTGAAGGAATGGAGATATATATCCAAGTCAGGATGATAAGTGACTAGGAGGGGAACTTCCAGGTGGTGGCGTTCCCACCTATCTACTGCCTTGTCCTTCTAGATGGTAGTGGTTGTGGGTTTAGAAGGTGCTATCTCAGGAGCCTTGGTGAATTCCTGCAGTGCTTCTTGTAAATGGTACACACTGCCACTACTGTGTGTCAGTGTTGGAGGGAGTGAATGTTTGGGGACATGCTGCTAATCAAACAGGCGGCTTTGTCCTGGACATTGTCAAGCTCTTGAGTATTGTGGGAGCTGCAATCATCCAGGCCAATGCAAAGTATTCCATCACACTCCTGGCTTGTGCCTTGTAGATGGTAGACAGGCTTTAGGGAGTCAAGAGGTGAGTTGCAGGATTCCTAGCCTCTGAACTGCTCTTGTAGCCAGAGTTTTTATATGGCTAGTCCAGTTCAGTTTCTGGTCAATGGTAATCCCCAGGATGTTGATAGTGGGGGATTCAGTGATGGTTACCCTTCCATTACTTTACTGAAGATAAAGAGTAGACTGATGGGGCAGTAATTCGCCGGGTTGGATTTGTCCTGCTTTTTGTGGACAGGACATTCCCGGGCAATTTTCAACATAGTCGGGTAGATGCCAGTGTTGTAGCTGTACTGGAACAGCTTGGCTAGAGGTTCGGTAAGTTCTGGAGCACAAGTCTTCAGTACTATTGCCGGAATATTGTCATGGCTCATAGCCTTTGCTGTTTCAACCATTTCTTGATATCATGTGGAGTGAATCAAATTGGCTGAAGACTGGCATCTGTTATGCTGGGGACCTCCGGAAGAAGCCGAGATGGATCATTTACGTAGCAATTCTGGCTGAAGATTGTAGCAAATGCTTCAGCCTTATCTTTTGCACTGATGTGCTGGGCTCCTCCACCATTGAGGATGGGAATATTTGTGGAGCCTTCTCTTCCAGTCAGTTGTTTAGTTGTCCAACACCATTCATGACTGGATGTGGCAGAACTGCGACCAAACGCAGTCTGGGTGACCGCTTTGCAGAACACCTTTGGTCTGTCCACAAGCATGACCCAGACCTCCCTGTCGCTTGCCATTTCAACACTCCACCCTGTTCTCATGCCCACATGTCCATCCTTGGCCTGCTGCATTATTCCAGTGAAGCTCAACGCAATCTGGAGGAACAGCATCTTATCTTCCAACGAGGCACTTTACAGCCTTCCAGACTGAATACTGAGTTCAACAATTTTAGATCATGAACTCTCTCCTCCATCCCCACCCCCTTTTCGATCCCCTTTTTTCCAAATAATTTATATAGATTTTTCTTTTCCCACCTATTTCCATTATTTTAAAATGTATTTCCATCCATTGTTTTATCTCTACCTTTTAGCCTATTTCGATCCCTTGCCCCCACCCCACCCCCACTAGGGCTATCTGTCCTGCTTGTCCTGCTTTCTACCTTAATGTCACCTATTAGCACATTCCTTAGGTAATATCACCACCTTCAACACCTCTTTGTCATTTTGTCTATGACATCTTTTGGCTATCTCCACCTATCACTGGCCCTCAATCCAGCTCTACCTGTCCCACCCCCCACTTAAACCAGCTTATATTTCACCTCTTTTCTATTTTTCCTTAGTTCTGTTGAAGAATCATATGGACTTGAAACGTTAACTGTGTTCCTCTCTGCAGAAGCTGTCAGACTGCTGAGTTTTTCCAGGTATTTTTATTTTTGTTTTGGATTTCCAGCATCCACAGTTTTTTGCTTTTATCTCAGATCTGATCTTGTTGGTTGTGGGATCGCTTAGCTCTGTCTATCACTTGCTGCTTATGCTGCTTGGCATGCAAATAGTCTTGTGTTATAGCTTCAGATTGACACCTCATTTTTAGGTATGCCTGGTAATGTTTCTGGCATGCCCTCCTGCACTCTTCATTGAACCAGGGTTGATCCCCTGGCTTGGTAGTAATGGTAGAGTGAGGATACGCCCAGCCACGAGGTTACAGATTATGCTCGAGTAAAATTCTGCTGCTGATGGCCCACAGCACCTCATGGATGTCCAGTCTTGAGTTGTTAGACCTGTTCAAAATCTATCCCATTTAGCACGGTGGTAGTGCCACACAGCATGATGGAGGGTATCCTCAATGTGAGGCGGGACTTCATCCCCACAACAACAGCAGTGGTCGCTCCTACCGATACCATCATGGACAGGTTCATCTGTGGCAGGCAGGTTGGTGAGGATGAGGTTAAGTATGTTTTTCCCTCTTGTTGGTTCCCTCACCACCTGCCACAAACGCAGTCTAGCAGTTATTTCCTTTAGGACTCGGCCAGCTCAGTCAGTAATGGTGCTACCAAGCCACTCTTGGTGATGAACATTGAAGTCCCCCACCCAGAGTACATTCTGCGCCCTTGCCACCCTCATTGCTTCCTCCAAGTGAAGTTCAACATGGAGGAGTGCTGATTTATCAGCTGAGTGGAGGGGCGGTGCATGGTAATCAGCAGGAGGTTTCCTTGCCCATGTTTGACCTGATGCCATGAGACCTCACTCATGGGGTCCAGAGTTGATGTTGTGGACTCCCAGGGCAACTCCCTCCTGGCTGTATACCACTGTGCCACCACCTCTGCCGGGGAAAGGACATACCCAGGAATGGTGATGGTGGTGTCTGGGAGATTGTAAGATATGATTCCGTGAGGGTGACTAGGTCGACTAGTCTGTGTGACAGCTCTCCCAATTTTGGCACTAGCCCCCAGGTGTAAGTGAGGACTTTGCAGGGTCGACAGAGCTGAGTTTGCCAATGTCGTTTTCGATGACTAGCTTGATGCCCGGTGGGCTGCCCGGTTTCATTCCTTTTTTTGTGACTTTGTAGCGGTTTGATACAACCGAGTGGCTTGCTAGGCCATGAAGTGCCTTGCCTTTGTGCAGTGGCCTTCCTTAACACACTATGGCTAAAATCAGGAGAAATCACGCGGACCAGCCTAGGTCAGGCAGTGACATTTGGTAGCACCTTGTCAAACAGTGTAATTACTTTTATTGGAAAAGATGAGGCCTGAAACGAAAAGGGCTAAAGATTTTAGCAAAATACAAGTGCATTTGACGCTGAAGAAGAGCTATATGGACTTAAAACATTAGCTCTCTTTCTCTCCACTGATGCTGCCAGACCTGCTGAGTTTTTCTAGCATTTTCTGTTTTTATTAAAGATTTTACTGAATTGTATGTTTCACAGTTTGCTTGTTGATTGAACTACAGGAAGATATGAAATTTGACTGATTGCACATAAAAATAAACTGTAAAGCAAGCCTCAATATAGGTTAATGCTGCCCTCGAGATGTTTTGTAGAAGCCTTTATATTGGGTAATGCTGGTAAATGGGCCTCACAGTGCAAATAATACTTCAGCTATTAATCTAAGTACAGTGCCTACTGTAATACAAGCATGAAGTTTATACAGAAGAATGTCACTCTCACTCCACTAAAGCTGCTTTTATGCTGATTTAGGATGGATTATGGGGAAACAGGTGTTCATGCGCCAGGCATTTACACTTACTATATCTGGCACTTAGAGCCAAGCAGCAAAATCATAGACAAAAAACTAAGTTTATGAGTTGTCTACTGCCAGAATAAGTGATCCAAGTTTTATACTGTGTGAGACCTCTGATACTGTCACCAGTGAAGCATAGGGGCAAGTAAACAGGGCAATTGCCTGGGGACTCAGGGCACACTGTGGGGCATGGGAAGGCACTAGGCCAATTTAGCTTGTATCTCCAGTGCAGTGGAAAACAGGAACATACCCACCATATCTTAGCCTCTGCCCAAGGCTCCCACCAGCACTGTCACCAGCATCAAAATGCCCAGTAGTAACCCCAAAGTAGATTTCCTGGATTTCCTGGAAGAAGCAGCAAAATTTCAACTGCATCATTGTGACTAGAGCCTATAATTCTGAAGCTCTACAACTTTACTGATCACACTCTTGACAATGACAGCATGCAACGAGCCACACAGACTAGGATGATCCCAAACAGGTTACAATTGCGGAAGCACAATTGGTTTTAGCATCTTTGGACTAGGGAAGGAAATCAGCAAAGATTCCCGCTCCTGACTGCTATGCATTGAACCTTTCTGGAAAGTTTCAATATGTGGAGATGTCAGACAAGGACAGGATTGGTAAAAACAAAAAAACTGCGGATGCTGGAAATCCAAAACAAAAAGAGAATTACCTGGAAAAACTCAGCAGGTCTGGCAGCATCGGCGGAGAAGAAAAGAGTTGACGTTTCGAGTCCTCATGACCCTTCGACAGAACTTGAGTTCGAGTCCAAGAAAGAGTTGAAATATAAGCTGGTTTAAGGTGTGTGTGTGGGGGGGCGGAGAGATAGAGAGAGAGAGAGGTGGAGGGGGGGGGCGTGGTTGTAGGGACAAACAAGCAGTGATAGAAGCAGATCATCAAAAGATGTCAACGACAATAGTACAATAGAACACATAGGTGTTAAAGTTAAAGTTGGTGATATTATCTAAACGAATGTGCTAATTAAGAATGGATGGTAGGGTACTCAAGGTATAGCTCTAGTGGGGTTTTTTTTTAATTTTTAAATTTTTTTTTAAATAATGGAAATAGGTGGGAAAAGGAAAATCTTTATAATTTATTGGAAAAAAAAGGAAGGGGGAAACAGAAAGGGGGTGGGGATGGGGGAGGGAGCTCACGACCTAAAGTTGTTGAATTCAATATTCAGTCCGGAAGGCTGTAAAGTCCCTAGTCGGAAGATGAGGTGTTGTTCCTCCAGTTTGCGTTGGGCTTCACTGGAACAATGCAGCAAGCCAAGGACAGACATGTGGGCAAGAGAGCAGGGTGGAGTGTTAAAATGGCAAGCGACAGGGAGGTTTGGGTCATTCTTGCGGACAGACCGCAGGTGTTCTGCAAAGCGGTCGCCCAGTTTATGTTTGGTCTCTCCAATGTAGAGGAGACCACATTGGGAGCAACGAATGCAGTAGACTAAGTTGGGGGAAATGCAAGTGAAATGCTGCTTCACTTGAAAGGAGTGTTTGGGTCCTTGGACGGTGAGGAGAGAGGAAGTGAAGGGGCAGGTGTTGCATCTTTTGCGTGGGCATGGGGTGGTGCCATAGGAGGGGGTTGAGGAGTAGGGGGTGATGGAGAAGTGGACCAGGGTGTCCCGAAGGGAGCGATCCCTACGGAATGCCGATAAGGGGGGTGAAGGGAAGATGTGTTTGGTGGTGGCATCATGCTGGAGTTGGCGGAAATGGCGGAGGATGATCCTTTGAATGCGGAGGCTGGTGGGGTGATAAGTGAGGACAAGGGGGACCCTATCATGTTTCTGGGAGGGAGGAGAAGGCGTGAGGGCGGATGCGCGGGAGATGGGCCAGACACGGTTGAGGGCCCTGTCAACGACCGTGGGTGGAAAACCTCGGTTAAGGAAGAAGGAGGACATGTCAGAGGAACTGTTTTTGAAGGTAGCATCATCGGAACAGATGCGACGGAGGCGAAGGAACTGAGAGAATGGGATGGAGTCCTTACAGGAAGCAGGGTGTGAGGAGCTGTAGTCGAGATAGCTGTGGGAGTCGGTGGGTTTGTAATGGATATTGGTGGACAGTCTACCGCCATCACCCCCTACTCCTCAACCCCCTCCTATGGCACCACCTCATGCCCACGCAAAAGATGCAACACCTGCCCCTTCACTTCCTCTCTCCTCACCGTCCAAGGACCCAAACACTCCTTTCAAGTGAAGCAGCATTTCACTTGCATTTCCCCCAACTTAGTCTACTGCATTCGTTGCTCCCAATGTGGTCTCCTCTACATTGGAGAGACCAAACGTAAACTGGGCGACCGCTTTGCAGAACACCTGCGGTCTGTCCGCAAGAATGACCCAAACCTCCCTGTCGCTTGCCATTTTAACACTCCACCCTGCTCTCTTGCCCACATGTCTGTCCTTGGCTTGCTGCATTGTTCCAGTGAAGCCCAACGCAAACTGGAGGAACAACACCTCATCTTCCGACTAGGCACTTTACAGCCTTCCGGACTGAATATTGAATTCAACAACTTTAGGTCGTGAGCTCCCTCCCCCATCCCCACCCCCTTTCTGTTTCCCCCTTCCTTTTTTTTTCCAATAAATTATAAAGATTTTCCTTTTCCCACCTATTTCCATTATTTAAAAAAAATAAAAAATAAAAAAAAACCCCACTAGAGCTATACCTTGAGTGCCCTACCATCCATTCTTAATTAGCACATTCGTTTAGATAATATCACCAACTTTAACACCTATGTGTTCTATTGTACTATTGTCGTTGACATCTTTTGATGATCTGCTTCTATCACTGCTTGTTTGTCCCTACAACCACACCCCCCCCCACCTCTCTCTCTATCTCTCCGCCCCCCACACACACACCTTAAACCAGCTTATACTTCAACTCTTTCTTGGACTCAAACTCAAGTTCTGTCGAAGGGTCATGAGGACTCGAAATGTCAGCTCTTTTCTTCTCCGCCGATGCTGCCAGACCTGCTGAGTTTTTTCAAGGACAGGATTGGGCTATGTTGTCCTATGTCCTATGCTCACTATTTAAGTTGACACATGTAGAGGGGGCCTCAGGTGAGATAACCAAGGGCAACTGTCACTGATGAATAGGATTAGGAATCAATGTTTTTACAAATTGGGAGCAGTGAAAATTATCCATGTAAAAGAGTCTCTCAAAGCAATAACTGACCCAACAGCAAACTTTTAAAATTCACACATTTGATGAATCTCCTCTTAAAATCCAATGTTCTGATGTTCAAAATCTTGAACTTTCCAAACTGAATCTTAAAAAAAAGAAACTGATCTTCTCTAACAAATAAGCCAACTAGAAATCAACAGCCTATGTCATGACTGGAATCCAGTGAGAACATGGAAAGCAACATCAACTTGCTAATTAAAATGGAGGTATTAAATCATTTGAACACTTATCATTTTAATAAGGGACCTGCGATTGGCTAAAACCTTAAAAGTTGGTCATTCGTACTTTAGATTAAGGGAATTTCCTATCGTGGCTAAGCCACTAACACAGGAAAAGGTTTGCTTTCAAAAATGTGATCATTTCCATTTAGACTGACATCACTGATCCCAAAACAGATTGTGGTGGAGGAACAAGTTTCAGTGCACCCACGTGTAATACCAAATGCGAGTTACATTCTCCCATTTCCATGTGAAAATAATAAGGCACCTGCCCAAAATGATTATTTTTTTCTGTCAAAGTAGATCTCATCCTACAATGCAGTTAGATTGTGTGATCATAGTATATTTTTGATATCAGCTAAAAAAAACTTCTGGGTAAGCTGCTGATGGATGCTTCAATAGTGAATTGATGCTTTCATACTAATTAGTTGTCACGTGACTGAAAGTTTCTTAGGGCTTCTGACTGTCTTTGAAGGGCTGTAAAACTTTGAGCTTTGCTGAATGCCATGTTGCTTTAATGTAAGGATTCCAAACTGCACAGATACTATAAATAAGCACAAGTGATGATGTGCTACACACAGCATGTAAATTTAGCTTTCTTGCATATATAATGAAAAAACTGATATCCATGCAAATGCATGCATAAATGGAATAAAACATGCAAGACATGGCTTGATGTCTGAAGAAACGAGACCAACAATAGGGGTGCAGAAGTAGCTTTGATATGAAGAGGAAAAAAAATCATCCAAAGCTGTTATATCTGATGTTAAACTTATTATAGCCAGTTGATGAACAGGAAGAGCAGAAGTCAATCTTTGCTCAGCTTTTGGATTTATTCACAAAGTGAAACAGTACAAATATATAGTTCCTGACTCTACACGCCCCTCCCCATGTCAGTAAGTGTCTCTTTCTGCTCGAGTATAACAATTAAAACAAATAAACTAGTTAATTATCAGTTTCTTTAACAAAATAAAATTTTTAAAAACTTTTAACAGAAACTTGTCACATAAATCAAAATAACATTCCTGGGACTGAAGATGTACTCCAGCTCCTGCAGGAACATAATGATTAAGGGCAGTAAGAGTGCACATACATTTGGTCCATGACATTTCTATACTTAATTTCTTAAGTGGAGTTTGAACACAACCTTCTGAGTCACAAGGAAGGGTGCTATCTACTGAGCTAAAGTCAAAATGGAGTGGCTCTTTATAGTGCACAAGTAGTTATCCAATGACACCCCCCACCCCAAACCTGCATACACTTAACCTTAATGTATACAATTAACAACTGACTGGCATCCATTGAGTCTTGTTTAAATTTCTGATCCCTAAAAACCAAATGCAGATATAATGAATTTGAATGTGATAGCCAGCACAGTCAAGTAGAACTGGTGACTGTTACTATCCATTCCCCTTCCATTCAAGAGGTGAAGGAAGACACCAATGCCCACGGAGGAATACTTCAAGGTTCTTCTTCCAGGAAAGGAGAATTAATAAAACAAAACAGGAGGAAACATAGGAACAGGAGCAGGCCATACAGCACCTCGAGCATTCCACCATTCAAATAGATCATAGCTGATCTGTACCTCAACTCCATTCATCTGCCTTTGATGATATCCTTAATACCCTTACCTAATAAAAATCTGTCCACCTCAGTCTCCAAAAATTTCAGTTGACCCAGCATGTGCAGCTTTTTGAGAGGGGAAGGTTGGAACAATGTTCTGTTCACCTACGGTTGTGCGAAACTTAACTTCAGCTCATGTGTAAGGCAGTTGGTAGAAGACCTGCCATACTATATGTACATAAATCAACTTACCTTTTGTTCCTTTCTTCAATGGAAAAGAGAATTGGGCAAGGTATGTAAAAGGTGGCCAATCTGCTATCACCTGTTTTACTCACATAATGAGGCCAAAAGTTTCTGTGGTTATCTCCACCCATTCTTATTTTGATTTCTCTCTTCCTTTTGGATGCCTTCAGGGTTTTCCTCAGTAGAAACTGACTAGCTACCAGGCTCCTGATAATCATAATTCATAAGATTGGGCACATCAGAGAGGGATGTGGAGCAATTTATCTTTTCATTTCCCTTTCTTCGCTTTGAGGATGGGCATCTAGCTGCTGCCTCTCTAAGACGTACAACTGAAATCCTGGACTCACCGCCTGTCAGAGAATCATTTAGGCATGATTTGCATCCAATTATGCATGCAGAATTTACATCAACGCCATAAACCCGAGTTTGTTTGTACTAAGCCCTATCAGCATGAAAATATTACAAATAGCTACATCCTTTGTTGCGATTCAAATTTCAGTGTCAGAGAAGCAAAACTGCCTGGTGTCCTGGCCATTCACCATTTATCGTGTGCCTATTTGCCAATTTGCACACAGGTTCCACATTCATGTTCGTGTACAAAACTACGAGTAGGCTTTCAGAGAAATTAATTGGCTGTGAAGCACTCTGGATACCTGCGAGCTCTTTTTTTCACTGTTATTCTACACAGTGTGAGGAAAGAAACAGTGAAGGTGTGCACTGCCTGTTTTCCGTTATTCCGAAATTTAGTCTGTGCAGCCAATTGGCTTTCCACGTCAGAATCAAAAGGCCAGTTGTCAAAGCCTATTCTGATGGAGAAGATTGACATAAGGTCCAATGGCCCAGCCAGAGAAAGTCTGTAGCACAGGGGATCGTAAGAGGAGCAGAGAATTGTTACAATCTCCATAGAGACCAATGACTTCTAAAAAGATACTTGAATTCTAGTGACTGACTGATAGGATCACACAACAAGATTTCAGGTTTTAAGACTTTTACTGTAACAAACTAAAAGCAACATTGTCTAAGCATTATTTTTGTAGGCACTTCATACTCAAAACTACAGAAAAGTTTCCCCAATTAACTTTTAAAGCAATAGAAAATCTCCTGCTACTGTCATACCTTACACTGTCCCTAATGTGGAGTGTCCAAAGTGGAACCAATTCAAAGCTATTCTCCACTCCCGAGGCCTGCTTCTTTTTTCCCTTACCCAGCCAGGTAACTTTTAATCCCAGATCTGATTTTCACTGTGGGGTTTACACTGGAGCATCCTTCTCCCTAGCCCAAGCTAGGTAAAGCTTCCAGCTTTCTTTAATTCATGAACTCAGTCTCTTCAATCTGGGCACAAGCTCCCACCACATTCTGCATGGTGAACAACAGGGTCAGCGATTTCTCTGCTTCAGGTGCAGGTCTAGCTGACTCTGTCTCCTATTTTCTCTCTCTCTCCCCCCTCTCTCTATCACTCACACACAGATGGCTCCTGGTTGACTTGTGTCTGATCTTTAAGGATACTTTAGAAAACCTGTATCCAATATTACAATGGCTTTCTATTTACATTTTCCCTCTCATAGTCCATCTCCATAGCAACATGAATCACATGGGCCTTGCATGAGGTAGAAATGTTGATTAGCTATACTCTAGGCCCCCAGCTCCATTCCATCTCGGAATTACACAGACAGTTCAAAGTATAACAGATTATAAAACCTGACATTCTTAACACCTCCCTGTGAGACTAATAGTCTACTCACAGTCAGCACAACTGTCCTTACCATTGTCAACAGGTGTGACCACCTAGCACCTTCTTCCTGGTAAGACAGCCTGGGCCCCCCTTTAACCATCAGAGACAATCCCAAACATAACAATCTTATAAATTTTGCATTTGTGACAGATTAAAAATTAGCAACACAAAATGTTTCATCAAAGCTACTCAGATGGATCGACTGGTTAAAACAATGAGTCGTAGCTATTGGGACATTCTCATTCCCTGGTATCTGTTGAGATAAAGGATCTCAGTCGGGGTGATAGTATGGGCAGTAGAATTGACCCCAGTATCCAGAGCTATTTAGGGAGTAATAAAAAACCAGCCAAGGTTCTTGCTCCTGATTGCTATCCAATGGCCCTTTCTGGAAAGTGCACATGTGTGGATGTCCTTCTGTAGGCTCATGCATAAAGAATGGTCATCCAGGCAACTCACAGGATGCCCGCTGATTTCCATAGGACAAAGAGTCAATATCTTCACGAAAACATATAAAAAAAGAGCAAAGTGGGAAATGAAAAACGTTACATTAACTTGTAGCATCCTTTTCGTTTGAAAGTGAATACTGATACTTACAACACTTAAGCAGTAAAATCTGAACATATTTTACTCAAAAAAGTAATAATACATTCATGAAATAAAACTGTACACGGACTCTAGATTCAATCACTCGTGACAGCAATTGAAAGACAGTACTGGTGCATCCATCATAGGTTCAGTTATTAAGCTGAGAGATGTTTTTTTAAATAATTAAATCAGACAACCCAGTTATTCATTTGAATTTATGCACAATCTTCCAGCTATAGAAATTTCTTCATAAAATGACCTAAGTCCACATGAACTATGAAATAAAAATAAAATCTGTATTCAAAAAATATGGAATAAATATTTCAGATCTCCTGCACCAACAGCAACATTTTTAGTTAAAAGG
The DNA here is from genome assembly GCF_017639515.1 of Carcharodon carcharias. Lineage (NCBI taxonomy): Eukaryota > Metazoa > Chordata > Chondrichthyes > Lamniformes > Lamnidae > Carcharodon > Carcharodon carcharias. The sequence continues at coordinate 13,786,957 of NC_054489.1, forward strand.
AAAATATGACTCACAATTATTTAAATCATTCAAATAAATCACTCGTTGGAAAGTGCACCACTGCCCAATATTCCCCCCTTAGCAACCCACCTACCCACTGCAATGGTCCCTAGGGCCCCAATCTAAATGAGATGAGCCATCTCACTGAGCAAGGCTGGTTAAACATTTTCAAAATGAAAATAAATCATTGCAGCTGTCAATGTTGGCATTCAGCCTCAAAAGAAAGCCTTTGACTAATTCAAAACTAGCAAAATTGACTTGCTGCAGTCTAGGGTCACGGTAGAAATTTTTGCAGGGAGTAAATTTTGTCCCTTGGACTAGCACCAATGAATATTTTTGTACTCTTAGGAGTGCTCGCCCAGATGTTCAATCACAGCTTGAAATAATTTGAAGAAAAATTAGTATTTTTGTAGCAATATTTCAGTACATTTAAACGTAAGGATATGAGGATGCTATCGGTAAGTGTAATTTTATTTATGCTGTATCAGTACAAGACCCAGAGGCTGCGCGCCATATAAATTACTCCTACTGTAGAAGACATTAGAAGAGGTTTTGAAGGTGCAGTAGATTTTAAAGTATTATTTGCATTCAAAACATGACAGAATATAGGTTTATGTCTGCTATTCATAAGAACAGGAATAGGCCATTTAGCCCCTCGAGCCTATTCCACCATTCAATCAGACCACGGTTGATTTGCACCTCAACTCCATTTATCTGCCTTTGATGATATTCTTATGTAACAAAATCCACTGATCTCATTCTTGACAATTTGAATTGATCCATCATCCTCAGTCTTTTGTGAGAGCGTGTTCCAGATTTCTACTACTCTTTGTGTGGAAAAAGCACTTTGATTTCACTCCTAAATGGCCTAACTCTAATTTTAAAATTGTGCCCTCTTATGCCACATTACTCCACCAGACAAAATAGTTTCTCTTTATCGACCCTATCAAAATTCCTTTATTATTTTAGCCATCTCGATCAGATCACCCCTCAGCCTTTTAAATTCAAGGGTATACAGGCCAAGTTTAAGCAACTTGTCCTGATAACTTATCCATTCACACTCCGGCAAAATCCATGTGAATCTGCATTATGCCCGTGTCCAAGCCAAATATATATTTTCTGAGATTTGGTGCCTAAAACTGAATGCAGCACTTCAGGTGGAGTCTGACCAAAGCTCTATACAACTGAAACATAACATTCCCACTTCTAAATTCTAACTCTTTTAAGATAAAGGCCTAATTTTAATAGGTATTTTGATTACTATTTGTACCTCTGCACTAGTTTTCAGTGTTTTTATGTAATAGGGAATGTACATTCTTTTACTATTCTAAATTTTTTAGTTTCTTATTATTAAAATATTCAGAATTGTCTTTCTCAAAATCAAGTTGGATAATCGCACATTTGGCTACATTGAACTCCATCTGTCATAGTTTAGCTATAATCTGCCATTTACTTTGTTTGCCTATGTCCCTCTGCAACTTCCTGCTGCCATCCACACCTTCTACTGTGCGTTCTAACTTAGTGTCATCTGCATATTTGGATATTTTTCATCTAAGTCATTAACATGTATGGTGAAAAGCTGACACCACAGTACAGGTCCATGGGGAATAACACCAGTCACATCCCACCATTCAAAGCATGGTGCCTTTACTCCTACTCAGTTTCTATATCACAACCAATTATCAACTAAAATTTCAAGGTTAACTTTAATTCCATGTGGTCTTACTTTAACTAATAATCTCATGTTTGCTGGCAGTCCACATAGACATCAATAGACACTCCCATATCCTAGTGACCTTCTCAAAAAATTCAACAATATTAGTCAGACATGACCTATTCTTCACAAATCCATGCTGACTCTTTTGATCTGCTGATACTTGTCCAAATGTTCAGTCATGCTGTCCCTGATGATAGCAACTTCAGGCAACTGACGTTAAACTGACAGATCTGTAGCTACCAGTTTGTACCTGCATCCTTTCTTAATTAATTGACATTGCAATTTTTAATCCAAAGGCACATACAGAGATGCTCATCTGAGCAAATAGCTGAGGAAGATGCCAACTGAAAGCCAAGTGCTTTGACTGTGAGTAGGGAAGGTAAAATGGTAGCAAGAGATAGTTGGTTAAACTCACATGCCTCTTAATAGCAGGATACAGAGTGACACTGGAAGAGACCGGGCAGCACAAGGTTTACCCTCTTGGCCAGGGAATAGTTTTTAAAAGTGCAGGATTCAAAACATGTGATAGAAAAAAAGAATTACTGAAAAAATGGTGAGAGGGGAGAGGCCTAAATATAATAATCAGATACACACTGACTTCTAATGGTATTACTTTATCCCTTCTCTTGTTTGGTCTCCTTGCGATGCTTATAATCCGTTTCTAGCAGGTGTGCCAAGAGCAGCTCAAGCATTTACTCAACTGATATTTTTCATCCATCTCTGTGCAGAAATTCTCAGCTTCCATTCTGCAACTCTATTATTCAGCAGCTGAAATGAAGAATGGCAATATAAAAATTGCTCCAGATCTGCATCCTGCCAGTTTCTCATTGGAGATTCAACTAAACTGCTTTGCCACTTAAGAGCAAAGTTTTCCCTTTCCAAGACGTTGTTTGAAACATGCCAGCTTTGGCACTTCAACCAAGTGACCATTGCGTAAGCCTAGCCTACAAATAACCAATCATTGAAGTACGTTGTCCTCATCCGATGGCCATCTGTGAACTTTCAAGCAGGGGCCATTAAACAGCAAATTAGAAGTGAGAACCATGGCTGATTTTCTTTTGTTTAGGAGGGGAGTTGCTGACCTCATTGGCAGTGACCCAACAAAGATCAGTTAACTTAACACAGACTGGAAAATTATTTTTTTTAAATGTACCGTCTTTTTTTGAATGTTGGTTCTAGATAGAAACTAACCATTGCAATGATAGTATAAGTGCAAAGTGCTTTTCTTCTGCTAGTATCTCGTAAATACTGAGGAAGGACCTAAACACATAAATTGGTCATTCATCTCATTGCTATTTCTAGGGTCTTGCTGTGTGCAAAATGGTCATTTTGTTTGCCCACTAAACAAATGGCAAGTAATTCATTGATTGTGAAGATCTTTAGGGCATCCTGAGGATCTGAAACTGCTTTATAAATGTAAGTTTTCTTTTCTTCCAATGTGATTGAAATAAAGCAAAATGGGATTCCATTTTACTGTAAATGCATTGCAGCATATTTTAGCCTGACCCATCCAATGACACAAAGTGAAGAAAACTGACAGATTGTTGTAAAAAAAAAAGTGAGAGACAAGTATGAATTCTGGGCTGCTATTAAGTAACAGTCTCACCGTGGGAATAGACTACAACAGTATAGGTTGAAACTGATCCATCAATATCCCCTTCTCCAATTTAAAAATAATTCCCCTTTAGGCTCCCCCAACACCATGCACCATTCCTTATTGAAGAGGTCATTCAAATGACCTACTCCCTGACCTCTGCCAATGCCTCTCTGGATATGGCTGCTTGAAGCCACGCAAAAGCGGCCCGAGGGATTCTTCACCATTTTTTTCACATTCCCACATGGCTTTGCACAACAGCGAATTCTCCTGAGTAAAATTAAACAGTTAAAAACACTTGCCTTAATGGCCTGTCACAGCTGTGAAATGAAAAGGGTCTGGAGTACTCATATCAGCACATTACAATTACACAGTTTTATCACCTAATCCTATTTACAACTGGGAATCTCAAGAATGATGAAACTCTTCCTATCAGACATGGTCAATTTTGCCTGATGAATTTTCTGCTTGTTTCATGTCTTGTGATGCTAGCATTTAACATTTTACAAACTTTCCCAGTCACTACAGTCATAAAGAGACAGAGCTGATAATGCAGGGAAGAGAAACAAACTTACACTCAGGATAGTCAGGCTGTGTAGTTTTCTTTCATAAGCATATTTCAGCTAAAAGCAAACAAGATGCTGGATTGAACTTCCACCATAGGCAAAGCAAACTGCAGCAATATGTCAACATCAGAGGGAATGAACCAAGTTGCAGTGTTCAGCATTCAATATACATGCAAATCAGCCAGTTAACAAGCTGAAGACAAAGTGGGAAAATAAACTGGTGTTCGTTTTGTTCCATAAACACTGTCAGTGGTCTCTTCCAGAAGCAGAGGGAAATATCAGACATACATGAGCTCAGTATTTGTAACAGGCTGCTCTAATGGCAAGTCGACAAATTGATTATTGCCATTCGTTTGTCAGAGCAGATTTATAATCAATTGGAATCAATTAATCAGCACCTCCCTGCAAAAGCAATGACATTTCCAGGGAAACTGAAGCTAAGGCTGTGTGTTCCATTACTGTCAACAGTATATTCCAAGAGACAAAATTTTTCAGACAAAAGATTCGCTCACTTCAGCTGACTGAGGTGTTGATGAGTTACATTAGCTAGAGGTATACTTTAGAAAAAACGGCATTTTTAAATAAAAAATGCCAAATTAAATTTTAAATGGAAATTATTTATTTTTGAGAAAGTATTTCAATTTTTCCACCACTCCCAAGACACTGACTCTCCTGAAAACACTGGGATACATGCGCTTGCATGCTTCCAGTACCTTATTCAAGTAGCCATTATTTTTGTGCGAATCTGAAAAGTAAATAGCCTTAGGCTATTCATCAGGGTGGTGCATCACCAAAAACATCCAACACACGCACTAATAGTTGTCACTGCTAAGCCATCTAGAGCAATCAAGTGGAAATTTCCCTTCCCAAGCCAAAGGACATTGAGACAAACTGTGGTGTCCCAACCATTACCATAACTAAGATCAGATAACCCTACACATTTTAGGGATTTAATTTGGAATATCACTGGTCTTGATGACTTTGGACTGTACTATGCAGTGTACTTACTCACCGACCTACTGGAAGAGCTGAGGAATGCCATTCGTATTGCAAGTGAGGCTGATGTATGTGTTCCTGGATACTTCTGATCCTATCTCCATCAGTGTTACAAGATCACTATTTATAAACAAACTATTATTTTTTAAACTCTAACACACCCAAGACATAATAGTGAGATTTTGGGACCAGTGAGGTTGAAGGAGCACTACTTCAACTACTTCAATTTATTTCATCCACAGTCCTGTATTAAGCAATAAAGGTTTTTCCTTCCAGATGTGCATTCTAAGAGACTGTTTGCCATTTCAATAAAATGCCATGTATCCTGGTGAAATGAGAAAGGATTGCTTCCAGTAAAATGGACTCTTCCTTTCACAAACTGCAAAGTCCAGAAAACAAAACTTTTAAAACCATGATCTCTCAACAGAGTACGGGTCTATGGTAACACATAGTACACCTTGAAAAGGAGAGTTGAACAAAAATGAAATACTACATGTACTATTTAAAAATTATTTGGAATGCATTACAGGTTGTAACACTGGTAGAAGTTACTGATAAAAACCTTGTCTTTGCTATCACGTTGCATCATTTCATGAAAATCATGCCACACCACTTGTAACATGTTCCCAGTCACCCTTTATTTTCCAGCATTCAATCCAAGATCATGCTGTAGTGACCCCTACTCAAGACTGTAATCCTCTGTACAATGCTCAAGACATGGAGCAGCTCTTCATGCTAATACTTAAAGAAGATACCATAATGCTTCTGGCAGTTCAATAATTTTAAAAGGGAATTAAATGTTTAATAACCAATCAGCACAATGGCATAGATAGAATAATTCTGTTTCTTTTTGAAATATCTGACCTTCTAATTGTAAATATTGTTACTTAAAATATACAGTGCAGAAACAGGCCAGTCGGCCCATCTAGTTCATCATAATAATTATTATTTTCAAGGTTTCTGATCATCAGGTTTAACATGGAAAAACAAAAAGCTCAATTTCCACTTCAGGGTTTCAGTAAATAATCCGGATTGCACCCTAGTACAGAACTGTTGGAGATGCAGCATATTCTGATGAAAAATTAAACTGAGCAGCTGCCTACCATTAAAACTTCTACAGTGCCAATCACAGAAGCACAAAGAATTTTTCCCAGTGGCCAACATTCCCCTCTCAACTATCACAAAAATACTGACTAACTGGTCACTCAACTCAGTGTTAAAGGGATCTTGCGCTCAAATGGCAGCTGCACTTATCTACTTAAGAGCAGTCACTGAACTCCAAAGTAATTAATTTTACACAAAGTACCATGAGATGTTTGAGAGATGGTAAGGTGCTATGTGAGCACAAGTCTTTTTCTTTTACTGGAAGGCTGCCAACACCCATTGAACCACATCCCAATCTGAGTCACTGCATTAGGGTGGGCAAGGGACAGAAGAGAGAAAGAAAGAAAAAAATATATACGAACAATATTTCAGATGGTGGCAGATATAAATAATTCCTTTAGAGGTTTTGGTGTACTTTTCCTATATTTATTGGTTTCTACTTTCATCTCTTATGATTAGAAAATTTATGTGCACTCCTTCATTGGCTGTTCAATGTTAATTAAATAGAAGTGCCAGGTACAACGTGAAGAGGTACTTCTCGTCATGAAGTCAATAAGCGTGTTACAGCATACTGTTGACATGCTTACAGTAGATGGTAGGACATCTGAACACTTGCTTGACCCCATTTAATGAGTTTGCAATCATATTTTGAGGGAAATGTCCCTTGCCCACCCTAATGCATTGACTCAGATTGGGATGTGGTTCAATGGGTGTTGGCAGCCTTCCAGTAAAAGAAAAAGACTTGTGCTCACATAGCACCTTATCATCTCTCAAACATCTCATGGTACTTTGTGTAAAATTAATTACTTTGGAGTTCAGTGACTGCTCTTAAGTAGATAAGTGCAGCTGCCATTTGAGTGCAAGATCCCTTTAACACTGAGTTTTTTTTTTAACCAGAGCCTGTTTTTTTTTAAACCACAAACTCCTTTAAGCACAGGTTGCATGCAATAATAGCCTTCCTTTACATTGAATGAACAAAACATCTCAATCCCATTTCCAGAAGATGAACCTTCCTTGCTTCTCCCCACCAACCCCAACAAAGCAACATCACATTTCCATTTATTAAACTATAGGAAGCATCTGAGCCAAATTTTGTGCTGTGAAATTGTCAAAGGGAACCAGTTCAAGACTGGTTGATTTAAATTGACAAAGGGCTCTGAATGGTTACCAAAGATTTATGATTTTCATTCCATTTATCTGGGTTAGAGTTAAAGCTATATTTAGAAACCCAAGAAGCCACTCAACCCATCAATCCTATTCCTCCCACAAATCATACTCTATCTTAAAGTACATTTCACTTGTTTAATATCATTGAGGAAAGGCCTTGTGAAGTTTCTCTTTGATTCCTCTCTACAAAGGTAACTGACCAAAACATCTATCCTTACCCTCCCATTATTCTACACTGGTCCTTGCAACCACTTCCCCTCTGTTTAATAAACTCTCAGAAATGTTTCCCTGTTCCATGATGGAGAGATTCAGTAATGTGTCCAGGGTTCTAAGCGAAAAAATGGTGGCACAGGATTGCTCAAGTTCCGATTCATGTCCATATGATGATTAGCACAAATGTGAAGAGTTTTTAATCACTATTTAACCACAGTGACAGCTAAGCTGTCACATGAAAGCAGATTAATACTGTATATAGCAGAACAGGGGGCTTTGTTTAATTTCATGTGCAGTAAATGTATCTCATGTTCAGCAATGACATAGGAAGCTGCAGAAAGTTGTAGGCCTGCCTAATTGAAGGTGATGAAAGAGGTGAGCACACATGAAATGAGAAATGATGAATCATGAAATCATTTTCCCTCAATTTTATCTGCTACCTTTCTTGATTGAGGAGACACAGAGCACAGTACAGCTCATGCCTACTACCCCAGAATTAACACCGATTATGACAGCTGTCTTTTGACATCTTGTCCAAGTGGCCCTTCCTGATGTGTGAACCTAAAAATGGTTGCCAGTGAGTAACCTAACCATGAAATATCACACAGCCGAGCATGAATTTGTTCTCACTGTGTTCAGAGAAGTGTACCAGCCAGTAGGATAGCCGGATAGTCATCTTTCCTTACCTACTCTGAGGTGATAAGGTCAGATGTAGCATCACAACTACTATATTGCACATTTAAATAGTTTTATGAAGGATTAGTTTACCAACTATCTTGATGTCAATAGATAGTGACTGTACTCACTAAGACAAATGAAAATTGTTATTCACAACAAGATAATGCGCTAAAATTAATATTCTGCAAAGAGGCATTACATATGGGAGGAACAGTGAAAATTATACCGGGAATCACAACTGTTTCCTTGCTTATGGAACCCTGAGACATCACTGAAGACACAGTAGAGATCTGAGAGCAGTGGCAGCGTTACTATGTCAATACAAAACAGCAGCAGGGAATGCACGTAGCGAATCATGGTTTGAGAAGGGTGACAAATGGGAAAAACGTGCAAATATATGTGGCCGACCCTATGCAGGGAGCAGAATTTGTGTAAATCACAGACACGCACTGTTAACTGTAGCAGTTAATCAGTAAGGAACAGAAATCTAAACAGAAGCTTCAGGTAAGGCAGCCAGACCTCTAAACTTCAATTTCAAACAGCAGTTGATGGCTTCTGAATAAAATTCCCAGGTGACTAAAGCAATATTTTTGTGTCTTACATAAATATTTAGTGGATAACTACAGGAATTGGGCTACATTTTTGGCTGAGTTTTGCATTACACAAGATGAGATATCTTTGTTGGACAAAACTGTTTCTCTCTCTTCTTTTCTCCATCCAGTCCTCCTCCCCCTTCTTCTGATAGGGCTGCTTTCTTGCTGGGCTAGAGTCCTACAACTGCTGGGCATCCTCCAGAAATTCACCCAAGTGGTCAGCTTTTACATATATTGTATATATAAAAATATATAATAAATATCTATACAAAAAGGCTTGCATTTATACAGCACCTTTCATGATCTAAGAACATCCCAAGTGCTTCACAGCTATTGAAATACTTTTGAAGTGTAGTCACTTGAAATGTTGGAAATGCAACAGCCAAGTTGCACACAGCAAGCTCCCACAATGTGACAATGGTGAGGTAATCCGTTTTTATGTTGTTGATTGAAGGGTGAATTTTGGCCAGAACACCAGTGCTAATTCCCCTGCTCTTTTTCAATGTAGTGTCATGAGGTTTCTTTGCTTTCACCCGAGAGAGCAGACAGGGCCTCAAATAAACATCTTATCTGAAAGACAGCACCATCGACAGGGCAGCACTCCCTCCCTCAGTACTGCATTGGTGTGTCAGCATTAGATCTTTGTGCTCAAGTCCTAAAGGGGATTTGCACTCACAACCTAATTACTCAATGGTGAGACTGCTACCAACTGACACTGTCAGTTATATTGGAATGTCACATGCTACAAGTCATGAGCCAGCAGGGGTCATTTGAGAATTAAAGTAGGGCTTGCCTTTTTTTGCTGCTGTACTTCGTGAGAGGACCTCATCATGACAGCAGAAAGTATCATTATCGAATCTTACTAAAATTTATCTTAAAAAAAAACAAAAGATAGAAAAAAATAACTATAGAAAGGTTTCAACAAAAGAGATAATTTTGCAGATTTAATCCAGGCATGCAGCTTTCTCACCAGGAGCAACAATGGAGAAAAAAAGAGTGCATAATCTGCATAATTTTCTTGAAGATCTGCAAATTCATAAAATTAATCTCCTAGATCCTAGGGACCTTTTAAAGAGGCACTGAATTTAGTAAAACAATAAAATTGATTCAGTTGTTTAAAAAAAAATCATTCAGACAGCAGTAGGCTGTGTACAAGAAGAATGATTTGAAGAATTCCTTGACAGAACCAAATGTCAACTTCCTACTGGTTTCCATCTTTTGCAATCACTGCAACAAGAATAATGGGAGCCTGAGTCCCTGATGAGCACAATGATCGGGCTGCATGGAGCAAGTAGAGAAAAATACACGTACAGTATTTCTATTGTATGTTCTATGCAGAGACAACGCAAATGCATAGCTTAGCCAAATGCAAAAATTCTTCCACACAAAGTGATAAACATCTTCACTGAATTTCCCCAACCCGGTCCTCTAGTTTGCTGGTCCCCCAGTCCTTTCCTTAAGGAGCGAACATCCAACAAATCTATACCCTATAGTGCCTTGCTCAACCAGCTATTCCTGTATGAATCTATAAAGCCAGTGTTTTCAGAATGTTCAAGCCTGGGGCCATCAGGTAATCTTCAAGCCAGCACCAATATATGCACATTTTCCAGATGATGTCTGAACTATTTAACAAGCACACATTACAGTTATGCTTCACTCTGCCTTCACTCAACTTCCAGGCTCACTTCCCAGCAGGAATGACTGAACAGGATCAAGAATGGAAGTCCTGGATGGCTCTTGATTCCTGGTCTGGAAATGCTAGCACCAACAGTAGCAGTCCCTGTGCCTCATCACCTCCCACCAGCTATTGATGAGCTCAGTGTCAGTCACAGAACAAACCTGCCAATCTCCAGGCTTGGATGGCTTACTGCATTTGCTCATTGAACTTAAATATGATATTGTTACGTCAACAACAGGCTGCAAAATGAGTGCATGGTAATTATATGCTAAATGTTATCAATTAGGACATCCAGTAGAGAGCTTCATTGGACAGGAGGGTAGATGAAACAGTTGGATGTGGAAGTCAATTTGGTCAGTGTTCAGCCTTTTCAATTTTCAGGCTCTTCATTTTAATGACAGAAAACCCATGAAGACTGCAATTAAGGCACACTGACCACTGCAACCAATTAACTAACATGGCCTCTGGTTGAGCAAAGTTCTGCACCTGTTAAGTTAGCTCTCAATTTAACCCAATATACAGTTGAGAATTTGAATAACTTTACTTTGCAAAAACTCAATTTCATCTTTAACTTCCCTCTGACATATAACAGCAATAAACTCATAATTACTTAATGAATTAAAATGGTTTTCTCTTAAGAAAAGCAATTTATTTAAACTATTTAACATATTAGGAAACCACAGCCATTGTGCTGGAACAGTTATTAAGCTTACAAATTAAAATGTAAATAGGTGTCTATTGGTTGCCAGCCTCTAATGCCTGCAGCATGGGTCACACACAGCTGGGAACAATGCTAGAATAAACTTGCTGGATATCCAACAATAACAAACATTAGAACTTTGCCCAATGGCTACATAAATGTACTGAATAGTAATCTACCTCATTTTTTCCCCTTCCTAGCCTTGGGGTGCAGATGACAATTATGGCATTTCTACTTGCTACTCTAGTTGAGATTGGGTAACTCAAAACAGACTAATGGTCAAATTTGGGATTCTCCTGGTCTGTGCATTTCATTACCACACTGCATCCTATATTCGCTCACTGAGTCATTGGAGGCTTAATTCTGCTATTTATTAAAGTGATTTCTTGAAACATACCAACACATTTCAATGATTATAGAAATGATTTTAGTTCGTAACAATTTTCGGCTCTCCTGAAGGTGTTGACTTCCTGTTGTGATATGGTTTGATAGGCGCCAGTCATCCTCTGATGCCTTGCCCAAATAGTCATTTTTTATGAATGAATCCTGACATGGATTGCTGACAAACTAATTAGCCTCAAGGGGGAATTCACAGCCAAACCTATTCTAGCCCATACTCGGCGTTCATACAAGTGCACTTCAATTAAGGATCAGTGAAGAACTTTCATTTATTTACAATAATTAGCATAAACATAGTGCCTATTGGTACAGGACTTTAGAGAGGCATTATAAAGCAAAAACGTAACACTGAGCCATATAAGGAAATATTATGGCAGATGACCAAAAGCTTGGTCAAGGAGGTCAGTTTTAAGGGGCATCTTAATGGATGCAAGAGGGGTAAAGGTTTAGGGAGGGAAGCCAAGAACTTAACACTCAGCAACTGAAGGCATAGCCACTAATAATGAAGCAATTAAAACTGAGGGTACTCAAGAAACCGGAAATAGAGAGGTGCAGATGATAGAGGTTTATGGAGCTAAATGAAATTACAGAGATGGGGAAGGGCAAGGCCATGGAGGGATTTGAAAACAAGGGTGAGAATTTGTATATTGAGGTATTGTTTCAACAGGATTCAATGTAGGTCATTGAGCACTGAGGTGACGGGTGAAACGGATTTGATGAAGTTAGAACATGGCAGCAGAGTTTTGGAAGATCTCAAGTTTCCATGAGGGGGTGGAGGCTGGTGGGGGAGTAGAACCTGAAAGGCTGGTCAACAGCACATTGGGCTCGTCATGTCTAGAGCTAACAAGGGCAAGGGTCTCAGCAGTACACAATCTGAGGTAGGAATGGAGTTAAGTTACAGAGAAGGAAATAGGTGGTCCAATGGATAGCACCTTTTATATCCTAAGGATGTCCCAAATCGCTTCACAGCTAATGGGTTACTTTTGGGGAACAATCATCATTTCTATATTTTTAAATGTAGCAACCAAGGCACATACACTAAAGTCCTACAAAAAGCAACGAGATAAAGAAGCAGTTTGTCTAACATTGATCAGTCAATTTTCTCCTCCCTAATTTGGGAACTCTGAAGCATTTGTTATGTCAACACTGCTGCCCTTGCTGGTATCAGCTAACTCAGCGCAGACCATGGATTTTTGTTATTCACTGAACAAACTCGCTGAGCCATCAAGGGATTCAGATCATAACTTTAGTCCATTTAGCTTGCGCTTATGTTTCTTTAATTTAATTAACAGCAGGAGTCTGATAATCAGAGAGCGCATCCATCCCTGGATGCTGATGTACTGTTTTAAAATCCTAATATCAACTGTTTCCGACCTGTGCTCTGTTTTGAGTAACCCTCCAGCTGGAAGTGTGGGTTTGGTGAATTTAGAATAATATGCAACACGTTGAGACCCACCAACTGAAATATACTGTTTACCTGTTTACAGAGCCCTCCCTATACTGATACTCAACTAGTCTGAAAAAAATTCTATCATTCTATATATGGTGTTTAGAGATCAAAGGGACAAAGTTGTGGAAATAAAGCACTATCATCATAAGCTATGCATATACTTGAGCAGCATTGATCTAATCCATCACTAAAAATAACGCACAATTATTTATAATCTTTCCTGGACTTTGACAGATAAGAATGTTTCTCAACAAAGTTGCTTCAGCTTGAATATTAATTTATTTTAAAAATATCAGAAAAATTAAAAGCACACCAGGAAACACAGTAAAACGTGATTCTTTGCCCTGTGACTTTCTAATTTAGCATCTGTCTTTACAAAATAAAACTAATTTCATCAGCCAACTAGAGCAACAGCACTAAACAATGTAAAACTTTAAAAAGAGAATTTCATGACAGCGAGGCCTCACTTGTACAAGCTTGAGTAAATGCAGCTCTGTCCACATTTTCCACACCCCCCCAAAAAAAAACTACCCATACAGTACATACCTTCACAGGCCTTAGAGACTTGCTGAATAAAGAAATGTGTCCAAAGCTGAAACCTTCACACCTAAATCACTCGCAATTTTTAAAAAAGCAAAGAAAACTACAGCTGTATTACAGTTTAGAGCAACACAGGCCGAGGAAGGAAATCTGCTTCACCAACTCTTCAGAATCTGCCATTAATCTGCACATCCTGTGTTATGCTCCACCTCTGCTTCCTAAGGACAGCAGAAGTCATGAGACCCAGGCCTGCAGTGCGCATGGGTGCCAGCAGCAGCACAGAATTTTGTCTGTGTGCCAGTGGTTCTAGTGTGGCGTGCATTCAGCCGTAAATCACCAATGTCAGCTTGAGTCACAGTCACCCTGCCTAAGCGGATTTGACATTTACAGCACACAGAGCGAGAGGGAGAGACAGAGACAGAGAGAGCTCGGAACAAGACTGCTAATATAAGCGAAGGTTACTGTTTGCTCTCAAGAGTTTAGTTTCTTCAATGGCACAAATCTGTCATTGCCTGACATCTGTTCCTGCCATTTGTATCAACTCACTCCGCTCTGGTTATTGACCAAGCAGTAACAATATGGTTGTAATGAACAATCTAATGTGCTTTATGCTAGAAGAGGGGAACAACACTGCTGATTAAACCATGAGGTGCAGCTGAAGTACTTGAATCATCTCTCAAGGAGCCTATTTCAGTATAAGCACAACAGAAGATTCATTATAACCATTAGTTGATGCAGGGGAGTGAAGGGGTGGGGGGGAGAGTGAACATGAGTCTAAAGAAACATTTAACAACTTGCGCGGCCCTACCTCTGACCTCTAAGCTTGTTCCAGGCTTGCAGTTATTTGTCATAAGCTGATGCCTTTTTATAATTAGCAGTCTTTCCATCCTGCTTCAGGAGAACAGCTTCTATGCGCTGTTCTACCTCTTTTCTAGAAATCTGGAAAAGATACTTTGTAGTGCTGCATATAGCCAAACCTATTGTACAGGTATCCCAAATTTACTTCAGTCAAACTAGCAGCCTTAACCCAGCAGCACGTCGATAGACCCATTTTATAATAGGTCTATAATAGCAATGAATACCTGGAATATTAAGTTTCTTGCATGATGGAATGCAGCCGAGGGAGGGTGAGCACTTGCTGCATGTCAATTATGCAAAAAGCTTAAGACTGTCAATTAAGTAACAGTCTGCCTGCTTCTGCCAACATCAAGAACAATCAGAGAATGGTTTTTAAATAATAAATTTATTTTTGGGTGAGGTGAGGCAAGGTACAAGGTATTGTCTAAAGGTTTACAGATATTTGTGCTCACAATTTTCTAGAATGGATTAGCAGTGTGAACGACATTGAAATACCAAAATATGAAGTTAAGAGAGGTCTGGTTATTACTTCACAGAGGGCTCCACATGTCCAATCACTGCAGTGCAGGAATCAAAAATGCAAATAGAATGCTGCACTAGAATCTAGAAACTACTGTTGTTGATACTAGCGAATGAATGCTTAGTGCATTCAAAGCATTGCTTTGTCTGCTCGTTTAACGCAGGCAATAATCCAGTTATAACAACTGTTTCTGGAAGAATTTTGAGATAAGAAAAAAAATTATGACATTATTAGGTCTCGGGATCTTTTGTACGATGTGATTTTTTTCCAGCACTACGTACTTTGATTTTACATCTTGACACTCTGCTGCATATCTGCCAATAAAGAGCTCCAAATGTTCTCATCAACCATAGCAGTATAGTGTGCCACTCATAACACTTGCATCTAGCAGCCCTGAAATTCTGCGCAAGAAAAGGGCGCACAAGTGCCACAATGAACCTAAACCACTGACCACAACAAAATTCTCAAGGTCAAGGAGATGCTCTCTGTTCTACACAGTAGTTGCAGGCACCCATGCCCTCCCCTTGCAACAACCTGTCCAGGTTGAACTGAGTAAACTGTTCCCAGAAAGAACTTAAAAGGGTTACTTTAAAAATGTACCTAAACTGGCACTTTTGTTTGGTGTGTAGGCCAAAATCCTCACCTGGACCATCAGGCAACAGCAACGCGGGCAGAATTTTCCACTCTGTAGACTAAATGTGGCAGCAGGCGGGAAAGTCGCTGCACTCCCTGCCGGCTGTTGTGGCGGGTCTCCATGCCAGACTGTCTGCTTTTCGTTTCATTATGAATGCATAAATGAGCAGCATGTGATATGTTGTACCGGGCCAGGCTGGGAGTTGTCCACCCCACTGTTACCTCATTGGCTCATATTTCCAGGTGCCATATTTAAACAGCACTCACGCACTCATTCATTCTCTGCAGCCAAGGATGGCCCCCAGAAGAGACAAGCGCTGTACCCCAAAGTTCAACGACAAGGCACTGGCAGTCGAGGACTGGCAGAAGATATGTATCCCTGTGATGGGAGACAGAGGTCACACAACCAAGCTTGGGAGCAGGTTGCCAGTGTGGTCAGCACTTGTGCTCCTCAGAAGAGGATCGCAATCCAGTGCAGGAAGAGGATGAATGATCTCACCTACTCCGCCAGAGTAAGTCAACCTTCTCCACAATCTCAACTCACACTCTCATAAGGCCTTCAGGCATTCAAAGGGTTTCAGTCCACAAGAATCTCTCACACTACCAACACAAGGGACATCGTCATTGATTCTCTCACACAAATTTTTACATCATCATCTTTTGTCGCCTTCTGCACAAGCCATGTCTTCAGAGGCAGTGGCATAGTGGTATTGACACTGGATTAGTATTCCAGAGATCCAGGGTAATGCTCTGGGGGCCCAGGTTCGAATCCTACCACAGCAGGTGATGAAATTTGAATTCAATAAAAAAAACCTGGAATTAAAAGTTGATGATGACCATGAAACCATTCTCATAAAGGCTGGTTCGTTAATATCATTTAGGGAAGGAAATCTGCTGTCCTTACCTGGTCTGGGCTACATGTGACTCCGCACCCAAAGCAATGCGGTTGACTCTTAAATGCCTGCTGAACAAGAGCAATTAGGGATAAGCAATAAATGCCAGTGGTGCCCACATCCCATGAATGAATAATAAAAAAAGATCCACTCAGCACACACAGCAGGGAGGCATCTTATCACATGCTTTGGCATCCATCCTGCTCACGGTCTGTCCATCTGTCTTTATGCAGGAAAAGATTTCCCACAGCAACAGGGAGATATCCCAGACGGGGGAGGATGAGGGACGCCCTGTGGAGAGATGCCACAAACGTTCATGTGAGAACCAGTGATTGATAATTGTCCTCCTTAAGGCGCTTTGCAACAATCCAGGCATACTGCCATGAGTGCACTGAGGTTTGCTGTGCTGCTCCTGAAGTGGAAGAAGAGGAAGGAAGGGAGGAGGAGGAGGAGGACGACGAAGAAGAGGAAGGAAGGAAGGAGGGAGGAGGAGGAGGAAGGAAGGAGGGAGGAGATGGAGGAAGAGGAAGGAAGGAAGGAGGAAGAAAAGAAGGAAGGAAGGAAGGAGGAGGAGGAAGAGGAAGGAAGGGAGGAGGAGGAGGAAGAGGAAGGGAGGAGAAGGAGGAAGAGGAAGGAAGGAGGAGGAGAAGGAAGGAGGAAGAGGAAGGAAGGAGGAGGAAAAGGAAGGAAGGAATGAGGGAGGAGGAGAAGGAAGAGGAAGGGAGGAAGGAAGAAATGAGGGAGGAGGAAGAGGAAGGGAGGAGAAGGAGGAAGAGGAAGGAAGGAAGGAGGAGGAGGTGAAAGAACAGGAAGGAGGAGGAAGAGGAAGGAAGGAGGAGGGGGAGGAGGAGGTGAAAGAAGAGGAAGGAGTGAGGGAGGGAGGGAGGAGGAAGAGGAAGGAAGGGGAGGTGAAAGAAGAGGAAGGAAGGGGAGGAGGAAGAAAAGGAAGGAGGAAGGGGAGAAGGAAGAAAAGGGAGGAGGAGGAAGAAAAGGAAGGAGGAGGAGGAGGGGAGGAGAAAGAAAAGGAGGGAGGAGGGGGACGAGGAAAAGGAAGGAGGAAGAAGAGGAGGAGAGGAAGAGGAGAGGTGGGAGGATCAGTCACTGTTAGGCAGGGCAAAGGCTCACAGCTGCCATATTCTTCAGCTGCATCAATGCCGAATGGTCTGGGAGGCCACCAATTGCTAGTGGTTCCAAAGGTGGCCACCATACTCAACTTTTTTGCAAGTGGCTCGTTCCAGGGCTCCACTGGTGACCTCTGCAGAATATCAAAATCCTCTGCTCATAAATGCATTTGGGGGGTTACCAAGGCCTATTCAGTCAGGCACACAATTATGTCTAGCTCTCTCTGGATGAAACCAACCAGGCTGCAAGAGCAGTGGGATGTGCAGCGATCTCTGGTTTCCCACAGATGCAGGACGCCATCAACTGCATACATGTGGCATTAAGAGCTTCCTGGCAGCAGCCACTACGATTCATCAATACAAAAGGCTTCCACTCTCTCAACGTGTTGATTATGCTGGTCTGCGCGAGATACCATGGGAGCTCACACAACTCTTGTATCTTGAGTACTCACAGCTGCCACAGATCTTCTAGGGCCCTCAGTGCATTCAGGGCTGGCTCATCAGAGACAAAGGCTGTCCAAAAAAAGCAGCTCATGACGCCCATTCGGTGGCCAAAAAGTGCTTCACATACTGAAGATGCATTTTAGATGTCTGGACTGGTTGGGTGCCGCTCTCCAGCATTGTCTTCAGAGGGTGTCCTGCACCATTGTGGTTTGCTGCACTCTATACAACCGGGTGCTCCAAAGGGGGCTGAGTTGCCAGATGGAGAGATGGAGGAGGTGCACATCTCCTCTGATAAGGAGGCTGTCATGAAGGCTGAGCTCGATGGGGAAAAGGCTGTTGATGCCTTAAAGGAAGAGGCCATACCTGGGTCAGACGTGCAATAAGGATCTCATGGGCACAAGATTCCAGGATGATGAAAACAAATAGCTTGTACGAGCTTCTTTCACTTGTGCCCTCCATGCAGGCTCGACCATAACACCTTCTTTACTAGCATCTCAATGAAGGACATCAATCTCAGAACGACTAGTCACACTCTTGTGTGATGATAGCCTCACCCTTGGAAGGCTAGGCAGCCTGTGGAATATTTGGCTGTTCTGTTATTGGATAAGAACTCCACCAGCGCGCACTGCGAAGAAATTAGAAATGGTGCTGTCTTTTCAAGCATCACATCAACATTTCACTGCCAATGGCACCACATCCTTTGACAAGCAAAGGTGTCTACTGTTATGACGCAGCAGGTGATGTGGGCCAGGCAAATCAAATCCACGAGGGAAATTTGATCATGTGATCACAACAATTTTGCAATATGTATTTTACCTCGAGGTGCGCGCCCTGAATTCAGTAGTAATAAGTCTACCAGGGCTTTAGAGATTTTTTTTTAGAAAACTAAATTAAACATTCATTAACAAAAGAAAAAATTTCAAGCACATACATAGGTCCACAAATTAGTACCACAATAACTTCTAAAACCCCTAATTAATCTGGCTTCCAGTTACATCCCGGTTAAGGCAACAGTAAACAAAAAAATAGATTTGAAATAGATTCCAACCAGTTAACACAATACCCTGGATGGTAGAATTCAAAGTGGCTTTTCTCAGCTTCAGTTTCTGTAGACAGCAACTTAATGCACAACTACTGGAGGCCTTTCACACTTCTGTTAGATCTTATAATGCCTTCCCTGACACATAGCCTCATTCTCCTTTATGATTCATCAAAAACAGTCCTACTTCTTGTCAGCTAGGGCAAATTTAACCAACTATTGCCATTTTTATTCCTATATATTTTCTTGTTCTATGAGCCGAAACAATAAAATAAACTCAGAAGGGGAACAAATAAATCTGTGGGCATATTTATCAAATGAACAGACCAATTGTTACCAAGACCTTGTGACTGTCACTCGTTTCATTTGGTTTCATCTGCTCACTGTATGTTATACTAAAAAGGAGCTCAATATACATTCTCTATGCTCAAGAACTTTTCAAAGAATTGTGGACAGACAAACATCAGTAAGTTAAATAACTCATCCAATCTAATGACAGTGCTTCAACAATATGTGGTTGCTGATAATGGAAATGTGATGGTACCAAAGGGCTGATGGTTGGTGAAGCAGTGTATGGATTGTCAGGCTTCAGTTTTTGTTAAAAACAAAAAACTGCGGATGCTGGAAATCCAAAACAAAAACAGAAATACCTGGAAAAACTCAAGCAGGTCTGGCAGCATCGCTGGAGAAGAGCAAAATTGATGTTTCGCTTCCTCATGACCCTTCAACAGAACTAAGTAGAAATAGGAAAGGGGTGAAATATGAGCTGGTTTAAGAGAGGGAGGGTGGTTGTTGGGACAAGCAAACAGTGATAGGAGATAACCAAAAGATGTCACAGACAAAAGAGCAAAGAGGTGTTGAAGGTGGTGATATTATCTAAAAGAATGTGCTAATTAAGATTGGAGAGCAGGACAAGCAAGGTGGCTCTAGTGGGGGGTGGGGTGAAATAAACCATGGGTGGAATACATTTAAAAATAATGGAAATAGGTAGGAAAAGAAAAATCTATATAAATTATTGGAAAAAAACAAAAGTGAGGGGGAAGAAACGGAAAGGGGGTGGGGATGGAAGAGGGAGTTCAAGATCTAAAGTTGTTGAACTCAATATTCAGTCCGTAAGGCTGTAAAGTGCCTAGTCGGAAGATGAGGTGCTGTTCCTCCAGTTTGCGTTGAGCTTCACTGGAACAATGCAGCAAGCCAAGGACAGACATGTGGGCAAGAGAGCAGGTGGAGTGTTGAAATGGCAAGCAACAGGGAGGTCTGGGTCATTCTTGTGGACAGATCGAAGGTGTTCTGCAAAGAGGTCACCCAGTCTGCGTTTGGTCTCTCCAATGTAGAGGAAACCGCATTGGGAGCAATGAATGCAGTAGACTAAGTTGGGGGAAGTGCAAGTGAAATGCTGCTTCACTTGAAAAGAGTGTTTGGGCCCTTGGATGGTGAGGAGAGAGGAAGTGAAGGGGCAGGTGTTGCATCTTCTGCGTTTGCATGGGGAGGTGCCGTAGGAGGAGGAGTAGGGGGTGATGGAGGAGTGGACCAGGGTGTCACGGAGGGAACGATCCCTATGGAATGCCGCAGGGGGTGGGCTTGAGGGGAAGATGTGTTTGGTGGTGGCATCATACTGGAGTTGGCAGAAAGGGCGGAGGATGATCCTTTGAATGCCGAGGCTGGTGGGGTGATAAGTGAGGACAAGGAGGACACTATCACGTCTCTGGGAGGGAGGAGAAGGCATGAAGGCAGATGCGCGTGAGATGGGCCGGACACGGTTGAGGGCCCTGTCAACTACCATGGGTGGAAAACCTCGGTTAAGGAAGAAGGAGGACATGTCAGAGGAACTGTTTTTGAAGGTAGCATCACCAGAACAGATGCGACGGAGGCGAAGGAACTGAGAGAATGGGATGGAGTCCTTACAGGAAGCGGGGTGTGGGAGTCGGTAGCTTGTAATGGATATTGGTGGACAGTCTATCACCAGAAATTGAGACAGAGAGGTCAAGGAAGGGAAGGGAAGTGTCAGAGATGGACCATATGAAAATGATGGAAGGGTGGAGATGGGAAGCAAAATTAATAAATTTTTCCAGGTCCCGACGAGAGCATGAAGCAGCACCGAAGTAATCATCGATGTACCGGAGAAGGAGTTGTGGGAGGGGGCCGGAGTAGGACTGGAACAAGGAATGTTTCACATACCCCATAAAGAGACAGGCATAGCTGGGGCCCATGCAGGTACCCATAGCCACACCTTTTATTTGGAGGAAGTGAGAGGAGTTAAAGGAGAAATTGTTCAGTGTGAGAACAAGTTCAGCCAGACGGAGGAGAGTAGTGGTGGATGGGGATTGTAGTTGACAGGGCCCTCAACCATGTCCGGCCCATCTCCCATGCATCCGCCCTCATGTCTTCTCCTCCCTCCCAGAAAAAAGATAGGGTCTCCCTTGTCCTCACTTATCACCCCACCAGCCTCCGCATTCAAAGGATCATCCTCCACCATTTCTGCCAACTCCAGCATGATGCCACCACCAAACACATCTTCCCTTCCCCCCGCTGGCGGCATTCCGTAGGGATCATTCCCTCTGTGACACCCTGGTCCACTCCTCCATCACCCCCTACTCCTCAACCCCCACCTACGGCACCTCCCCATGCAAACGCACAATATGCAACACCTGCCCCTTCACTTCCTCTTTCCTCACCGTCCAAGGGCCCAAACACTCCTTTCAAGTGAAGCAGCATTTCACTTGCACTTCCCCCAACTTAGTCTACTGCATTCGTTGCTCCCAATGCGGTTTCCTCTACATTGGAGAGACCAAATGCAGACTGGGTGACCGCTGTGCAGAACACTTTCGATCTGTCCACAAGCATGACCCAGACCTCCCTGTCGCTTGCCATTTTAACACTCCACCCTGCTCTCTTGCCCACATGTCTGTCCTTGGCTTGCTGCATTGTTCCAGTGAAGCTCAACGCAAACTGGAGGAACAGCACCTCATCTTCCGACTAGGGACTTTACAGCCTTCTGGATTGAATATTGAGTTCAACAACTTTAGATCTTGAACTCCCTCCTCCACCCCCACCCCCTTTCCGTTTCTTCCCCCTCACTTTTGTTTTTTCCAATAATTTATATAGATTTTTCTTTTCCCACCTATTTCCATTATTTTTAAATGTATTCCACCCATGGTTTATTTCACCCCACCCCCACTAGAGTTACCTTGCTTGTCCTGCTCTCCAATCTTAATTAGCACATTCTTTTAGATAATATCACCACCTTCAACACCTCTTTGTTCTTTTGTCTGTGACATCTTTTGGTTATCTCCTCCTATCACTGCTTGCTTGAACCAACAACACTCCCCACTTCTTCCCCTTCCCCCCCAAACCAGCTTATATTTCACCCCTTTCCTATTTCTACTTAGTTCTGTTGAAGGTTCATGAGGACTCGAAATGTCAACTTTGTTCTTCTCTGCCGATGCTGCCAGACCTGCTTGAGTTTTTCCAGGTCTTTCTGTTTTTGTTTCAAATTTTGTTGGTGATTGTTGTGAAGTGGTTGAGAGATTAGCGAGCCATTATTGTAGTCAGCTGTCCCCCACCTCTTCAAAGAGCAGGAATTAAATTAGGAAAACAGAAACATATCGGGGGATGGTCAAGAGGTCGGTGGAAAATAGAGAAAAAGAAATGAAATGAAATAACAAAATACAATATTGTTTTGGAAAACATACTTCTGCAACAGAGAGACAGAAATAATATCATAGGCACCATAGAAATGCAATAAAATCTGGAATGGAAATAGATCACTTCACAATCTTAATTTGACATCTTTCGGCGGACAACAAAAAAAACAATTGGGGTTACATGCCTATTTCCCACATGTCAGCACAATATAGTGGCTTCTTAGTTAGCAGCTACAGAAATATAAACAACAAATGAAATAAGCATTAAAATTTCACACTTTAAACGTATGAGCTTTAAAACTATACTGCAAACTAATTTCTGTGCCTCATTTCAGTTTATTATCTTCATACTTCAACATCCTCACAAACTCAGGGCCTTTACTCCTAAATTAAACCCTCTGATGTCAGCTCTGGTTACATTTACAAAGTTATATTTTTTCATCCTCCTCTAGGTTTATCTTCTAATCTCCTTGGCGCCATATTCTCTGAATTTACACTTATGCCGTGTCCTGCTGTGTTTTGATTTTCTGCTGTCAGTTACCCTCTGTTTTCAGATCATTATCTCAGTCCCTTGCTGGTTGGTCTTCCTGCCCAGATGTTCTATTTTGTCCCATACTATGGCTGTGCTGTAAAATTTAATGTAAAAGATATAGTTACAATTCCCACTGTTCACATATCATTTATGTCTTTCAAATTTAGCTCTGTTTAAATCCTGTTATGAATTATTCCATATTCAGCCTCAGGTATACTGTTGCTACCGACCCAAAACCAGTAAGGCAGCTGCAAAAGCACTCACTCACCTGGCAGCCAATAGTGTACAGCAGCAGAAGCATTTGTTTCTTCAGAAAGTTAAAAATGTTCCATTCAAAGTCTTAAAGTTTCCCAAGAGCGCCAAAAACTAGTTGAGCATCTTTACATCAAGTCTGGAGTCATACTGCTAATGATGTGTAACCAAAGTAGCCAAGACAGCCTCTGGAAGGGAATGAGCAAACCCTGCTTCACTTTGTTTTGCTCAGGTTTCAAATCAGAAACTGAAATCCAAGTACTGCTACTTTCCATGTCAATGTACACCTGAAACCACTTTATATTAATGCAAAAATGGCCATGTAACTTAGTCTGGTCTCTGTAAGGGTGTTTTGTCTGTTAGATTATTTGGTAATATAATCAACATTATTACTTTTTCTATCTTTGTCATAATCTTTATATTACTTTTAAATTGTGTATGAAACTTATGGATTGTATTTTATATTTCTAAATGTTAGTAAATGTTAATGTCAAAGAGAAACTGGAAGTTAAATGTTTAACTTAATCATTTAATATTCCTATTTTTACATCAGCATTGACTTGTTAACTCAAATGAATTAACAACACTACTAAACTAGCAACAGGAGAATACTTACTAGCTATTAAATGTTCATTTATTAGCACTGTTAACAGTAAGTTCAAGGTTTGTTTGTCCATCCAATCCTGTGCTCACCCAATGTCCACTCATGCTTTTTCCAGGAGCCATCACTGGAAAGTAATCTTACCTGATTTTTCCCTGACCGAACCCCAAACTTCATTTTCCCCTTGACCAACCCCCAACCTGATCACTGAGGCCACCTAGAACTAACTGAAGGACAGACCAGAAATTAAATCAGGTTTTCTGGTCTATGTAGCCTTCCACTATAACAGGTATTGCGTTTTGCAGCTAGGCCATTGGAGAAGTCCTTAAAGACATCTTTGGGTGATTGTTCTTCTAGTCAGTAACCAGCTTCATGATCATAAAATTAAAAAGTCACAAAAATATAGTGTTGGAAGTGTCTATTTACATAGGAAATTAAGCAATGATCTACTGGAAGCATGTCTACTAGCTGTCCTGTTGTCAAAATCTGTCCCTTTTATAAAGACAGGACTAATTTAGCAATAATAGATAACTAGACACATGTAAGATTAGCATTTGCGTATTGCTTCAAAGCCATGAATACAGCTTTAGCAGAATTTGAATACTTAATAATCACATTTCAGACTTTGTTTGGAACCCATTTTAATGTCCAGGAAGATTCAAACAGACAGACTAGTAATGCAGAAAATCGATTGACAGCCTGCATGAGCACCTCAAATGGTTGACTTAATTTTAATACTCATGCCAATTGTTGCTGATGTTTGCTCCTGCTAGTACACAGAAGTTGCAAGCACCACCCAGAACCCTAATCTTAGGGAAGGTCTTGCTGCCTCAGATGGCACTGCCATCACTATCTTGATTTTGCATTGTTGCTTCAGACCGTAGTCAGTTCTGCAAAGGAGAATCAAGCTAGGATTTTCAATGCAATATTCGGAAAAGGTTGCTATTTGCAGCTTCAATTTAATTACTGATCTTGAATGTCACAGGAACTGATTTGTACTGTCAAAATATTTAGCCGGAAAGTTGAAAGCATATATAAAATGAACACAGTCAAACAAATGCTTCAACTTCCCCTAAGGGAGATACAGAAAAACTGTTCGACATACTGAAATGAAAAAAGGCTTCCTCTCAGCAAAGAGCTATATACTCTAGTAATTGCTGTTAAAATATCAGCAAGTTTATCACCTTTCCTACTTTCCCCTTTCCATTTTACCTGAAATGTCACTGTATGTATTTGCCATGCTCCCTATAACGCTCCAAAGCTTAGTCTGTTAACAGTGCTGGAAAATGAATTCTAGCTTTCTCCTTTCCAGAGTTTTATGTACTTGGTAACATTAGGCTAGCCTTGTAACAAGCAGTTATTTCCTGCTTTTTGTAGCAATCTAT
Organism: Carcharodon carcharias; assembly: GCF_017639515.1. Classification (NCBI taxonomy): domain Eukaryota; kingdom Metazoa; phylum Chordata; class Chondrichthyes; order Lamniformes; family Lamnidae; genus Carcharodon; species Carcharodon carcharias. The sequence continues at coordinate 13,812,274 of NC_054489.1, forward strand.
CCCAACTTCTACAGTCATCACTCCCTCATCTCCTTTAATGGCATCAACTTGTTGGGCTCCCTGGCACGGAAATCTGTAGAATCTGTAGTAAGTGGTAAGGTAGGTTGGTGGTTCAGTTACTGGAGCAGTAATCCAGAGGCCTAGAATAATACCAAGAGAATAAGAGTTCAAATGCCACCATGGCAGTTTGAGAACTGAATTCAGCTTAAATAATCTGGTAGCAAAAAGCTGGCATAAGTAAAAGTTCGGTCATAAAAATCAAACTGGCTCACCAATGTCTTTTAGGGGTGGAAATAGGTCATCCCTACCTGGTCTGACATATATCTGTCTCAATGTGACTGGCTGTTAACTGCCCATTCAATTGTGCCACAGGGACAGAAGTAGGCCATTTAACCATTAAATCTCCAGACCCGGATGGAAAGTATCCCAGACTGTTGAGTGAGGCAAGGGAGGAGATAGCAGGGGCGCTGGCAATAATTTTCAGTAGCTCTCTGGCCACAGGAGAGGTGCCAGAGGACTGGAGGACAGCCGATGTGGTACCGTTATTCAAGAAGGGAGGAAGGGATAAACCAGGGAACTACAGGCCAGTCAGTCTAACCTCAGTGGTGGGGAAACTATTGGAAGCAATTCTGAGGGACAGAATTAATCTACACTTGGAGAGGCAGAGGTTAATCAAGCACAGTCAGCATGGTTTTGTTAAGGGAAGGTCACGTCTGACCAACTTGATTCAATTTTTCGAAGAGGTGACCAGGTGCGTGGATGAGGGCAATTCATTTGACATAGTCTACTTGGACTTCAGCAAGGCTTTGATAAGGTCCCGCATGGGAAACTGATACGAAGGTAAGAGCTCATGGGATCCAAGGCAATTTGGCAAATTGGATCCAGAATTGGCTGAGTGGCAGGAAGCAGAGGGTGATGGTCGAGAGGTGTTTTTGTGACCGGATGGCTGTGTCCAGTGGGGTTCCACAGGGATCGGTGCTGGGTCTATTGCTGTTTGACGATATAGACTTGAATGTAGGAGGGTTGATCAGTAAGTTCGCGGATGACATGAAAATTGGTGGAGTGGTAAATAGTGAGGAGGATAACCTTAGATTACAGGAGGATATAGACAGGCTGGTCAGATGGGCTGATCAGTGGCAAATGGAATTTAATCCGGATAAGTGAGAGGTGCTGCACTTGGCAGGACAAACAAGGCATGGGAATACACGATGAATGGTAGGACCCTGGGAAGTACCGAGGATCAGAGGGACATTAGTGTGCATGTCCACCGGTCCCTTTAGGTAGCGGGACAGGTAGATAAGCTGGTTAAGGAAGCATATGGGATACTTGCCTTTATTAACTGAGGTATAGAATATAAGAGCAGGGAGGTTATGCTGGAACTGTATAAAATGCTGGTTAGGCAACAGCTAGGAGTATTGCGTGCAGTTCTGGAATCCGCATTATAGGAAGGGTGTGACTGCACTAGAGAAAGTGCAGAGGAGATTTACCAGGATGTTGCCTGGGCTGGAGAGTTTTAGTTATGAGGAGAGATTGGATAGACTGGGGTTTCCCTGGAGCAGAGGAGATTGAGGGGGGACATGATTGAGGTGTATAAAATTATGAGGGGCATAGATAGCATAGACAGGAAGGAACTTTTCCGCTTGGTGGAGGAATCAATAACCAGGGGGCATAGATTTAAGGTAAGGGGCAGGAGGTTTAGAGGGGATGTGAGGAAGAATTTTTTCACCCAGAGGGTGGTGGGAATCTGGAGCTCACTGCCTGAATGGGTGGTAGAGGCAGAAACCCTCATAACATTAAAGAAGTATTTGGATATGCACTTGCGATGCCATGGCATACAAGGCTATTGGCCTAGGTCATTCAGCCCTTCGAGCCTACTCCACCATTCAATATGATCATGGCTGATCCTCTATCTCAACACCATACTCCTGCTCTCTCCCCATACCCCTTGACACCCTTAGCATCCAGAAATCCATTTCCTTCTTAAATATGATCAGTGACTGAGCCTTTCATGGTGCAGAATTCCATAGAATCACCACCTACTGAGTGAAGAAGTGTCCTCATCTTAGTCCTAAATGGCCTACCCTGTATCCTGAGACTGTGACCCCTTGTTCTAGACCAAACCCGCACACCACCCCCAACCCTTGCTGCACTCCCTCTATGACAAGTATATCCCTTCTTAGGTGAGGAGACCAAAATTGCACACAATGCTCCAAGTGCGATCTCACCAAGGCCCTGTAAAGCAAAAGTAAGACATCCTTGCCCCTGTACTCAATTCCTCTCGCGATGAAGGCCAACATACCATTTGCCTTCTTAACTGCTTGCTGCACCTGCACGCTTCACTTTCAGTGATTGATGCACAAGGACACCCAGGTCCTTTTGTCCATCAACAATTCCCAATCTATCACCATTTAAATAATACTGTGCCATTCTGTTTTTCCCACCAAAGTGGATAACTTCACACTTATTCAAATTATGCTACATCTGCCATGTATTTGCCCACTAAGTCAACCGGTCTAAATTGTCTGAAGCCTCTTAACATCCTCCTCACTGCTCACATTCCCACAAAGTTTTGTGTTGTCAGCAAACTTGGAAATATTATATTTGTTTCCTCATCCAAATCATTGATATTTATTGTGAATAGCTGGGGCCCAAGCAATGATCCCTGCGATACCCCACTAGTCATCATCTGCGACACAGAAATATTTATTCTTAAACAAAAACAGAATTACCTGGAAAAACTCAGCAGGTCTGGCAGCATCGGCGAGAAGAAAAGAATTGACGTTTTGAGTCCTCATGGCCTACTCTGTCTGCTAACCAATTCTCAGTCCATGCCAATATATTACCCCCAATCCCATGTGCTTTAATTTTACACACTAACTTCTCATGCGGGACTTTATCAAAAGCTTTCTGAAAATCCAAATATACCATATCCACTAGTTCTCCCTTATTTATTCTGCTAGTTTCGTCCTCAAAAAGCTCCAGTAGGTTTGTCAAACATGATTTCCTTTCATAAATCCATGTTGACTTTGTCTAATCCCGTTGATATTTTCTAAGTGTCCTGTTATCACATCCTTTATAATTTCTCCTACTTCTGTTAGGCCAACCAGTCTGTAATTCGCTCTTTTTTCCCTCCCTCCTCTTTTAAATAGTGGGGTTACATTTGTCACCCTCCAATCTGCCAGGATTGTTCCAGAATCTACAGAATTTTGGAAGGTGACAACCAATGCATCCACTACTTCCACGGCCACCTTCTTTAGTAACCTGGGATGTAGATTATCAGGCCCTGAGGATCTATCGGCTTTCAGTTACATTAATTTCTCCAGCACTATTGTTTTAGTAATACTAATTTCCTTCAATTCCTCCTTCTCACTAGACCCTTGGTTCCCTAGCATTTCTGTCTCTTCCTCCATGAAGACAAAACTAAAGCAATTGTTTAATTGTTCTACCATTTCCTTGTTCTCTGTTATAAATTCTCCTGTTTCGAACTGTAAGGGACCTACAGTCGTTTTCACTAATCTTTTTCTTTTTACATACTTAAAGAAGCTTTTACAGTCTGCTTTTATGTTCTTTGTAAGCTTACTCTCATACTCTATTTTTCCCCTCTTAATCAATCCTTTGCTACTTTTTCTAGCAACTCTATATGACTCCTCTTTGGATCTAATAATATTCTTAATTTCTTTTGTTAGCCACGGTTGAGCTACTTTTGTTTTGTTTTTGTTGGGTTTTTGCGCCAGAAAGGAATGTATAACTATTGCAATGCATATATTCGTTCCTTAAATATTAGCCATTGTCTATCCACCGTCATACCTTTTAATGAAGTTACCCAGTCAAACTGAGCCAACTCACACCTCATACCTTCGTAGTTTCCTTTGATTAGATTTAGTTTCAGATTGGGCTACTTCACTTTCCGTCCTAACGAAGGACTCTATCATGTTATGGTCACTGTTTCCTAAAGGGCTCCACACAACAAGATTGTTAATTAACCCTTTCTCACTGCACAATGCCAAATCTAGGAAAGCCTGTTCCCTAGTCGGTTCCTCAATGCATTGATCTAAAAAAACCAGTACACACTCCAAGAATTCATCCGCCACAGTATTATTGCTAATTTGGTTTGCCCAGTCTATATGTAGACTAAAGTCACCCATGATTACTCTAGCACCCTTTTACGTGCATCTCTAATTTCCCGTTTAATGTCATCCCCTACCTTATCACTACTGTTTGGAGGCCTATAGTCAACTCCCACTAATGTTTTCTGCCCCTTGTTGCTTCTTAGCTCCACACAGACTGATTCTACATCTAAATTTTCTGAGCCAGTATCGTTTCTCACTATCGCACTGATTTCATCCTTAACTCAATGCCACGCCACCTCCTTTTCCTTTTTGCCTGCCCATCCTAAACATAGAGCACCCTTTGGTATCCAGTTCCCAGCCTTGTTCAAACTGCAGCCATGCCTCTGTAATCACAATCATATCATACACGTTTACATCTATCTGCCCTGTTAATTTGTTTACCTTCTTGCGAATGCTCCATGCATTCAGATACAGTGCCTTTAGACTTGCCTTTTTAACAATTTTATACATTTTTTTTGTACTATGGCCCTAATTGCTACTGGCCCTTGTTTCCCCTGCCTTCCATTTTTGCTTTCTATCTTTCTGTCCTTCATTCCTATCTTTGTTTCCCACTTGTGTCTCACTGCTCAGGTTCCCATCCCCCTACCAGTCTAGTTTAAATCTTCCCTCACAGTACTAGCAAATACCCCTGCGAGGAGATTAGTTTCAGTCCTGCTGGGGTGCAACGTGAACATCTTGTACAGGTCCCATCTTCCCCAGAATCAGTCCCAATCCCTCAGGAATCTAAATCCCTCGCTCCTACACCATCTCTCCAGCCACACCTTTATCTGGTCTATTCTCCTATTCTTGATCTCACTAGCACGTGGCACTGGGAGTAATCCTGAGATTACTACCTTTGAGGTCCTGCTTTTTAATTTATTTCTTACCTCCCTATATTCTGCTTTCAGGACCTCATCCCTCTTTTTTCTGACCTCATCCCTTTTTTTCTCCTCACCCAAACCTCACCATGCGGCTAAGCCATTCATGGTGCCACTGGCTTGGCTCTTGATGCATTTCCCTGAGAAGCCACCTCCCTCAGCACTATCCAAAACAGAAAATCTGTTAGGGATGGTGATGGACCCAGGGGACTCTTGCACTACCTGTCTAGTGGCTTTACTCTGTTTGGCGGTCACCTATTCCCTTTCTGCTTGTGCACTCTTTACCTACGGTGTGACCACCTCACTGCACAAGCTATCCGCGAAGATTTCATCCTCATAGATGCTCCACAGTGAATGGCCTCAATCCTAACTCCATCCATCTGCCTTGTCTCCATATTCCTTAATACGCTTAAACAAGCAAAAAAACATCAATTTCAGATTTAAATTTTAATTTGCTTGCAGCGGTTCAAGGAGGTGGCCCGCCCTGACATTGTCAGGTAAACTAGGGATGGCTAATAAATGCCAACTTTACCAGTGATGCCCACAACTCAAGAATTCATTTAAAAATTAGTTTTGTCAAAGTTCATCTGGGCAGTTAGCAAAACTGGAGTCAATGGGAATCAGGGGAAAACTCTCCCCTGGTTGGAGTCATACCTAGCGCAAAGGAAGGTGGTTGTGGTTGTTGGAGGTCAGTCATCTCACCTCCAGGACATCATTGCAGGAGTTCCTCAGGGTAGTATCCTTGGCCCAACCATCTTGAGCTGCTTCATCAATGACCTTTCTTCCTTCATAAGGTCAGAAGTGCAGATGTTCACTGATGATTGCACAATGTTTAGCACCATTCGCGACTCCTCAGATACTGAAGCGGTCCATGTCCAAAAGCAGCAAGACCTGGACAATATCCAGGCTTGGGCTGACAAATGGCAAATAACATTCGCGCCACACAAGTGCCAGGCAATGGTCATCTCCAACAAGAGAGAATCTAACCATCGCCCCATGACATTCAGTGGCATTACCATCACTGAATCCCCACTATCAACATCCTGGGGGTTACCATTGACCAGAAACTGAACTGGACTAGCCATATAAATACTGTGGCTACAAGAGCAGGTCAGAGGCTAAGAATCCTGCGACGAGAAACTCACCTCCTGACTCCCCAAAGCCTGCTCACCATCTACAAGGCACAAGTCGGGAGTGTGGTGGAGTACTCCACACTTGCCTGGATGAGTGCAGCTCCCACAATACTCAAGAAGCTTGACATGGTCCAGGACAAAGCAGCCTGCTTGATTGGCACCACACCCACAAACATTCACTCCATCCACCATCGATGCACAGTAGCAGCAGTGTGTACCATCTACAAGATACATTGCAGGAATTCACCAAGGCTCTTTCGACAGCACCTTCCAAACCCACGACCACTGCCATCCAGGAGGACAAATAGCAGATAGATGGGAGCACCACCACCTGGAAGATGCATCCCCCCCCTCCCCAATCCTGATTTGGAAATATATCACTGTTCCTTCACTGTCGCTGGGTCAAAATCCTGGAACTCCCTGCCTAACAGCACTGAGTGTACCTGCACCCCATAGACTGCAGCGGTTCAAAAAGGCAGCTTACTAACACCTTCTGAAGAGCAACTAGGGATGGACAATAAACGCTGGCCCAGCCAGCAACGCCCACATCCCATGAATGAATTAAAGAGCTAAATGCGACTTTACATGGAAATTCATATCGCAATGGTCAGAGTGAGACACGAGGTCAAAGTCTAGCTCACCTGACTTACTCTGCCTTTATCATGGAGCAACATGGCCATGAGTCATGGATAAGTCAGAAGATCAATATCCACCTTGTTCACCTGACTAGAGGAAGTCCTTCAATGGCATGAGACTTACATGGCAAGAAAAACTGCTTCCTTGTAATATCATGGTGTTGTATACTTAAAACATAATAAATCATCAAACTATGGAAATAGTGCAGAAACACAATCACATTATGACAATCACATTACCCATGGTATATACCAATGGAAATTCATATCTGTTAATTAATTGTAAGATTTATATCATAAATGCACATTTCTAAAGGCTCTTGCATAATTAGAAACACAGTCAACAGATACACCTCCCGACACTAAACGTTCAGCTCTTTGTGGTTGCTTATTCACAGCAGGGGTTACCATACTGCTGTATTTCACATGATAATCTGTCCTGTCCTTTTGCATCACTGGATCTTAGAGTGGTTGCAGCACAGGAGACCATTCAGCCCAATGTTTACAGCAGCTATCTGCAAGAACTCAGCACGTCCCAATCCCCCATCTTTTCGCCCATGGCCCTGCAAATTTTTTCCATTCATAATTATCCAATTCCCTTTTAAAAGCCACAATTGAAACTGTCCCACCACACCTTGGGCAATGCATTCCAGATCCTAACCAATCACTGTGTAAAAAAGTTTATCCTCATGTCACTTTGGTTCTGTTGTCATTCACCATAAATCGGTGTCCTCTGGCTCTGACCCTTCTGCCAACGGGAGCAGTTTCTCCCAACCTACTCTATCCAAGCCTCTCATGATTTTGAACAGCTCTATCAAATCTCCTCTCAACCTTCTCTTCTCTAAGGAGAACAGCCCCTGCTTCTCCAACCTATCCATGTTATTGAAGTTCCTCATCCTTGGAACCATTCTCATACAACTTTTCAGTACCTTCCCTAATGCCTTCATATCCTCTCTAAAGTGTGCTGCCCAGAATTGGACATAGAACTCCAGATGGTTTTATAAGGATTCAGCATAACTTCGGCGTTTTTGTACTCTATGCCTCTATTTATAAAGCCAGGATCCAGTATGCTTTACTAACCACTTTCTCAATCTGCCCTGCTACCTTCAATGATTTTTGCACATAAATCCCCAGGTCTCTCTACCCTTGGACCCCCTTTAGAATGGACCCTTTATTTTATATTGCCTCTCCTCATTCTTCCTACCAAAATATATCACTTCCTACTTCCCTGTATTAAATTTCCTCTGCATGTGTCTGCCAATTCCATCAGCTTGTCCATGTCTCTTGAAGTCTAATAATATCCTCCTCACAATTCACAATACTTCCAAGTTTTCTGTCATTTCCAAATTTTGAAATTGTGCCCTGCACACCCAAGTCTAGGCCACTAATATAGATCAAGAAAAGTAATGGTCCTAATACTGACCCCTGGGGAAAATCTACTATACTGGGGTATCAATATTGGGTTTCCTGTCCTCTTTCTCCGCTTCGCTCCTGAATATGGTAGATTCCACGGAAGTTTGGTGATCATGGAAAATTAATGGAACAAGTGAAGATTCTACCATTCTGCCTCTCTTGTGTTTGGCAAGAATCCTGTCAGATGCTTATAGTTTTGTGATGTTCTGGCTTTCAACAGTTTGTTAGGATAAGCTTAGCTAGCAAAAAAAGAGGAAAACATTTCAAATTGATAGATGCGCTTCCCAATCTGCACGTACACAACACAGGAGAAGCAGCTGTTGCCGGGCCATAAAGACCCTCCCCAGCATCAGGTCACATTCCAACCAGATTAATAACGTAGCAAATGCAACTTTTGAACGCCTGTGCACGTGCTGACTCACATATTCAGCAGTTGCTTTTTTGCTGCCAAATCCACCCTACAGTATAAAGAGAGCAGATTTGACAGCGAGGGAGTCAGGCAACGTTATGAACCTGCTGTATTTAAAAACCGAAAATGCTTGAAAAACTCAGCAGATCTGACAGCATCTGTGGAGAGGGAAACAGAGTCAGCTCTGAAGAAGGGTCATACAGACTCGAAACGTTAACTCTGTTCCTCTCCACAGATGCTGTCAGGCCTGCTGAGTTTTTTCAGCATCTTCTGTTTTTATTTCAGATTTCCAGCATCTGCAGTTTTTTGCTTTTATCTTATTAGCCTGTTTCTGCCAAACTTCCTTCCTTGAAGGACAGTGTCCATACTCTTAGAAAGAATCTCTGAATCCAGTAAGTGCCTATACTGGACAGCAATTTTAAAACACAGTGCATCATAATGATAATATAATGTCTTACAAGGTAGTTTACTTGGTTTAAAAGCCTTTTCTTCGACCCATACCCTCAGTAGTTATGCAGCACAATCAACTTTTACTACCTCACATAATACCAAGAAAGGTTTCACCTCTTAATCCTTTTCCTATTCACAACACAATTGGTCATCACACGACTCCTCAACATAGTCACCACTACAAGCAGAGATACAAATTGATTTTTCCAGTTACTGCATAAAGAAATCGAAATGTACACTTTACAAGCTAACACCGTGTCTTGATACAGGTTAATTAAATTTGACGTTTTGGGTGAAGTGGGCTCCTTTGAGCTGGATGTTTTGAGAACAATGGAAGCCAAACTGAAAAACGGCTAAGGCAAAGGGTTTATTAAAAATTGATATCATAGCATTACCCACATCCTGATTTATAGCAGTACTGTGTAAAACCCATAATATTCCTGTCATTTTTTTGCTCTGCAATGATAATCATAAACCAAAGGAATTAAGTCCCTGTCCCTGGGGCTACTCTTGTGATATGGAATTGGTTTCAGCTGACACTGACAATTACACTGATGATTAAGCTTCTATGGCATAATAAAGAAGGTTGTACCCCTATTATGGGGATATTGGTATATTACTGACTCAATCGATCAATGATATACGGGTTCCACTGTTGGCCCGTTGCGCAACTACACCACAGAAACACACCACTGATATCCAGTGAACAAATAAAATAAATGCACCGTTAATACATTCAAGCCAGAAATGTCCCAGATACAAAGCAGTTGACCTCAGTCAGAGAGGCAGTATGGCACAGCAGTCAACCTCAGTTTCTTGGGCTCGGGAGGTGAAAAGAGCCAGCTTGATATCTCATCATCCCTGCTGTTAGGTCCCAGTGTGGAAATTATATAAAAACAGACACAAGATTCTAAACTGAGGCTTTCCACAGCTGAATAGCCTGCCAACACATAGCAATGAAGTTCATGGAGGAAAACAAAAAGTCGCAACAATAGGGTATTGGAGGAGTTTAAGGACCCTTGAAACCATCCACAAGAATGCACCAATGCCTTAACCACAAAGCACTGAAAAAAGTAGTTATGAGACTTGTGTTAATGGGTGAAATATCCCCCAATTATAGCAAATGAAGGAAATTCTGCCTTAAAAGTTTTAGTGCAGTAGCTGAACCATAAAGAGAGTAGTGGGTACTCATTCAGAGAATGTGAATTAAAATCCAAGTTTTTATTGTCTTTTGAACTACCTTAACTTTATCATCAGTGCCTTATGGCCACTTGGCGTGTGAACCTTTTGTAGAAAAGAGAATTGGTTCTTCCTTGTGGAAGGAAAAGTTAATTGGCTGCTAGCATCCTGTAGGTAGACTACATGTGAAAAAATATTCTACAGCTGGGGTCATCCTTTCATTAAAAACAATGGAAAAGTTGAAGCAGCAGCAGTGAGGACCACAAAATTTGGAGGGGGGGGGGTGCAAATCAAGAGCAAAAGTGTAAATTAAAAGCTAAACAAATGAGATGTGGGAAACATATCTGAAATTAAAGACCAGAGTTTAAATACCAGTCTCAAATAGCCTTTGGACTTTTGCTTTCCCTAAAGGTCATCTGAAGGAGAGGGCTGGGAGAAATAAAACAAAGCCGAAAAGGGAGGCATTTATTTTCATAGCCAGTCAAATATGTCTTTTGATAGGTCAACCAAGGAACTATGGAAATGCCTGCAGTGTATGGGTTAACATGGAAGGAAAAACGTAACCAGAGCTACAAATAATCAATTTTTCTTCTTGCCATAAAGCAGCATTTCTTTTAAAGATCTCTGCCACCAGACATTAAATGAAAAGCGATATTCCATCTGCCAAAATGTTCATCCTGCACCTGCAGACCACAACAGGGGCAACTACTTATTAACCTAAACAAATCTCATTTCAGTCCTGCCTTTTCTTCTTCATAATCTGCACCTTAGTGTAAAATTAGCTTGCTTCAACTCATTCAGTGTTGAAATTAACATCAATTATTCAATGGGTACATTAAAGTAAACCATAAAAATTGATTACCCCTTAAAGATGTCAAGGGACTGCATTTAATTAACAAATGGCATGGGGAAGGTTGTGCTTAATGGAGGTCATGGGTACTTAGATCATAAACAGCAAACGGCCTGTTTAAATGAAGTAGAATTCCAAATGACAATCAGGGCTTTGCATTAAACATCAACAGCCTCAGTTACTGCTTTTTCCGATCAGGTCAAATGTGCCCTGTTCCAACATGCTTTATTGGTAACATGCTAAGTAATTCATATTTGACAAACAGTTCTCAACATTGCATCTCAACTAATTGTCCAAACACTCTCTTTTCTCCCCAGACTCAGCAAAACTAAGTGACACGTTTTTCCTCAAGGTGCACAGGTAAGGACTGCAGTATCAGTGGCAAAACACAAAACCAACAATGAAAATAGATGCCTCCCCTATCGATTTAATTTAATATAAATATAAATTTTTTAATTCTCCGATGATCATGATCATCAACACAAACTGTAAAAATCGTAAATTTTATTTTTGCAGCTTTATGTAACTCAAGTACCTTGCATTTATGTGTCTTCAAGTCATGAAGGTCCAAGTATTCAGGGTCGAGTCTCAAGTGCTTGTACTCTCAAGTGCAGCTATCAATGGGCTGCAGATGCCCATATCACCATTCCATTCAATGAGCTTCCTCCCCCTTCAGGAAAGCAGATAAATTGGATTAAATTTTCTTTTAGTTAAAAATTTTAAATAGCTGCTTTATTATTGCCTGTATTCTAAAGCTTTATTTCTCATTTGTAGTTTAGTGTAAGCCTTATTCTCAAATACCTCAAGCACTATATATTTTGTGCTTTCTGGGCCTTGGTTCCACTGTGTAACAAAAGCATGAGAGTTTGCACATATCCATTTATCCTCAGACCTTTCACTCTTCAAAGAATCAAATCAAACTAACAGTAAACCTTTACACTCTGACAGAAAATAAAACTGCCATTGAAATGAATGATTTTTTCCTTGAAAAAAATCTGGATGATGCATTAAATAAGGAACTTTCCCCACTTACTGCAAGACCAACACTGAACATATTTCATTAAAATGAATGTAGCCTAGACAGATGATTTGGCTGAATGATACAGTAAAATGACACTTTGGATTGGCCAGGAGTGATATTGCTATTGTACTTTATATAGAGTATCCATTTTGAACATCTATGGGATAGGATTTATATCCCACAAATGGGCTGATCTGGCAATTCACTAGTGAGTTATGATCTACACCATGACTGCAATAGAAACCTTCTATAACAGGTCTTCTAAAGGTATCCTGCTTGCAGAATTCATGAGGAATTAATCTGCTACAGCAGCTCCAATGACTCAATGAGTTTATATAGAGAGCAATCGCAAAAAAAGGACTTGAGCTTTTCCAGCTTGAATCACCATTTTATGCTGAATTCACTGTGTGTGGGCATTACAATTCCCCTATGTTCCTCCTTCTGATCACAGGGTAGTGATTCATACTGGAAGTGTGTGTGTGGATGTTGGGTGAGGACAAGGGTTGGGCTCAGCTGCAAAGTCTTCAACAGTTGCATGCTCCGATACTCATCATCCAGGCTCAGAAATCAAGAGCGAGGTTAAGAAGGACTGCAGGGCAGCTGGAACTCAAGGAGATTTATTTCTGCAACAGTCAGAACCTTATGGACAGTAGGAGATTGTGAGAGAAAATAAAAGGAAAACAAAGTATCACTCCTAGTGTCCCCATTCCACCCTCCTAACCGGTCTAATGTCATCTCTCCTCCCCTAACCCCATCCTGCAATCTCTCCCTATCTTTATGATCCCCTTTGAGACTGATACCTTTTAAAAAGGGATCAATTTCCCAGCCACTAATGGAAAGAACTGAAGGACAAGATTCTACATTTTAAGACTTTCATTGTAACACACAAACTAAAATCAACATAAATCAAATAGTCAGGCAACTAATAAGAAAAATGGCAAGTTTCACATTCGCTAAATAGCACAACTGAAACATGTCTTTCAAAACACTTTAATGCAATGCCATGCTTCTGGCAGATGTGCAGTATTACAGGAACAGCGGAGGTTAGCTTCTTCCCACCACGCCAGGTTCAAACTTCCAGTGTCCTTCAACAATCGTTCCAGTAAGCTCGAGTTTTCCCTGATACAATTACCACAGCAAGGCACACCTTGGCAACTCTCTGCTCCTTAAATCTTCATGCCCCCCGCCCCCCCCAGTCCATTCCCTTTCTTTTGAACAGAAACTGAACTCTATAAAACATCCTGCTTGGCTGTTAATACAAAAAAGGTCACCCTTTCCCATAGCTGTAGCTCTTTTGCTTCAGCATCTCAAACAGCAGCTGACATTTTTCCTGAGAGATATTGTGAAAAGGTGTTGAAACTGCCACCACTATCCCCACCTCAATGGGTTTCTGCTTGAGCTTTTCTCCCCATGACAACTGCATCACATAAGCATGTCTCTGAACGGAGGTGTTTTCCCAGATTCTCTGTTTTACTTTGAGTTAAAGATAATGTCAAAACACAACCATCTTGCCAAGTCGGCATTCATAGCACAGTGCTCCTTGCTCCCGATTGCCTCTTCACCCCATCGCTCCCCTTCTGCTATGCAATTTCATCTGGTTACCCCCCCTCCCTCCCAATGACCAGTTCAGTTGCCACTCACCGCACTAACACCGCCAAAACCCCCCCCTCCCCCACCACCACCCTGCCCCTCCCCTCCAATCCACGCCTAGCAATCTTTCCCGGTTGTTGGGGATCATCCCCACCCAAGCAGCCAACCAGCCCATCAACCTGTTCAGCAGCTGAGTGGGAAATGGATTAAAATTATGATAATTAGGTTCTGCTGCTAAATTCTGCGGGGCATTCGCATTCCTGGAATTTCCAGGTTCTCCCCCTAGCCCTCCTCACAAATTTGTTCTTCCTGCTCATCAGTAACAGAGCCACTGACCGCAACAGAGTCGGTCTTTCAATATCCCAGTAAGTTACCAAAACTTCCTAGGTTTTGAATATTTTGATTTAACCAAATTTTTAAAAGAGTCATCAGTCAACTTGCAACAGCAGGCTGGGAGAAACATGGCACAAAAATTGGAACTGTGGTTAGTTTTTAAGCTGTTTAGGTACTGTGAAAGTTAAGGAATTGGCACCAAATCATAAAGAGGAAAGCAAATCACTTTTGTCAGAAACTCTTCGCAATTCATTGTGGTCATTAGACTCTGAGTTGTTCCACTTGTATACGGAAATACATTATGTTGTTTTATTCTATAAATAATCAAACCCCAGCAATGGCAATTGAACTGAATAGCTTTAACTAAATAAACACAAATTTTGAATAAATTCTGCAGAATGGTGAGTGGGATACAAAACAAAGGGGGCTGATCGATACCATATTGGAATTGGTTTAGCAGTGATCTTCACACATCATCGGGATTACACCATCATACTGAGTCATGTACTCTGAATCAAAAAAAATCATAACACCCAACTCTCCTTTTCTTCAAAATGGAACATACTTATCATTTTATTATCCTAAACTTAACGCTCATTGTTTAGTTTGACCTGAAAACTATGCTCAACTATATTATATAAATATAATGTATTCCTATCTTCTATCTTGTTCTCAATTCTATGACTTTTTACAGAGAGGGACAACACTGACTAGGGAATTGGAGTTACTGCTCTCCAGAGCCAATGTAGATGCAAAGCAACACTATTAGAATAATACCACTCAAGCAAACAATTCAAAAGTTCAGAGTACAGTTTTCCATCATTGTAAACATATAAATAGGCACTCCAAGCTTACTGGCCTAGATAACAAGGTCGGTACTCCTCTGTGCCGACAAAACTGATCTGACCGAGATAAATATGTATTATGGACAATAATAGGATTACGGCTGAAAGATAGGGGTTGGAGACCATACACAACAGACAAATCACCAAGAAATTTCTCTTGAGTTCTCTCCAGCTGTAGAAGATTCTTGCCAGATGGGGCAGTAGCATTCAAGTCTTGGATGGTGTTGAACTTTACAGGGAATTAAGGGCCATTGGGTCTAATTTTACGAAGGATTGCTAACTGTGCAGAGCCTTATTTGTTGTTTCTACACATCATGAATACATTTTTTACTCAAAACACACACAATCGTGAGCAGCATGCCTGCAATTTTCCAACACGCACATTTTAACAGGTAAATCTTCTCAATGGTAGTGTGCATTAATAAAAAATCAACTCCTTTAATGAGCAAAATAAATATTTGCCACATAAGGGAAAAGTGAGGCAGCTTTAGCAATGGATATTCCACTTGAAATCAGAAAAGATAATGAGGCCAAAGTGCTGACACATCAAGAAGAATTAAAGATGGAACCATCAAAATGGTAATTGTTGATTAAGCTTACAAGAGACGCAAAATTGTTTCACAGAAGAACAGAAAGAAACAAGAGAATGGTGGAGTTTTAATCCAGGTAACCTAAGATCTATTGCATATTTGATAAGAGGTACATCAATCATTTTTTTTTTCTGTCAGAATACCGCAACATTTTTGAAGAGATGATTTATTATACCTTAACACATCTAAGATTTAAAATAGAAACATGTGTGGGCTCTTTGGGCAGTTCGTAGAACTGTGTCTACTTTGAAAATAATGCTCTAGGCTGCGGAAGTTCAGTTATTATCCACTAGATGCTGCGGGTATGCGAATGAGTAAGAATAGAGTCAATAACAATTCTCAAGACATAACAGATTTGATTTTGCAAGGCTCCATCAATGGCCTAAATTTTTCATCCAAATTAGCGATGGCACTCTTCCAGAAGTCACGGTTATCCCAGCACAAAGCTTCCATGGCTCTAGGCCAAAAAAAAAGGAAGGATGGTTTTCTCAGGCCAAGGATATTTCCTGGCTCATGACACCCTAATGCCTGAGGATACAGACTCAGGAGAACTGCAGTGCAGCCAGCTTATTCACATGGTCATATTGAAAAATACCTTCGGCATCTGAAACACAGATTCCACTGCTTAGATTGATTTGAAGCAATTTCAGAATACAACCCAATCTGCTGTCTCCACCACAGCTCTAGCCTAAAAAGAGGCCTAAATCGAACAGCCAGAAGATAAGAGGCAGCAAGGTGCTGACGAGGATGGCAAAGGATGACCGTGAGAGTAAAGATCTGTTCACTGAATGATGGTGTAGTGATATTGTCTAGTAATCCAGAGACTCAGGGTAATGCTCTGGGACCCAGGTTCGAATCCTGCCAAGGCAGCTGGTGGAATTTTAATTCAATAAAAATCTGGAATTAAAAGTCTAATGATGACCATGAAACCATTGTTGTAAAAAACCCATCTGGTTCACTAATGTCCTTTAGGGAAGGAAATCTACCATCCTTACCTCGTCTGGCCTACATATGACTCCAGACCCACACCAAATGGTTGACCCTTAAATGCCCTATGAAATGGCCTAGCAAGCCGCTCAGTTTGTTGTCATTAGACAGGATCTAAATGGGGAAACAGTCAATAAGACAAGCACTGATCATTACAGGAAGAATGAATCATGGGAAATGAGCATTCACATGCTCCTGTGCTTGTAGTCCAATATACATTAATTGAATGGTATCCACTTCAAAATGCCAATTCAAACTGGAGCAAGTATAGCTACAAATGCAGCTGGTGATTTCTTTTACTTATGAGAATCTTCCCACATGGTAACATTAAGTGTTATTGCTTACAGTTAGCTGTTTTCAACGAAATCTTTAGCATCAACAAAGAGTATTGCAGTTCCCTGCTTAAAACAATTGCAGACTGAAGATTGGGAGATATGATAGAGGTCTATGTCAACAGGAATACCCATTGCTGAATGCTAAAGAGTTGTCTAATATCGACAGAATTGTACATATAGGTACTGACAAAAGATGTCGCACAACTTCAAATATCAAAAACACTCCAAGTTTCAATAATTCTTTTGTCTGACAATACCTGAACGGTTCAGGAACAATCAGTGTCAGGTTAATAGTCGGGCTCTTACCTCAGAGTCAGAAGGTATCTGTTCAAGTCATATTGAAGGTACCTGTTCAAGTCATATTAAAGGACTTGAGTACGCAATCCAAGCTGATGCTAGGCATTATTGAGAGAATGTTACATTTTTGGAAGATATTTTGGACAAATTATTAAGCTGAGGCTTTATGCGCCCCTTCAAGCTTAAAACAAGGAAAAAGTCACAGGATGTTACATTCTATTCACTTTCGTGTATGCCTCATAAACCTGGGCAATAAATAAATAAAGATCTTTGGAAGAAAATAAAGGTCTCGGAAATGAGGATGCTAAGATGTATGCTTAAAAATTTCATATCCAGATCATAAGACAAATGAAAAGGTGCTTGAAATTGCAAGACAAAAAGAACTCTTAAAGTAACTTCCAGAAAAGAAACTGTTAGTATTTCAGCCATTTGACCAGAGATGAAAAACTACAGAGGTCTCTTCTAGGAGGCCAGCAGAAAGACTCCCAAGGCAGTAGGCATTCAACATCATACCATCAGTCCCAATTTGTCAGATGACATCAGAGAATTTTATCTAACTGATCAGCCATTCACCTCGGTGCACGCACATGCACCCCAACACAGTGAAATTTAGATCAAGACGTATTTATGAAGCAAAAGTGTAAGTTTCCTTTCCTCACCTTTTTTGCCTCAAAAATACCAGTAACGAAGCTACCAAAAAGATGCCTTAAAGCTCCAACTTGTGGAGATACTTTATTTTTAATAATACTGTGAATTGAGAAAATTAGATCTGTAACGAGGTTTACAATATAGATCCATAGGAATTTGGACACTAACCTCCTCTGACAGGGTATGAGATATGACTGGAGAAACTGGACATTTCAGCTTGGAAAGGAAGAACCTGAGAGCTGACCGTATAAAGATATGGTAGATTGTTAAGAATTACTGAAATATTTAACCTGGAATAGGTATGACAGGTTCAAATTAGAGAAGGGCACTTTAAAGGATAGATGTCAAGACAAAAATCTTGGGATCATTTAAGAAACAAGTGAACGCTACATCGTGAGGAGGAGCTTAGGACCTCTCTGGATGGATGCGTCAAATGGCCTTTCTCATCTATAATTAGTTTTTGATCTCATTTATTTTGGTATACATATGTGCTCTGTAATTCTCCAAGAGTTCATAAAACATAAGATTTGTACTTCCTCCTCACTTACTGAAATAGGTGAATGCCTCTATTACAAATGTGACAATAAGGATTTATTATAAACTTGTTAAATATCATTATTTCAAACTGTAATTGCCTTTCAATTGCATAAATGAGAGAGTTGATCTTTTACCTTTTTTTGGTTCCACTGTTTTGATACTGTGCAGTATGGTTTCTCTATTAGGTGAGATCTAAAATAAAAAATATACTTTAGGTACAGCAAGTTAATTAATTCTGTAATAGATGATAGTTTGACAGACTTCATTTAACTTCTTAATTCATTACTTTTCTAATGCACACTCGTCCACTTTGAAAGCATTGACTCAACCATGGAATGGTTCTACTGGTGCTGACAGCCCTCTGGTGCCTTATGAGTGTATCTAGACAGTGAATGCTAGCAGACTTTTCATCCTTGGAGAACATCACAGTCAAGTTCAGTCCTGTTTTCAGCTATTGTTGACACAAGTTCACCTTCCAGCTAGATTCTGTAAATGTCGACCAGGACTGAGCACCCAAGTTGATCTTTCTCTTCTCTAATTCAGGGGTATTAAGGCAATTATAATGCTATTGCCCTGGTTGAGATCAGCCTGAGGCTTTCTAGTCCACATAATTTAGTAGCATTCTTGGGTATCAGGAGCAGGGTGAGCTCTTGGTTTTCACAATATATTAATCATGTTAATTTCACTGCCTTTTACACTCCTGTTGCAAGACCGAACTTATTTGTGGAGCTACATGCTTGATTTTCACAGTATTAAAAAACGTGAAGTTTTAAATATTTCAATACTGCTCCACCAATATCAGCAATACTGCAATATGATATGCTCCACGATATGACAAATACTGCACATCGGGGACTGATAAGACCTGAGGCTTCCCTTTGAACTAACCAGAAGGAAACAAAGCCAACACAATGAGTTTTTGTCAAGGATCTGGCTGTAGGTCGTTACAGGCCTGTTTCTGTTCAGGATTGTGCACCCCACAATGATGTACACAAGGACAAGATTGGCATCAACTTGTTCTACAATGGATTATGTTTTGAAACATTGGCTTCAATTAAAGAAAATCCACTTTTGGTACAACCAAGAATAAAGTGAAACTATTCCCGATTCTGGCACTCAAAAGGCAATACTAACTTGAAGAGAAAACCACAAAAGTATCAGCATGGATCAGAACCAGCATTTTAAAAGATACGGTGTTTTCAAACTAGCAGAGATTGCAATTTCATTTTACACATTACAACAATTACCAATAAATGCACATGTTCATCACATATCCAGTTGATTAAACATTTAAATAGTAATTGCATTTGAGGAAATGCATTGAAAAAATCTTAGTCATCAATTAACAAATAGAGAACATATTTCTTATAAGTAGCCAAATTAAAGTTAATCAAATGAGAAGACATTGCTACTTGTCTTCTACAATTTCAATGGAAACTGCATAAAAATGGATTAAGAATAGATAAATATTCCAAACAAAACTTAACTCTGAAATTCAGATTTCTAGTTGATTTAGATATTTTATACATATCACATATATTGAAGTATCATAGTTCAGGTGAACACCTCGGACATTTTACTACTTTAAAAGCGTTATATAAACCTAAGTTGTTGCTGCACAAATCTTAGCCTATTTAGTTACCTAGGCTTTCTGAGTCTGTCCAGATGACCAAAGCATTTCCTTGCTATAGATGGTACATTTTACCATGTTTACAATCTAAATTCCACTTCTTGCACCAAATACACTTGTATTCGTTCTGCCAAAATACTCACATGATACATTGGTACTAAAGAGGTGGCATAAACCCAATGGGCCAAATGGCCTCTTCTGTGCTATATGACTGAAATATATTTTTGGCATCCAAGGACAGTAAAGGTTATTCCCGAAGGAAGTGAGCATGGTGTGGAATGTTGAGACATTGAACATCATCTTTCCCATGGACAAAGCCTTTCTGATTTTATGTATCAGGTTCGGGATGATTTTTAAATGCCATGCCAGGGTTTTGGAATTAATTTAACAGAGGTGGGTCTGTAATAAGCACAGCTTAAAGCATGTTGCTCTTTTTCTCTCCTCTCAAGAATGTGGCAATGTGAACTTCATGTAGAGAACCTCATGCCAAAGGGGGCTTAATTCTGGATGCAACTTTTTGGAAAGGCTGAAAATCCATCAAGTCCTGAGCTTTGACAGTACATCATTTATATAGCTCAACTTACTTCTTCTTAAATCGTGGGAGAGTCTAGCCTCTCCTCTTTGTCCAGCTGAAGCAATGGCAGGTTGGCTAGATATCCTGAAATATTCTTCACTGAAGGTGTAATTTCAGACTTGTATAGTTCTCTACAGAATTCTTAATTAACCGCTTTGGAATCAGAGGTTACAGCATGTTTGTTGGTCAGAAAAGTCCTACTGGAATGCTGCTGCCTTACTACATATACAATATTAAGAGATTGTCTACCTTATTGCACTGTTCATACTGTGAAGCATATTGTACGGTTTGATTTGGCTACCAGGAGAGCATCTAGTTCTCTCCTGGCATTTTATGAGGGACTTGCCAAATTGTTGGAAGGTATAAATCTGTTTAAGGGCAAGTTCCTCTCTCTCAAATTGTTTGGGTAGTTAAATTGACCTTCTTTTCACTGATCACATACATCTCAGAAAAGCACCTTCGCACTTCCTCAGCGCAGGATGAGGGTCATTTACCATTAGTTAGAAAGTATGTCCATTTGACATATAAATAGGGCAGGGCTTTGGGGATGATAGGAAGGACTTATTGCAGCACCAATAATGTGGTCTTTGTTTAGGAAAGAATATCTATACATTGAGGAATGCTGATGCATGGATTATAGCTATAGATCTTATTGGAACTGATCAAAGGTCATTGACCTGAATTGTTGTGCTAGATTTTCTGGCCCCTTGGAGATGCGGTTGGAGGTGGGAGGGCTGGGAAAATAGAAAGTGGCCAAGATAGAAGTGCTATATAAGTCCACGTTATAACAGAAGTATGAGCCTGAGATATTGTCCCATCCAGCTTCTGAGATTTGCATGCGCAAAGCCAGTCAGCCAGGTCTCCTGATGGAGGCTAGGTTCATGCGTTCATCATAGATAAGTCAAGTATCCATCTGTCTCCTTATAAGGCAAGATTTCCCTTCTGCATACATTCCTCTGCATCAACGAAACTTTATTTAATACTAACTAGATAATTAAAAGGTTCATTTCCAAGGAAGATACCAGAACTGTGAGGTTATGCCTATCAGAAAAGTTGAGGGGTGTCCTAACTGATGTCTTTAAAATTGTGAAATGTTTTAATAAAGTAGACACAGAGTGCGTTTCTATTTGTGGGGAACTGCAAAACTAGAGGCCATCAATATAAATTTGTCACCAAGAAACTAAGTAGAGAATTCAGAAGATAGTTCTTTACCCAGAGAGCAGGGAGAATGTAGAAATTGCTACTAGAATTGGCTGAAATGAACATTATAGATACATTTAAGGGGAGGCTAGATAGAAAACTGAGGGAGAAGGGAATAGAGAGTTATATTGATAGAGTTAAATGAGGAAGGATGGGAAGAAGCTCAAGTGAAGTATAATCACTGCCAGAGACTGTTCAGGCCATCTGGCCTGTTTCTGTGCTGCATATTCTATGTAATACTAAGTAATTTACCAGGAACAAGCTATTGATTTCTGGAACAAAAACTGAACTGGACTAGCCAAATAAGTATGTGGCTAAAAGAGCAGGTCAGAGGCTAGGAATCCTGCAGCGAGTAACTCATCTCCTAACTTCCCAAAGCCTGTCCACCATCTACAAGGCACAAGTCAGGAGTGTGATCAAATACTCTCCATTCCCTAGATGAGTGCAGCTCCAACAACACTCAAGAAGCTTGACACCATCCAGGACAAAGCAGCCTGCTTGATTGGCACCCTTTCCACAAACATTCACTCCCTCCACCACCAACAAACAGTGGCAGCAGTGTGTACCATCTACAAGATGCACTGCAGAAATTGACCAAGGCTCCTCAGGCAGCACCGTCCAAACCCACATCTGTTACCATCTAGAAAGAGAAGGGCAGCAGATAGATGGGAACACCACCATCTGGAAGTTCCCCTCCAAGCCACTCACCATTCTGACCTGGAAATATATCACTGTTTCTTCACCGGCGCTGGGTCAAAATCCTGGAACTCCTTCCCTAACAGCACTGTCAGTGTACCTACACCACAGGGACTGCAGTGGTTCAAGAAGGCAGCTCACACCACCTTCTCAAGGGCAATTAGGAATGGGCAATAAATGCACATCCCATAGATGAATAAAAAAATGGACCATTGTCATTTTCAGAAGCTTCATTAGGAAATTTCATTCAGGATAACCTACTTCCAACTGTAGGTGGTTGGGTTACTGCTAATTACAACACTAACCCAACCACCCCCACTTGGAAGGTTTATTAGAGGGCTGTATCTACAAGGAATATCTTGCCACAATACATACTTCCTCTGTAAATTAAACAGTGGTCTTAATTTTAGAGACATTCGCTTGTTGGTGGATGTGGTTGGAGGCCCCCTAGTGGATTTGACTATGTTGGTAATGGTGTAAATTTTCATCTATGGCATACCACAAAATTTGCTTTCTTCATTCTCAAAATTTCGCACCACCTCCATCCCAACAATCTTTCCTGTTTCCTGTCCAACATTCTCTCCCTACCGCCACTAAGTGCAAGCTATTATTTAGCCATTGTCCACTGATCTACTATTTCAATACAAATAATGTACTTTTGCTTTAAATATGCCAAAAGTTCAAAATAAACAGATGGAAGCAATACATTATACAGCACCATCTTGGCTAACATTCTCTGAGTGAACTACTGACTCTGCACATATAGTTCAAACAAAAGCAGATTTTTTTTATTGCAGTTCTCAAAGATTTAGGTTGTTTTATGACTGTCACTGCTGGCAGTTTTGTACTAAAGGTACAATTCTTCCATGATATCAGTAGAATAATACAATATCAACAAGAAACATCTGGCTTTGTTTAGTACTGCCTAGTAAATCTGACACATCAAAAAATTCATTTACCAGGGCAAGTGATTCATTTCTGGAGTACTATTTTCATTTTCAGAATCTTCACTAGGAAATTTCAGATCAAATAACCTACTTGAATGCTTCCATTTCATTCGCACTGCAAACAAGTTTACAACATTAACTCAGTCATTAGTATCTACAAAGAACATCTTGCACAATGTTCTGGTCAGAACATCTGACCAGAAGATGAAAAATTTGTTTTCAGTCTTCATTACTTACATTATCAGTAATAAATTTTTAAAACTGCAGCATTTAAAATATTAAACACACATTTCAGGCTGGTTGTGCATACTTAAATGTTAAGGAAATTTATATATATATATATATATATATGAGATACAAGAGGGAAATAGGCCATTGAGTCCTTGTCAGCATTTACACATCACAAGTAATTAGGCATGATGATGTTTACCTGGCCTATTCCAATATCCTTTGTCCCCTTTACCTTCACTCATCTATCCATTCTATTCCAGACAACTAACATAGTTTCTGCCTCATCTATTAAACATGGACAGAATTCCACAGCATCATAACTTTCTGTGTACATTCTTGCTGTCTGTTCTAAATCTCTTACATGGAATCTTCCATCTGCGGGCCTTCATTCTGGACCGCTCAATTACTAGAAACAATTTGCGGCCACTTACCCTGCCCCAACATAATTGTCCTCTCAAATCTCAAATGGCCAATGTTTCAGGGGAGGAGAAAGAAAACTCTTCCATGGCACTCTGCAGCTCTCCTTGAAGCATAGCAGCATTGGCCTTAATGGTTAGGAGGAGCTTCTGCCAAACGCTCAGAATGGCAACTTGTCCATTACGCATCACACTTCGAGTTCCAACAGAGCAGCAGCAGAGAAGAAAAGAGGAGGAAGCAAATCCTGCACTCTGTATTCCATTATCTCAAGAGACATCCTGCCCCATGTACCCAAAGATCTGCAGATTGAGAATCGAGCTGTTCAGTTGTCTGGAGGCCCAAGGCAGAAATGCACGACCCTAAGTAGTTGACAGCCTCGAATTGAGGGACAGCAGATGATGAATTTAAACACTTCTCTCAGACTGACCCTTAATTTGCAATTTTCTAACTAAAGTTCAATTTTTCAAGTTGGTCTTCATATTAGTATTTCCTTAGACTCAGAAGCATCCTAACAAAGCTGCATTGCCTCTTCTCTAGACCCTTCATATTGCTTGGCCTCCAACGCTGCAAACAGTACTCTAACTGTAGGTTTTATATAGACTCATCATCACTTCTTCACCATTATATTCTATAACTCATGGTAAAACCAGAATTGATTGGCTTTTTAAAAAGAAAAAAGTGGCCTCATCAACCTGCTTGAGCTATTTCATAGACTTTTTCCTTCTCTAGTTCATACCAGATCATATTGTGCCCACAGCTCCCAAGGTGTTCGCCCACATAGATTCTATTCAATCAATTTTACTATTCATAACCAGATCTAGCAACACCTCTGCCTTTGCAGGCCTAGAAACATACTGCTTGCATAAGGAGACCTGCACACATTTTAGGGATTCCATTCCCTTTTCTCCATTTATTCTCTCTCTATCCTGATTAGAAAATGGATAATTAAACTCTCCTAGAATAATCATTGTTATTCCTACTCATCTCTCTAACATGACCATAAATTTCCCCTTCAACTTCCTCTACTAACCTAACAAGCCTTTTTTATGCGACCTTTGAGCTCCAACCTTACTGATTATGCTTGTACCCCTGTCGATACCAATTCTCTCTGTAGCATGTGTTCCTTCTTGCACAAATATTCCCACTCTGCCACCTTCCAGATATTTTCTATCCTCCTAAATATATTATATACTAATATATTTATTTTCCATTCTTGCTCAGTTTGAAGCCAGATTCCTGTTAATGCATTTTGTGTTTTTATTTTGGAGATTTTCTTGTATGGTAATTGGTTCCAGTGCCCCCAATTTATTTTCCATATCCTGCTCATTGCCATTAAAATATTTTAGCCATTTGCAACATTACTCTAATTCCCCCAATTTTTTTGCCGAAGCTACATAACTCCCTGTACTTTAGCCCTTTCCCTGCTCGTAACTAGTCTATTGCTGAATTGTTTATTTTCTTTTATCCATTTCTCTATTTATGATTAGCTGATCCTGGTTAATTTATTTTTTTCCAGTTTCCTCTTCCCTATTGAAAACCTCACTTTTCTTTATTTAACAAATATCCCACAAACTGGAACTTCTCTGCATTACTGCACTTTAAAAGCACTTGCTTATTGGCTTAAAGTGGTTTTGGATATTCTGAGGTTGTGAAAGGCGCCGTATAATTGCAAGTCTTTCATGTATCTCACACCTTTAGATGTTTATTGATTTTCCTAATCATCTTGTCCTTTTCTATTCTGGGGAAGTAATCTTGAGTTTACCCATTTGTGAAGTCTACTCTTGTTTTTTATCCAAATTCAACTTGTAGGTTTGATAATTTGTAGTTTTGACAATTTGCTAAGTATTGGGAGAGGAAAACCGGCCCAGAAGAGGAATCAATCCTTCCGGATGTTTTTCCCCCTCCCATGACCAGCCAACTCCTGGATCCAGTTGTAGCATCCCTGATGCTGTTCCAGTTCCAATCAGTTAATTAAGAATCATCTGTGTGATTTAGGACCTCCTTTCTTAAGAGGCTTTACTCTTTATACTGCCCCATAAGATACTGCACAACAAATGTATTCTTTAATAAATAGAACAAGTTCGACTCACTTTAATATGAATCTATATGATTCAGTATCATGTTGCCCCCAATGTACTTAACAATTGGGAAAATTTCAAAATATATAACTAATATAAAAATGTAACTCTATTTGTGTCCTCAAACATATGAAAGTATAAATATTGGCTACATCGTGTAAAAAGAGAATATTTGGCTCACAATGATCCAAGGCTACAAAATTAATTCAAGACTGCTCGGCTAGTCAAGCATTGTAATGCTTTGTATTGCAGTGTAGGCTAATCAGTGTTAATAACCTTATGGGCCTCTGCTGTGCACGGCTAGCCAGATAGAATAGAATGCCAGATCATTAGCACAAGTTGAAAACAGTCAAATGCTCTACACAGCTGAAGATCATAAGACCATAGCAAATGCAAACTGTGTGTCTAGACAAACTTGAGCACAATTAAAACTGTAACACACTTGAAGTCAGGGAAGTGCAGTAGGTTAGACATTGGTCTTTCAACCATAGGGCTTGGGTCAAATTTAGATGTGAAGAACTTGTATGTTTAGACAATCTCAGTCAACCCAGATCCTCCTGGTGCAGGTCTAAATCACAACCCTTCCCCTATTTCAGCAATAATTGGTATTAAGTTGACAACCTTCTTCAGAGGGGCAACAGGATGGTTGGTGTCGCAAGTGTCACATTAACTCAGTAGATGGTCTTTTGAGGTGAGGATTTGGGCATTTTGAGTAAGCAGAGGGACCTACACCTAATTCAGGATAATTGATGTTGACAAAGGGCACGCAAATGGAAAAATGTTCCATTCCCTACCACTAATTTCCCCCTTACCTTGACAAGCACAAATCTCAATGAAGAAGTAAAGAGAAAACAGCCAACATATTTTGATTTTTGACTGAATGGACTAAAAATGAATTTAAAAAAAACCTGCAGCTAAGATGACAATCCCATCAGAGAATAATTTTTTTTAAAATTTCCACTCGGTCCTCCTTATTATAATTAAATGGCTTGTGTTTAGTAAAGTACTGGAACATAATAGAAGTTTTCAACGTTCTGTTGCACTTTGTTCCTGTACAAACACAAATACAAACACAGTCCTCCCTCCCATATTATCCTAACGGGAAGACCCAAAGTCACACTGTAATTGTAAGCCCATCAGATGCATTTAACAGATTTGTATCCTTTAGCCACAAATATTTAGTTATAACTTTTTAAAACTTTATTTCCCTTCTTGAAAGCAATACTTTCTAGCTTTACAGCTCTACAGGTGTCAGAAGCCATTGTATGACTAAAGTAAAATATTTTTCTCCAGGTTTAGCTTGGTGGTGGATCCTTTGGTTCAGCTGCTATACATAAAGGTGTTAAAACCCAATGTATTCCAAATTATGCCAGCCTAACAAAATGCAATGTTCGGAGCAGATAGCTTTAGCGGAGAGCCAAGCAATACAGTACAATTTAAACACAAATAACTTTACAATTTATTGAATTGTGTGTGTGTAACCTGAAACTTTATCTGAAATTAGCTAAGAGTTATTCAAATACATAAAGCCGCAGCAGCTCTTTCAGTAATATTCAGTTAGCCTGCACTCTTCGAAAAAGAAAGGTGGTGTTTTGATTTCCGCTTCTGTACTCACAAGCCGACAGGTTTACACCTATTCACGTTAAAGGACAGAAAATCACAGGTGGGCAAGCACAGAAGCAAAATCCCTAACCCTTTGTTTTTAGTTTTCATAACGATCCGGTTAAGCCAGTTAGTACCCTCAGCTAGTATGAGGAGCTCAAAGAAAAAACATAACTGTGCATATAAATGTTAATTTTAATCTACTGCAAATATACACATTATATTGCAGTTATTTATTTAATTTATCATCTACTTTCAATTACTGCACTGGACATAAAGCCTAAAACAATGGTTTTGCAGTGTTTGTTACAGGCAAGGAAGATTCCTCAGAGACAGGTTAGATTCAGTAGTCAAGCAGTTCTAAACAAAAGTTTTCTATTTGCTGTTCTAGGCATGCCACTAAATTTACCTAGATTAGTACCATTAAAGGTATCTTCATGTGCATGAGAGCTAAAGTATCACCTGCCCCATTCACAAGTTGAACATTGATAGGTTACATACAACTACAACGATCACAGCCCAATCCAACCTGTACATGTTCATTTCTAACAGAAACTCTTGGATAGGGGTCAGGAGCAGAAATTCAAGCTAACTTTTCCCTAACCAAGGACACTGGGGTAATTTAAGCACTTTATTACTGTTTTGGTTAAGACCAGCTAATTCATGCCAAAAAATAAAGTTGGGACTGTCTTGGCCCACATGGCTCTGTTGTTAAGAAACTGAGGAGGTACTTTTTCCTCCATCAGATTTACCCCATTTCCAGTATTTCATCAAGCTCCTGTGTACATCTATTAGGCCTGATCTGGTTTGAAAAGAGAAACCTCCAGCATTGTATTTACTTGCGAACTCTACATCCAAAGCATCTTAATATATTTTAGGAAATACATGGCAGTAAATTAACTTGAAAGGTAAATACTGTATTAATTTATCTCAGACATGAGTGTACTGGATGAGCATTTTTTTGGCAGCCCACTTTATCAAACAGATCTGTGTCTAAATAGTCAATGGGCACAACAGAAGAGTACAGCCAAGCACAATTTGAGTCTTATTTGAAATGTTTAATGCTTATGTTGAACTTTATATCTTTTTAAGATTATAAGCTTTCCCCATTTGGAAGCTTAAATGAAAATATAATTCGACTGTTAATACTGACTATTCTTGTATTCTATTTACCTTCTGCTTACTTAACAGCATAAATATTTGAAGCCAACATTTTAATTGTCATAAACTTCAAATGGATTGATGAATATTATAATAATTGTAGCAGCATTTTACATTCTCGCTCAATTCTTTCATATAATTACCATTTCAATTTATTTCCTACCTCTTGGCCTAGCTAAAGCATAAGAAAATTACCAGTGTGGTTCCCTGATGTCTCAGTTGGTAAATGTTGCTGTGCCATATAGAGCAGAAAAATCCCAGATGTACATCAGTCTATAATAAACTAGGTGATCTTCCATGATTGGCTGCTGTACCTTCAGCTGCCTACGCTTCACATAATGGAATTGCCACCCTAACAGCTTTGTCTCTCCATCCATCTCTCCTCT
This sequence comes from Carcharodon carcharias, assembly GCF_017639515.1. Taxonomy (NCBI): domain Eukaryota; kingdom Metazoa; phylum Chordata; class Chondrichthyes; order Lamniformes; family Lamnidae; genus Carcharodon; species Carcharodon carcharias. Next base: position 13,841,435 of record NC_054489.1, read on the forward strand.
TTTAAGACGATCCCTAAAACTTACCTCTTTTGTCATCTCCTAATATCTCTAGTTTTAGACTGGCATCCACTTATTTTCCGATTACGCCTCTGTAAACTGCCTTGGAATATTTTTCAACATTGAAGATGCTATATAAATGCAAGTCATTGTTATCAAACAGCAATGGCAAAGAATGGTAGGCACTTATGTCAATTATCTGAGCTCCCAACATCATCTTTACCTTCATAGAAAATAGTCTTGCCTAAAGTACATCACAGTGGTGAACATAGCAGTAACTCCTCGAATGGGACACAGTACAGGTCGAGTACCCTTTATCCAAAACCCTCAGGGCCGACTGCATTTTGGATATTAGATAATTTCGGTTTTCAGAACCCGCTTATAAAACTTACATTACAATAGCCTAAGCTAGCTATAGTCTAAAGTAAATAAAATGGCTAGAAAAGTAAGATGTACCACTGAATAATAAATACAGGGTACCTGAAAAAGTTCACCACAAAAATCGCAAGGTAAACAGTGCAGACAAATAACTAGACTTCCCATGCTAAAGATCGATGAGGTTCAAAAGAAATTTGGTTTTTGGATGGTTCAGTTTTCAGATTTACAGATAAAGGATACGTGACCTGTATTTAACGATTCAGTCTTATGCTTTGTTTTTTGATTCAGAGTTCTTTATGGTTTTTCATCCTGAGCCATTGCCCTATGCTGACTCTCTACTCACATATCAAAGCTTGTCTTGCTCCTCAAAACTAATCCAATAACATAAAAGCAAAATACTGCGGATGCTGGAAATCTGAACAAAAACCTAAACTGCTGGAAAAACTCAGCAGGTCTAACAGCATCTGTGGAGAGAGAAACAGAGTTTCTAGTGTTATCACTAGAGTGACGGAGATTGAGGGGCGACTTGATAGAAGTTTACAAAATTATGAGTGCAATGGACAGAGTAGATAGTCAGAAGCTTTTTCCCAGGGTGGAAGAGTCAATTACTAGGGGACATAGATTTAAGGTGAGAGGAGAAAACTATACAGGAGATGTGCAGGGCAAGTTTTTTACGCAGAGGGTAGTGAGTGTCTGGAATTCGCTGCTAGAGGAGGTGGTGGAAGCAGGTATGATAGTGGTGTTTAAGAGGCAGCTTGACAAAAAACATTAATAGGATGGCAATAGAGGGATACGGACCCTGGAAGTGCAAAATGTTTTAGTTGACGGGCAATATGATCGGCGCATGCTTGGAGGACCGAAGGGCCTGTTCCTGTGCTGTATTTTTCTTTGTTCTTTGTTCTTGAAATGTTAACTCTGTTTCTCTCTCCACAGATGCTGTTAGTCCTGATGAGTTTTTCCAGCAGTTTCTGTTTTTGCTTCACTAATCCAATAATGTTATTTCATCAACTCATTTTCATGTCAGAAAGTGCTTCAAATAGAAAGCTTTAAAAATGAGAATTAAAAGGAAAATTGATATTATAACAATTAAGAATTATAACAATTTTAGTTCTGTTGTTAATACAGCTGATTATTTTCTTAACCAATGTTTTTAAATCAACTATAATAATATACAATGCATATAAATATTAAAATTGTGATAGAGGTACAGCTGGTCAAACATGTACAATTCATACTGCAGTGAAGATGGATTAGTAGCCAGGGACATGGTAATATAATGGTCCAGCAGCCACCCAGCATGTTATAAGGTGATACGGACATAAGAAATAAGATCAGAAGTAGGTCATTTGGCCCCTCTAGCCTGCTCGGCCATTCAATAAGGTCATGGGTGATCTGTTTGTGTTTCAAGTTCCATATTCCCATCTACCCACAATAACCTTCGATTCCCTTGCCTAACAAGAATCTATCCACCTCTGCCTTAAAAATATTCAGTGACCTAGCTTCCAACGCCTTGAGGCATAGCATTCCAAAGTCTCATGACTCTCAGAGAAAGATTTTCTCCTCATCTGTCCTAAAAGGGCGACCCCTAATTTTAAAACAGTGTCCCTTAGTTCTGGACTCACCCACAAGAGGAAACATCCTTTCCAAGTCCGCCTTGTCAAAACCATTCAGGTTCTTATTCACTTCAATCAAGTCACCCCTCACTCTTCTAAACTCCAATGAAAACAAGCCCAGCTTGTCCAACCTATGCTCCTAAGACAACGCGCTCATTCTAAGTATCAATCTACTAAACCTCCTCTGAACTGCCTCCAATGCATTTACATTCTTCCTTAAATAAGGAGACCAAAACTGCTCACTGTATTCAAGATGCGATCTCACCAATGTCCTGTATAACTGAAACGTAACTTCCTTAGTTTTATGTTCAATTCCTCTCATAGTAAAGGATAGCATTCCTTTAGCCTTCTTGATTACTTGCTGTATCTGAATACTAACTTTTTGTGACTCATGCACAAGAATACCTAGAACCCTCTGTACCTCGGAATTCTGCAGTCATTCTCCATTTAAGTAATACTCTGCTTTTTTTATTCCTCCTGCCAAAGTGAACAACTTCAAAATTTCCCACATTATACTCAATCTGTCAGATTTTTGCCCACTCACTCAACCTATCTATATCTACTCGCAAACTCCTTATGTCTTCTTCACAACATGCCTGCCTATCTTTGTGTCATCTACAAATTAAGCAACCAAACCTTTGCTCCCATCATCTAAGTCATTTGATGTAAATTGTAAAAAATTGAGGCCCCAGCACAAACTCCTGTGGGACTCCACTGGTCACTTCCTGCCAATCAGAAAAAGACCCATTTATGCATACTCTGTTTTCTGCCAGCTAGCCAATCTTCTATCCAGGCTAAGATGTTACCCCCTACACCATGAGCTTTATTTTCCACAATAACTTTTGATGTGGCCCCTTATCAAATGCTTTCTAGAAATCCAAGTACAGTATGTCTACCGGTTCCCCTTATCCACCGCACATGTTACTCCTTCAAAGATCTCTAATAAATTGGTTAAACAGGATTTCCCTTTCATAAAACTATGCTGACTCTTCTTGATTACCATGTGTTTTTCTAAGTGCCCAGCTATAACCTCTTTAATGATTGATTCTGACGACTTCTCCATGAGAGACGCCAAGATAACGATCCTACAGTTTCCAGCTTTTTGCCTCATCTCCCCCCACCCCCCAACTTCTCGAGTAGAGGGGTTATATTTGCTACTTTTCAGTCTGATGGAACCTTTCCAAAATCAAGGGAATTTTGGAAAATTATCAACGTATCTACTACCTCATTAGCCACCTCTTTTAAGACTCTAGGATGATGTCCATCTGAAGCCCACAGCCCTATCAGTTTGCTCAATACTGCTTCCCTAATGTTTGTAATTTCACCAAGTTCCTCTCTCCCCTTCAACTCCCAATTTTGACTGGAATGTATAGTGAGGGCAGAAGCAAAATATTTGTTCATTTCATCTGCCATTTCTTACTATCTACTATTAACTCCCATTCCCACTCTCTAGAGGACCAACACTCACTTTACCTACTATTTTCCTGTTTAATTACTTGTGGAAACTGTTGCTATCCGTTTTTACATTTCTAGCTATCTTCCTATCAGTGATTTCTTTCTCCTGATTAACATTTTAATCATTCTCTGCTGTTCTTTACCTGATGAGCAATCATCTGACCTGCCACTCATCTTTATGCAGTTATATGCTTTTTTCCTTATTTCTGATGCTTTTCCCTAACTTCTTTAGTTAACCATGGATGGTGGGTTCTCCCTTTAGAACTTTTCTTCAAAGTAGGATTGTTCTCACTAGAGTGACGGAGATTGAGGGGCGACTTGATAGAAGTTTACAAAATTGTGAGTGGCATGGACAGAGTAGATAGCCAGAAGCTCTTTCCCAGGGTGGAAGAGTCAATTACTAGGGGACATAGATTTAAGGTGAGAGGAGAAAACTATAGAGGAGATGTGCGGGGCAAGTTTTTCACACAGAGGGTAGTGAGTGTCTGGAATTCACTGCCAGAGGAGGTGGTGGAAGCAGGTATGATAGTGGTGTTTAAGAGGCAGCTTGACAAATACATGAATAGGATGGGAATAGAGGGATACGGACCCGGAAGTGCAAAATGTTTTAGTTGACGGGCAATATGATCGGTGCAGGCTTGGAGGGCCGAAGAGCCTGTTCCTGTGCTGTACTTTTCTTTGTTCTTAGGAATATATTTATTCTAAGTATTCTGATATATCCCCTTAAATGTCTGCCACTGCTTCTCAATTAATCTATCCCCTAGCCTAGTATCCCAGTTCACTTCAGTCGGCTCAGCTTTCATGCACACATAGTTGCCCTTATTTAAGTTTACAATGCTAACCTTAGACCCACTCTTCTCCCTTTCATACTGGGTGTAAAATGTAATCATATTGTGGTTGCTGCTGCCTTTACTCTGAGGTCAATAATTAATCCTGTCACGTTACACAATGCGAAGTCTAATATAACCTGCCCTCTGGTTGGTTCCAGAAAGTGCTGCTCGAAGAAACTCTCACAAAAGCATTCAATGGTGATGGTGAATGTGTCTCTATAGTCTCCTCACATACTGAACTACTGGTTTCAACAGTGTAGCAAACACGTGTTTGCTTTCCTGTGAGTTGAGAAAAACAGGCTGGCTTCATCTGGATGAGTTCCACTAAGTATGGAGGGCAACAGAAAAGGGAAAGGGAATAGCAACCATTGCTCAAGAGGAGGGAAACATGAAGCAGCAGCACAAAATGTAGGAGGAAAACGTGTCCTGTGTCAAAGTGGATTATTTTCCAAGTAGTATTCATGAAGCCATTTTTTTCAACAGACCTAAGGGGGTGAATTTCACGGTCCCCCAAGCCAGCGTATTTGAAGGCAAGGGGAGCTCACAAAATAGAACGGGTGGCCAGCCCTCCACCTTCCCCCCCACCACCCCCGACCAGTCTCTCATATTAGGGTGGGCAGGCAAGGCAGCCTTAGGCCTAAGTGAGTCCCTTAAGTGACTACTGGGCTGCATTTTGCCTCTGCTGCAATTTTGCATCCGACTGGTGAAGGGTAAGCAGGCCAGCAGTTTCACTGTAGCTTTCTCTAGGGTGGTACTTTCTTGTAGATAGCGGTGGAAGTCCCACTCTGAACCAATTAAGACTGCCCGCAGTATATTTTCACTGCAGGGCAGCCGGTCTATGATTGATGCAGTGACAACAGACTTGTCAGATGTAAAATCCACCCCAATATCTTTTTGCTTTACTTTCATACAGTTTTAAATTTCAATCTTTCGTCATAAAGATCAACATAACTAATGATTTTCAAGCCTTCCAAAACAAAACACCCTGCAGATTACATCTCTGCAGTCCCTGACTGCTGAGAGCTTTATAATTTCTTAAATAAATTGCAAAATGTTCACTTGTTGCAATTTCTAATTTAGTGAAATAAACTGCAACAGAGTTCAAAATACTTTTGTCAGAAGCCATTTGAAAAGTGCGATTGCCACTTTTCAAATCAAATGTTTTGCAATAAAGAAAATGACAGAATTGCAAAGCCCTGTCTGCCCTCTCAAGTGGGCAGAAAAGATCCCCTGCCACCTTTTCAAAGAACAGTACAATTATCCCCGGTCTCCTGGCCAATATGTGTCCCTCAATCAACATCACAAAGATTGTGATTTTATTGCTTTTTATGGGAGCTTGCTGTGCAAATTGGCTGCCTCGCTTCTTATGTTGCATCAATGACTGTACGCAAAAAATGTATTTTATAAACTGTAAAGCACACAGGGACATCCAAGTGTCATACAAGTCTTTCTTTCCTTCCAATGCTTTGCATACTTTCTTATCCCAAATGACAAATACAGTGTCTCAAAACCAGCAACCTCAGGCCCAAGGTCGTGCCAGATTTCAGATCGGGCGATTCGGGCTGTGGACAGTTCGGGCCAAGCCAGATTGGGTTGGATCAAGGGTCCTTTTGAGTACAGGAATAGACCAGAACGCAAGCAGGAAGCGGGCAACTATTCCAGCACCACACTGTGCCAATGTAGCACCTAGCCAAATTGTCCAGCTAAGTTTTTAAAATTTTATTCCATTAAAATTGATGCATGGCACATTTTAAAAATGTCCGATTTTCAGACACTTCCAGTTTTTGGACAGCTGGATTTGAAAATTGCACCTGTGTTATTTTCTTTGATACACTTGCATTATGGGAGCCAGCATTCCTCTGGACATGCAAAGAATACCATCTTACAAGGTGGTCTCACTTCTAGAAGCCAAAGTCCCTTTGACAGTTAAATGACATAAAATTGCTCCTCTGAGGGCACAACTGCCACTGGCCTTAGTCCAACCATACAAGCCAGCAATGGGGTTTTCATATCACTGCTCAATGTAAGCCTTCTCCTGACATTAGCAAAGGTTAGCCACCTAAAACCTAAAACTGTACTCGAAACTAACTCCACATGCACTGTTGTTTCTAAATTGCAGTTGTAATTTTAAACAAGTACGGATGCATAATCATAATTTGTAAATAGGGTAATTTCAGAGCACTGAACACCAACCTATGTCGGAGACCCACTTCAAAGCTCCCCCGTTATATAAATTGTGTATTATAAATCAGACAGCCTTAAGTACTGTTCATTATAGTTAATACTCATGACTGTGGCAATGTATTGCTAGATATGTGATAATAGTTACTGTACCGGAAGGGCAGATTACAATCTGATTTCAGTAAAGCAAATTACAAAATCTTTAATGTCCTCATTTATACTTTAAAAGAACAATGCCACTTCTTGTCTTCTTCATTTGAAATATTTCTCCAACCTGCACACATACAGGTTGTTTGTGTATGTGATTCAACAAAGCAGGTATTTGCACATTTTCAAGCCATTTGTGAAAAGTTACAAAAGCCACTTTATCAAACAACACCTAGTAATTGCTTCCTTCAGATGACAGTATTTTACCAAAGGGACAAAGATGAGCCTTTCAGCAGCTTCGAGTCTTTTCTAAATGACCAGCTTGGAGCACTGAGGAGAAAAATGTCAGTGTCTGCAGCCTCTGACCAAGGCTGTGTAAATCTTCCACACTGCATTGACCAGACAATGGGAGCAGTGCTGATTAATGGGCCATTATTCTTAATTTAAAAGCTGGGAATGAGATCTACCTATACAGTTACTGATAGGTCTCATAAAAAGGGGACCGTCAGATCCCGAACTCTGGCAATGCCTAACTAAAGATAACAGCACAAAACAAAAAATACTGCGCCCTATAACTAGTCCATCCCAGCAACCTGTTCCGCTAATTTTGAAACAACATTCTCCCCGCCAAAAAAAAAAGCCATATATCAACTGGCCTCCTTGGACAATGTAAGCTGCAAGGCAAAGAGATGGTTTGAGAGCACAGATAATAGGATCAAACGAAGCACAGTTTACAGCCAGTATCAAATAAATCACTGCTGACAGGCTTTCTCATTAAGAGAATTAAGAAAAACAGTAATTTCGCTGGACTTCATCCATCATCATGCCGTAATTCCAACTGAAAGATAAGGTGCATACTTTTAGCTAAACTTCTCTCAGGGCATTTTCATTAGCAATTGTGAACGATTCAGTCAAACAGCATACTTATGTAGAAGAAGAGATAGAATGGAGGGAGAGAAGGGATGATGATCAGTTACTTAAAGCATTGCTGTTAGAGTTGAAATTAACAGACTATGGCCCATCCCATTACTGGAATAAAGGTATATTAGATAATTAAGGGAAAGGTATTAGTAAATCCACACTATTACTTTAAGTTAAACTATTAGAGTAGGACAAGAGGGCACAGGTTCAAACTAATAAACAGCAAATTTAGCCTCTCTCAGTTAATTCTCCATACAAAGAGTCACCAATGAATGGAATAGACATCTGGATAGAATAGTAATAGTCAAAACCCTGTAATTATTTTAAAAAACAATAAGATGAAACATATTACTGGGGGATTTAGGATCTTTCTGGGCAGATGAACTAAGATTGTCTAAAAGGCCTTTCTCATCAATAATTATCATTCTCCACACCCATTTCCCTTCTTGTACTTATCTGGTACCCACATCAGTGTGTGTGATGTAGGAAGCAGCAGCACATTAAGATTGGCAATATGGCTGCAAAGAACTTTCTCCACCACGGAAGAAACATGTGCTAAGCCAAATGTTAAAATGGTGAGCGTGAAGTTACTTTAAACACAATATATTTTCCTGCATATAAATATCTTAATTCTTAAACTGCAGGAGGATTAACTAATTAGGCGAATTCTGTAGGAATTTGTAGTTGCAAAGGAAAATTCTGGATGGCAGAAGAGTAAACAAAGGTGACTGAGGGAACATCCGTCTGTAAAGCAGACAGGAGAAGAGAAGATGCACTTGGTGGTGGTGGAATGTTATGGAATCTCTGTTGCCCATATCCTAGCTTGCACCAAGTCCCACTCACCATTACCCCGGGTACTCATTGACCTACATTGGTTCCAAGTCAGTCAACACCTCAATTTTTAAATTCTTATCCTTGCCATCAAACTCTTCGAAGGCCTCACCCCTTCCCGTCTCTGGAGCCTCGCCTAGCCCTGCAATCCACCAAGATCTTCTAATTTTGCGCATCCCCATTCAAACAACTCCAGCATTGGTAGTGGTGCTATCAGCTAGCTAGATGTCTACATGTGTTGGGCTCTGAAATTGTCTTCTTAATCCTGTCTCACTACCTTGCTCAATCCACTGTCTCACAACCTCGCTCACCTTAAGATGCTCTTTAAAACTGACCCTTTAATGACTTGTCCTAATATCTCCTTGTGGATGTCAAATTTTTGTTTGATAAGTCTACTTGTAAAACAACTTTTGGCATCTTACCACATTAAGGACTCTATATAAATGCAAATTGTTGCTAAGTAACAGAAGACAATTTCATGAGTGCAGGGGCTGGAGGATTCAAAGGTGAAGGTAAGAGGTTCTATTGTTTTAAGAGGAGCGACCAAGAGCAGAGGCCAAGAAAATAAATCACTGTGGAGGGTAAGCTCTGGCTAAGGTGAAAGAACGTCTTACTCTGAAAAACTGAGTTGTCAAAAGCAAAACTGGTAGATACAGAAACTGAAGAAAGATATTTTTCTCCTTAAGAGGGGAATTTTCTCCAAATATGTCGATGGCATATCCATAAAAGGTTGTTTCGTGCAGATCAAGTTCGTTGTGCTGAATATAATTTGCTCAATTGGAATTTCTATCAGTCAGCAATCTAATTAAGCGTGCACTAGTTACAACAGTATGGGGGCCAGAAGACTTCCTGGCCTCAGAAGAGAGGGAAGAAAACAGAGAGCAGAATTAGAAGTATCAGAAGGAAGGAAAAAGAGGTAAACAGTTCTAGTTCACTCAGTTATAATTAGGATTAAACTTTCTTTTGAATTTTCAATAGCACAGTACTTAGTTTCACAGCGGTATGGTAACTTAGCACTTAAGATGCTTATGTCAGAGCACTACAGTCACAGGTTTCAGTTCCTGTGGTGAAAGATATTTAAGTCACTTTTACATTCACCAGAAAATCCCCATGAGATTGGTCATAAGAAGATGGGAAGAATTATTATTTTATAACTACAGGAACATTATACCATATAAAATCATTATTCTGCTGCTTTGATGGAATGATATTCAAATATTCGGTCCCTTCAAGGTAACAAAATCTAATTTATGAAAAGGGTACTCACTGAATAATTGTGTTGGTTATTCTGGGAACGTAACAAGGCACTACATAAATGCAAGTTCTTTCCTTTTTTGTCAGGACTGTATTTTGCTCCAACCATCCTATTTGTGACACTCCCATGCAGATATCATATGGTTGGGACATCATGTAGTAAAAGCTGCAGGATGTCTCCAACCAGAGCTTGCAACCACTATCCCAGGGAAAGAGAAGTGCTCACCTCTTCAAGGGACATGAGGTTTTCAGAGAAGCAAATACCTCCCCAGGAACAGGGAACTGCCTCATTTAAAGGGGCAATTTAATTGGCTGCCAGAGATTTAAGAATCACCAGGGCCCCAGAGGGAAGCCACAGTTTAATGACTAAATAAACCAGAATGTAACAACAACTAAAAGTATGAGGCTGCTGGGGCCTCAGGATGAAAAGAAGCACTGCCCTAAAAGGGAGAAAGAGAAAGTCAAAAGGTGATGATGAGTAAGAGCTTCCTTCATAGGTTCACCAAAGGGGAAAATTCTGCTGTTAAAAATACTCAGGGCCATAAATATAAGATATTGGCCAGAAAATCAAATAGCAAATTCAGGAGAATTTTTTTTCCCCCAGAGAGTAGTTTGAATGTGGAAATGGCAGATAACAGAAGCACTTAAGGTGAAGCTAGATACTGCATGACAAGGCAAGAAACAGAAGTTTACGCTTTTAGGGTTAGATGTAGAGGGGGTTGTGAAGGAGTTCATGTGGAACATCAACACCAGCATGGACCAGTTGGATAAAATACCCTGATTCTGTGATGTACATTCTGCGTAATTGCTATTGCTGAGGGAACTTTGAAGATTGGTGGCTATTTGTAAACCAGGTTGGAGAAAATAGCAGGACAGGCCTAAGTTTCTATTTCATAAAAAAAAACATTAGTAAAGTGCTAACTATTTACTGGTAAGACACAAGAACAAAATCAGTTATGATAAGTTACTATTTACCTGTATCAAGGTCAGTTCATCTTTCCGGTGCTCCCATTTACATGAGGCAATTTTAAGCATGGCACACTAGAAACAAGAGCTATACATGTAATAGCACATCTTCCTTACTCATACTCACGGTGAGTCAGGGATTATATTGTTGTAAAAGGGTAGTGATTGAGAGTAAGATACACAAATCTGGTGACAGTGCCCAAAGGAGAAAATTTAATCAAAAAAATAGGTGCAATATTCATTTTCTACTCTCTCAGCTACTCTCCCTGAAATGAAAACTTAAGCACTTAAGAAAGGTCATGCTAGTTTGATTTTGAATTTTTTTTTAAATAAACTCAATTACTGTTATAGTTTGAGCAAAAAAAACTTTTTAAATCAAGGCAAATTAACTAATCTTTAAGTATTAAAGTTTTTTTGAATTTTCAGTATAAACAGGGAAACCAAGCCAGTATTTATTGCCCCCAATCCTTCTCTATCCCCTCTCTCAACCAGCTTTTCTCTCACGTTATTTGAAAATAGTTTTCCTGTGTAAACCTACTACAAAATATTTCTAAAGTTTATATTCCACAACTTTCTTGGAAGTAATTTCAGGGAAAAACATTCATCAAGTTGTTGTACCGAGAAAATCCTACTGATATATGGTGGGAAATTCCACTGTACATGCTCAGTCTTTGGTCATCTGCAAATTGTGGGCACAAGTGCAGCAGCTTCCTGTTTTCAGCTAGCAGAGCAATAGGTTTGTGAAAATGCACAATTCCAAAGCTAGGCTTTTCAGCAAGGCTGACAGATTAACAAAAGTGGTCAGAAACATGAAAGATTATTTTACAGTTCAGTTTAATCACGGTGTTGTGAAATACTTTGCCTTTCATGACTTCAATAATGTGTTACAAACCATTCAAATTTTTACCGTTCAAAATTTCAGAACAAAAATGTTGGCTCAAAGAATTATGAGTATTTTGATTTCCTTCATAGCTCCTGCTTTTTCTCGGTATATCGTTCTCAATTACAAAACATTAATCTCTGGCTCATTTAGACCATATGGAAGGTGAACCAATCAAAAAGTGGGATGCAAATGTCGAAAGCTTCATATTATGACACACAAAGTATGACAAAACAAACAGGAAAAGCCCAAGAGACCATTCAACACATTTTGCCTGTGCTGGGTGTTTGAAATCTTCAAATAGCATATTCAAGACCAGTTTAGTTTGTTCCTAGCAAAGCAATACAGCCAGTTAGGAAACTGAAAGTTTTCTCATCTGAAAATATTCCCGTCGGGGAAGTAATCTTACACATCATAGCATATTGTTTGATTCTTACAGGATAATTTAGGTCACAGTGCACTATAAAAATAGAAATGTCCCAGGTGACTGCCGACACTAACTTTTTACTGATGAAAGTTGCCAATAGCCTATCTTGTCCAAAAACTCATTCGACATATCTGCATTAACAATTGAGCGTTGGCAAGTATTCAGCAACACAGAACAGGCTGGTTATTCAATAACTGTGAGTATCACAGCTGAGTCCAATCCAATCACATTTGTATCCTATGTCCAGCAGGTAGGCACCCTTGCTAATTTTTTGACTCCCGATCTGGAGATACTAACACTGTTATGTCCCTAGATTAGCTGGCCTGGTACATGGACTGACAGCAAAACCTCAGACTTTCTGATCTGCCTGACCCAGCTGCATGCTAGCCTTATCAGCTAGCCATCTGATACCCATGACTGAAGTTTCCTTGAACAACAACTTTTCTGCAGGCCTTAAATGGTTCCTTAATTCTGTTACAAATGGACCAGTGCTCTGTGACCAGTTTAATTGTTCAGGAGAAACCAGATTATATTACCAACAAGTGATTAATTAAGTACTACAGGTAATACTGTAATGTAGCATTGGAAACTGAACAACAAAATCCCCTAGGAAACTGATTACAATGATGATTGTGCATTTTTCAACAACGGTATTAGTGTCTGCATTAAGCAAAGACATGCCCGACACCAGATCCAGATTCGTTACTCCATCTGTCTGTAAGTGCTCCTGAAACTTGCTCTCTGGATGAGCCACTCTGAACACAATGGGAAATGCTATCACTGACACAGCATGCTTAGTAAAATGCTTTTATTATGATAGTGACTTCATGAAGTTATGTTTAGGTTTATTTGGGTTTTTTTCCCCCCACAAAATCAGCCAAATAATTTTGAAAAACCTTTAGGGAATTGTATCTTTTTTAAATAAACATCCTGCCATAATTGCACAAAATTTTCCTGAGTTCACAAAAGCAGGGCTATGAATTTAATAATAGCGTAACAAAAGAACTGTTCCTTATCCATAGTGAGCATTAACATTCAGGGATGAGGGGAAAAGGACTCCCTGCCTGAGGTAGTTTCATGTTGAGATAGCTTCTGCCTCAACAGCTAAATGAAATACTAGAAAGGTGTCCTCCACCTCTCCAGGATCAATAGTTCCTGTACTTTGTACACACAATTGTTGTTAGAGCAATTTCTGGCTCATTATTAGCTGGGAGTAACTCGCATTGCAGTTCATGGCCCTTGTGCATATTATCATCTCCTCAAACCCTCAGTCCATTCTATGGTAGATGCTCGTCTAAAGGTATATCAGTTCTTGTTACAGTTGTCCCAATGGTCCTTCACCACTTGCAGGATATTTCGCCAGAAGTGGTGGTAGGCTGGAAGAAACGAGTCAAATGGAGTTACTCTAGGAAAATGCAAATAAGGGCAACTATGTAGTGGGATTCCAGGTGCTAAAGAGATAAAATAGGAACTTGGTACAGCAGTTTATAGACTTAATTTATGTTTCACTGTGATGACTCTGTAAAGTGTGTGCCCTGTATACCAGACAAGGAGAGGATTATCTTAACTGCAATGCCTTTTGCAGCTGAATAATCTGCCAATATACCCCAGTCAGGCTAATACATGAAGAATAGCCATCCCAGCCAAATACAAGAAGTCTGCCCCTTGACATTCAAGGCATTACCATCGCTGAATCCCCCACTATCAACATCCTGGGGGTTACCATTGACAAGAAACTGAACTGGACTAGCCATATAAATACTGTAGCTACAAGAGTAGGTCAGAGGCTAGGAGTCCTGCAGTGAGTAACTTGCCTCCTGACTCCCCAAAGCCCGTCCACCCTCTCCAACGCACAACTCAGGAGTGTGATGGAATACTCTCCACTTGCCTGAATGAGTGCAGCTTCAACAACACTCAAGAAGCTTGACACCATCCAGGACAAAGTAGCCCCACTTGATTGGCACCTCATCCTCAAATATTCATTCCCTCCACCACTGACGAACAGTGACAGCAGTGTGTACCATCTACAAGATGTGCTGCAGGACTCATCAAGCTTCCTTAGGCAACACCTTCCAAATCCACAACTGCTACCATCTAGAAGGGCGAGAGAAGCAGACACATGGGAACACCACCGCTTGGAAGCTCCCCTCCAAGTCGCTCACCATCCTGACTTGGAAATATATCGCTGTTCCTTCTCTGTCGTTGAGTCAAAATCCTGGAAGTCCCTAACAGCACTGTGGATGTGCCTACACCACATGGACTGCAGCGGTTCAAGAAGGCAGCTCACCACCACCTTCTCAAGGGCAACTAGGAATGGGCAATAAATGCTGGCCTAACCAGTGACACGCATCATATGAATGAATAAAAAAAAGAGGCAGCTGTACAACCGTATTCCATCAATATTCAGTACTTTTGGGAAAAAGAAGAATGACAACAAAATGAACCAAAAGAATAATCAAGCACCAAACCTTTTATTGCAGCCATAGCTACAATGACTGGCACACTATGAGCATGCTTAGGTATGTGCACTGTATGGGCAGTCAGTGGCTAATGTCTGCATGCTTGAAGTCTTTGTGGTGGAAAAGCATTTATAAGCAAGAAAGAAATTCCAGTTGACAAATGTAAAGGGTACACACAGCTTCTGTTAAGCGACTGTAGAGAGGTGAGAGTAGAGTTTACCACAAACAACACTGTAGTTTCAATATCTTTACGACAATTTATCTACTGAACCATATCATGACTCAGGAGCGCTGAATGTTTTTAAAACCAAATGAAAGCCCGACACAGTAACAGAGTTAAATATTATTTCAGTTACCATAAACTATTTGTTCTATTTTGCTTTTATATTATGTCACGGTAGTCTTCAAAGGGATAATTAGCGGAATCTACTCAGCAGTCAGTTTATTTGTGAAGGAAAATTTCAAATTCCATTAGCATCAACACATAAAAATTGATTTTTTTTTAATTTAGCCGTCTACAGAAATAAGCAACACTCTGCAGGTTCTATTAGCAACTTCATATTTAGAAATATGGAGAAACATACGATGCATCACTTTGTACTCCTGTAGTTAAAGGTTTAATTCTCAGTGTTAGGTAATGCTCCATGAACGCATGTATACTGAAGTTTACTATTTCACATGAAAACAAAGTGCTGAAAAAACTCAGCCTGTCTGGCAGCATCTGTCGAGAGAGAAGCACAGTTAATGTTTCAAGTCCAATATGATTCCTCTTTGGAGTTGAACTCAAAACCTTAACTCTGTTTCTCTAACCATAGATGCTGCCAGGTCGGCTGAGTTTTTCCAGCAATTTGTTTTCATTTCAGATCTCCAACATTATAGTATTTTGCTTTTATTTTACTGTTTCACATCCAGGCTGCTTGCAGTGAAGCAAGCCAGGGTGGGGTACCTGTCATAGGGCAGTTGAAAAAATAAATCCTTTTGACATAACTAAATGTTAAAGGCATATCAACTCACTTGCTCTTCTATTTCATGCAGTCTCAGACACATGTTCACTAATGATAATGTGAAAGGTGATATGAGCACGAGGAAGATTCTTCTGCCTTACACTTGTATCAACATTTTCACCATCATTAGTAAATAAGACATAAATTAGTCAATAAGAGTTATTTAAATAGATGCTGTTTATTTGTCTATGATTAAAGTAGCTACAGAATCTTAAACAAATGTATTAATCCAAGGTACACAGGCATCTTAATCCCACAGCATCAAGAAGCTAAGTACCATTAAAAATGAAATAAGTTGTGCTGCAATTAAATTTAGCAATTGCACAAATTACTTATGTAAGGCTTTCAATAGCAAGCATGTGTTAATGCTCAAAATAAACTCAAAACAAACTGGGGCAGTGGTATGCCTTGTTTTTTTTTCAGTTTTCACTGCATCTTCTGAACAAAGCCTCCAGTTAATGTTTCCTCCTCACTTGTGTAACAGGCAGGATTTGATCAAAGTCCCTTAGATGAAATGCTACTTAAAAATCCCACCAACCCAAGAAAAAGAAACCACACTATTAATTTGCTTCTCCATGTGATCGATATCACTTGACAAATGTGATATCACTAAATAGCTCATAAAACATGATGTTCAGCAAAGATTTTATAAGAAAACTTCAATGGAAACAATGATATAAACAACCATTGCTAAACAGCAAAATGCCACAGCTCGAGATTTAAACTGTGGGGCCTGCTAGGGTAAATGTTCAAAACAAATCATGATTTATTCCAGTGTGTCTCAATGAAGGTCATGATCTCTGCGCTGTTGATTTTGAGAGCTCTATTTTGATTAGTTGTTAATTGCAGATGTTTTGCTTTGGAGATATTTCAAAAAAAAACTGAAAGGAAAAACATGTCAAACTCAGCTTTTAGCTCCTCCAGGATTTTGGTACCATTGCTCTTTAAAATATCTTTAATCTGAATTATAGGTTGTGCTTTTTTCAGTTTTCAGACCCAACATTTTCCCTGCACTGTTCAGAATTCTACACCTCTATAAAGGAGGATTTGGCATTGAAATCCATATATACAATTGGTTACTCGTTCTTCTGAAAACCTGAAGGGCATTTCTTTGGAGCAGTTCTGAAATCCACTGAATTAAGATCATCTAGTTCCATCAAGCTCCATTTTATTTCTAGCTATCTTCAGCTTTCTTTGACTGCGACAATTAAATATATATTTGCCTCAGTTACCTAAAGTTAGCACAAAAGTAGACAAGGGCATAATGTAGAACACTGCACTGCACGTCATATCTTGTTTTTGATTTAAAATTCCTACCCAGCAACCAGAAAGCACAATTAGCGATCAGTTGTTCCCGCATAATTTGGCTATTTCATTTTTACAAGCTTACTCACCATATTCCTGTAAGACGCCGATGAACACTCATAAGGACAGAAGAGAGGTTTCCCTAGGTTTTCATGCCCACCCACACTGGATGATCCGAGTATAGCAAGTATCAGAAAATTGAGCAGTTTGGAGCATACACCTATAAAAGAACATTAATGGAGGAAAATCCATGCACTCATGGAATTGGGGGCAATATACATTAGCATGGATGGAGGTTTGGTTAACGGACAGAAAAAGAGAGTAGGAATGAACTGGTCACTTTTGCGTTGTTATAAGTTTCCGCTCTTGGGCCTCAGCTACTTATAGCCTACATCAATGACTTAGATGAGGGACCGAGTATCACAGATCCAGGTTTGCTGACAATACAAAAATAGGTGGGAAAGAAAGCTGTGAGTGGGATGAAAAGAGGCTGCAAATGGATAAAGGCTGATGGAGTGAGTGGACAAGAACATGACAGGCGGAATAGAATGTGGAGAAATAGGTGTCATCCACTTTGGTAAAAAAATAGAAAGCAGAATATTTTTTAAATGGCAAGATACCGGGAAGTGTTGGTAGTCAGAGGAGCCTGGGTGCCCTTTTACATGAAACACAAAAAGCTAGCATGCAGGTACAGCAAGCAATTAGGAAAGTAAATGGTATATCAGCCTTTGTTACAAAAGGGTTGGTGAATGAGAGTGAAGTATTAGAACAGACCTGGGAATACTGTGTACAATTTTAACGTCCTTACATAAGGAAGGATAAATTTGCCTGAGAAGGTGAGAAATGAAAATTCTAGATGGATTCCTGAGATGAGGGGATTGTCCTATAAGGAGAAATTGAACAGACTAGGCCTATATGCCCTCTGGAGAGGTGATCTCATTGAAGCGTAAAAAGCTTCTTAAAGAGATTGCTAGGACAGATGCTGGAAGGATGCTTCCCTGGCTGGAGAGTCCAGAATTAGGAATCCCAGATTTAGAGTAAAGGGTTGGCCATTTGGGGCTGAGACAAGAAGAAATTTCTTCACTCAAAGGGTTCTGAATATTTGAATTCCCTACTCCAGAGAGCTGTGGATGCTCAACGAGTATATTCAATTCTGGAAATGATAGATTTTTTTATTCTGGGGGAATTGAGGGATATGAGGATAATGCAGGGAGGTGGAGTTAAGGTAGATCAGCCATGATCTTACAGAATGGTGGAGCAGGTTCAAAGAGTGAATAGTCAATCCTGTTCCTATTTCTTATGTTCTTATAAAGATCTTGCAGGACAAGCATGTGCTCTAACCAACTATGCAGGGTCCAATCTACTTGTGTTCCAGCCTTCTTTCAGTATCTTGCCCAAGTGACGATTCTTCACGTAAGCCTAGTCAATTAATGTTTGCAGCCTATTCAGCTGAACAACTGAACTCACATCTCTGCTCACTCAATTTTCTGTTTTCCAACACAAATCACTGAGATGTGATCAGGAATGGGAACCTCTTCCTCGCTGCCAACAAAGCATGCTGAGGCTAATAGTGGCCGACATCAGCTAACTCATTACAGACAACAGATCAAATCCAGGACCTTCTTGGTTTTCATGACTCAATTCTACAATGAATAATTACTTACACCTCAGACAGTAGTACATCAAAATGTTTAACAATAAAGAGCAACTTTGTCACACAGAAGTACTGCAGGATCTTATTACTGGCACAGATTTGTTTCCCATCAGTATCAAATTGACGATGCAAGAATCACAACCTTGACTTTAAAAAAATACATTTAGTCACCATTGTCTAATGCGAGAATAGTACTTTGCAGGGTTTTACAGGGAACTGTACAACAAGAAGGATCAAAGCACGGGGTGTAGTCAGTGCCTCAGGATCTGAACCAACTGAAATGGGCCTGTCAGAGGGGCTCTATTTGGCTGCAACATTCAGTCAACAGAGATCTTGACTGAATCCAAAAATAACAAAACTTTATCACTGGTAAAACTAACTAGAAATTAACCATTTCAGGACTGAAGTAGCAATTCTTCATTAAAAATCAAAACATTGGAATTAATACATGTAGAATAAATGATTGCTTTAGCCAAGATAGTGATAAAGGAGCTGACACTGAACCAAGTTTCCATGGTCTACAGATAAGGGATATTACAAAAAGAAAATCAGCTAGAATCCCACTCGTGATTGATTTTCAGACATTCCAGTTTGAGAAGTGTGTGTATGTGAACATTGTGGGAGAGAACAAGACAATCTGCGATGCCTACCAATGTCAAATAATCACTGTCTAAGGAAACACATCAAGTAAGGTACTTGGCGAAACATCAGAATATTGCCTGCCTGTGACTTTTCCAGCCCAGGGGTGGGGAGACCAATTGTAGAAGCATTATTACTCCTCTGGCTAAGATGAGCAACTCACACAGACAAGAGACCTTTATAGAATGTATGGCTTAGTATACTAGCCAGTGCCTTCACCCACCAGACCATCAAGGAGGCCCAATGGACAGGATATTGAGGCAAGATACACTGTATTTAAAATTCTGTAGTTAGCAGGCACATAGATTATTGTAAGAGCAAATCAATTGTTAGTATTTATTTAACAGTGAATTAGTAAAGAGTTGTTCTTCAGGAGACCCCCTACTGTTGTAGGTACACCCACAGTGCTGTTAGGGAGCGAGTTCCAGGATTTTGACCCAGTCACAGTGAAGGAATGGCGATATATTTCCATGTCAGGATGGTGAATGACTTGGAGGAGAACTTCCAGGTGGGTGTTCCCATCTATCTGCTTTCCTTGTCCTTCCAGATGGTAGTGGTCATGGGTTTGGAAGGTGCTGCTTAAGGAACCTTGGTGAATTCCTGCAGTGCATCGTGTAGATGGTACACACTGATGCTACTGTGCGTCGATGGCAGAGGGAGTGAATGTTTGTGGATGTGGTGCCAATCAAGTGGGCTGCTTTGTACTGGATGCTATCAAGTTTCTGGAGTGTTTTTGGAGCTGTACACATCTGGGCAAGTTGGGAGTATTCCATCACACTCCTGACTTGTGCCTTGTAGATGGTGGAGTCAGGAGGTGAGTTACTTGTCGCAGGATTCCCAGACTCTGGCCTGCTCCTGTAGCCACAGTATTTATATGGCTAGTCCAGTTCAGTTTCTGGTCAATGATAACCGCCCAGGATGTCGATAGTGGAGGGGTTGTTTGGCACACAAGTAGTCTTGTGTCATAGCTTCAACACCAGGTTGATGCCCCATTTATTTCAGAAGTAATTAATTTGTGTGAAGCACTTAGAAAAGTCCTGGTGATGAGAGGGACCATGCAACTGTCAGGCATTTCTTTAAATATGAATAAAAATGAATATTCTATTCTAGATACTTTAACTTAGATGTTACAAAATATTACACTTCTTAAAAGTTTGAAATTGATGTTAATCCAAATAAATTTTCAGTCTATTACATACAATAGCATTTGGGCTGGAAAGTAAGTTA